>NC_057795.1:571864525-572227585 GCF_018294505.1 Triticum aestivum
CAGGGCCACGTGGCGCGGCGCCAGGGCTGCGGGGCGGCGGCGGCGGACGTGTCCGGCCGCCGGGCGGACATGTCCGGCGGCGCGGAGGAAGATTTGCTAGGGTTTCGGGGGAATGGACTGCGGAATTTCGGGGGAGGCCACATATTTATAGGTAGAGGGAGCTAGGAGAGTCCAAATGAGGAGCAGTTTTCGGCCACGCGATCGTGATCGAACGACCGAGAGCATGGAGGGGAGTTAGGTGGGTTTTGGGCCAGTTTGGAAGGGGTGTTGGGCTGCAAAGAGAAGGAGGCTTTTACGGTTACCCGGTTAACCGTTGGAGCATCAAACGAACTCCAAATGGCACGAAACTTGACAGGCGGTCTACCGGTGCTATACCAAGGCCGCTTGGCAAGACTCGGTTCATTGCGAGAAAGTTTAACACCCACTCACAATAGGAGACAAAAGGGAACGCCGGAGGACATAGGAGTGCCGGATTGCAAAACGGACAATGGGGAAAATGCTCGGATGCATGAGACTAACACGTATGCAAAATGAAATGCACATGATGACATGATAAAATGCAACACGCAAGCAAATGACATGGCAATAACAGCGAATAACTAGCAGACACCTGGCGCATCGAATCCGGGGCGTTACACCCACACCCCCTGTTTTCTACGGCGACGGCAGCCTCACACCGCAGCGAACCAGTGAACCCTCGTACTCCTCTACACGTCGGCATCCACTACCGCGTCTTCCCCGGTGTCGACATTCTGGGAACGGGGGTCCGCGGACTTGCCTGCCTGCGGCCTGCGGCGTGGCTTAAGGGGCGGCCCAGCATGGCCCATGTTCATCAACACGAGCTCAAGACCCTCGCAAGGGGCCAAGCCTCGCGGGGTGGACGACAGGGAACCTCCTCAGGCACGGGCTCGTCAGGCTGGCTCGCGAGGAAGCGGGGAGATCAAGGCGGGGTACCTCACGAGGTGCCCATGACGCAAGCTGTGACGATCGAAGCCAAGCGGGAGCAAGCACAGGCGAGAGCATCAAGCAAAGGCATCCATTTCGGTGCAACAAGACCAAGACCAGTAGAATGGCAGGATGGGGGTCATCGTGGAGCCCAAGCCGGCATCACCACCAGAGCCTTTGGCAGGCGAGGACCAACTTTAGTCAGGATAAGTGTACTAGATGTTCCCCTTCAAAATGGCCAATTGTTGGCGCCCTTCCCGCTCAATATTTGGGAAGAGGCCCAGGGCCTTTGCCCATAAATAGGACTAGCCACCACAAGGTAGAGGCATCGGATCCTCACCAAGAAACCAGTAGAGAGAGCGAATGAACTCCCCCTAGTAGTTCATCGCACCAGCCTAGAACAGACCCTCGCGAGGCTGTCCTTCCTTGTATTGTTCATCATCAGCCCAAGAGGCAATCCACCAAACCACACACTGGAGTAGGGTATTACACCACAACGGTGGCCTGAACCAGTATAAACTCTGTGTCTCTTGTGTTATTCCTGTGATTGCTTAGATCATACCGAGGCGGTGAGGTGCAGGTAGGTAGAGGGCGAAATCTCCGCGCGCACCCCTGTGTTCGAATCTAGAGGGTCTGCCGGAACCCGAAATCCGACATTTGGCGCGCTTGGTAGGGGTGCGCCGGAATTTGTCTTCCACCGCCCTGTTCTTCACCGACCATCGCATCCATGTCAGATGCTCGTCGGGCCCGCGCCGAGCGCCGAGCCGCTCTCGCTTCCTGCGTCGCCCAGACGGCCCCTGTCGGCGGCCACCCCCGCTGTTCCCCGTCGCCTGCCGTCAACGCCTCCACCGGCCCGGCGGGGAACGAGCAGCAAGCATCGTGCCAGTATGTATCCATGAGGCGAGACCCGCTCACCCCTGCTGGTTCTTCGTCCCGCACGCCCCGCGCGGCCATGGAGGCTCGAGCTGCGCTCATCGCGGCAAACGAGCTCCTGCGCTACCGCCCAGTCGACAACGTCTACGAAGAATGGCTCAACCGCATCGCCGAGCTCGTCCGCGCCGCAGGAGGCTCCCCCGCGCCATCCTTCTCACTGCACCGCGCCCTGCCCTGCGCGGGCAATGAATCTCTAGGGGCGCCTCAGCCGCCTCCCCCTCAAGAAGGCGCCCTGGCCCCAAGGCGCGTGGCCCCTGGATGGAACCCACCTCGTCCGGCGCCAGTGCAGCAAGAGCGGAGCTGCCAAGAGGTTACTCACCCACAAGAAGCTGCCCGAGTGCTCCCTGCTCCGGTCCGTCGCGACCACGCTCCTGCTCCAGTGCGCCAAGACCCCGCGCTGCTCCCAGCTGCAGCGCATGGGGGCCCGCAAGACCAAGCTCCTCGTCACCAGAGGCCTCTCGTGGCCACAGCAGGCTGCCGCGCTTTCACCACCGAGCTGCGCAGCGTCGCGTGGCCCTGCAAGTTCAAGCCAGACTTGCCTCCTCGCTACGACGGCACGGCCGACCCTGCGTAGTTCCTCCAGCTCTACGAGCTGGGCATCGAAGCCGCCAACGGGGATGAGAAGGTCATGGCGAACTGGTTTCCCATGGCACTCAAGGACGGGGCCCGCACTTGGCTCCTGAACCTAGCTCCAGGCACGATCTCCTCCTGGGATGAGATGCACACCCGTTTCATCGCCAACTTCCATGGTACTCGTGACTGGCCACCTGCCGTGAGTGACATGCGCCGCATCAAGCAGCAACCAGGGGAGACCCTGCAGAAGTACATCCAGCACTTCAACAACGCACGACTCAAGATTCCCAGGGTAACCGAGGGGGCCATCATCTCAGCCTTCTCCGACGGCGTGCACGACGTCAAGATGAAGGAGGAGATGGCGATGCATGAAGATCTGTGCACTTCCTTGGAGCTGTTCAACTTGGCAACCAAGTGCGCCAGGGCTGAAGAAGGGCACCTTTCCCTCCTCGAGCTGCCAGCCGCAGACCCAGAAGAGAAGAAGTCCAAGGCCAAGGACGTGAAGCGCAAGGGGGGTGCCGTGCTCGCGGCAGAACCAGCCACAAAGCGGGGCAGAAATCAGCGGAGTATTTCAAAGGCAGCCGGTACTGTGTGTACCACGACCTCCACACCCACAACACCAACGAATGCTAAGAGCTCCGAGCCGTGCGAGAAGGAAGGGTCGGCCTTCACCCCGACCGCAACGATCGTGGCTACGGCGGAGGAGGAGGAAGGAACGCAGGACGCTGGGAAGACCGCGGCCCTTGCCAAGGGTGGCACGACCGACCTCGCGAGGATCGCTGGCAGGATCAGCCTCGCGAGGGAGACTGGAGGGATCGGCCTCGCGAGGATCGCCCACAAGGAAACACAGGCCTCCCTCCACTGCCTCCGCAGCCAAGGAGAAATGAGGACCATCATCAGGACGAGGGGGCTGGGGGCTTCTAGGAGCCACGCGCGATCGTCTGCATCTTGGGTGGAGCTCAAGCCCCAGCCTCTCAACGCATCTTCAAGCAGTTTGCCCGTGAAGTGAATGCAGTCCTCCCCAAACTTGAAGCCACGCGCCCCCTCAGGTGGTCGGCGTGCGCCATCACATTCAGCTCAGCGGATCAGCTCAAGTGTGCAGCCACAGCCGGAGTCCTCCCGATACTTTGCTCCCTAGTCATCAGTAACGTGCAAGTCACCATGACCCGATACTTTGCTCCCTAGTCATCAGTAACGTTCAAGGTCCTGTCCGTAGAGAAGTTCAACAATCTCCAAGTGCCTTACGATCAGCTTCAGCCAACCAAGCCTTTCTCTGGAGTCACCAACGGCTCCACAGTTCCAATCGGGAAGGTCCGCCTCCCTGTCACCTTCGGGGCACGCAACAACTACCGCACCGAGCTCATTGACTTCGACGTCGCCCACATCCGCCTGCCGTACAATGCTATCCTCGGCTACCCAGCTCTCGCCAAGTTCATGGTCGTGACTCATCACGGCTACAACATCCTCAAGATGCCAGGAAGCGGTGGAGTCATCACGGTGCCCTGTGAAGAAAGAGACGCAGTGTGCTCCCTGGAACGAGCTTTTCAGGCTGCATCACTTGAAGACCAAGATCACGGGAGCGGGAGGCTCCCCGAAGCCGCTCCCAAGAAGAAGAAGACATCGCCAGGCCCGACCCCTAAGGAGGCAGGCCCTTCAGGGTCTGCACCTGCTCAGGGGGCACATCCTTCTGTCGCATAGTGAGGCGCGCCCGGCACCCTCCTCAAGCAGGGCTCGGGGGCTCCCCCCTGGAGGGCCACCGACCTTGCTAAGGTCACGAGGGAGGCGCTTGGGCACCACTTGGAGGCGTCCTTCTGAACACGTTTCCCTCAGGAAGGAGCAAAGCAAGGAGGGCCAAACCCTCAGGAGTTCGTCAGTCAGGTCACACAGGAGTTGCAAGAGTCAAGAGTCATGAGTGGTAGCCGCCGCTTACCCGCCGCAGCTCCCCATCCAGGCAAGGATGGTGGGCTGCGCGTCTGCATCGACATCCCAGGGCTCAACCAAGTTGCCTCTCACGAGCGCTTCTAGCCCTCACGCGTGGGGCGCTGCGGAGGCCCACCCCACAGCTACGTTCGCATGCCCTATGGCTTGCCGTACGCGGCTGCGGTGCACCAGCGCCTCATGAGGAGCATCCTGGAGGCTCAGGAGGCCAGGCGTTCTGCAGTCCTGGCAGAGATGGAGATGGTTCGCGAGGAGCCACCAGCGCCTCCGGAGCCTCCCGAGGCTCCTGGGCCTGGGGGCTCGTGAAGATTGGCTCCCACAGCCCGCTACGTCTGCTACTTCAACACCCCTTCATCGTCAACACTATCAGGTGACATCTTTCAAGTTTCGTTTCCAGCTGGGAGCGCCCTCAGGGCTGCATCATTCCCAGGCCGCGTTGGTCCGTCCTTGCGGCGTGTATCCCTTTTGCTCATGTTTTTTGTAATGCCCCGGATACAACTTTCCATATTCGTAACTCCGACTCTTGCTTTTTCCGGAGATGCGATATGTTATTTCTTCCGTGGTTGGGTTTTTGTCTTTTGTTTTGCTTTTTGTTCATGGCGTGCATTTCGTCGCATGTCATCATCTGCACTTCATCTGCATGTTTTCATAAAACTTGCATCCGTTCGGGTTCCGCCGGTTCTCTCCGTTGTCCGTTCAGAGTCCAGACACACTCGCACGCGCCCGCGGCACCTCCGAAATATTATTTTATAAGTGGCATAAAAATGTTCTCGGAATGGGTTGCGACTTGTCGTGCGGTCTTACTATAGTGTAGACAGACCGCCTGCCAAGTTTCGTCGCATTCGGAGTCCATTGGATAGCCCAACCGTTAAACCTACAACCGCAATATAGCCGGTCTATCGTCGGACGTTTTCGGTCTCCGGAAGCTGCTGCCGGGCCTCTCTCCCTCTTCTCTCCTGCAGCCCATGGTCTCTACACAGCCCACTAATCCCTCCCGCAGCCCACTAACCTCCCCCCTCTGACCGGAGCCGCATGATCGCGATCGTACGGTCCAAAACGGCCTCAAACCCCCCAACTGTAACACCCTTTTGCTATATATAGACCCCTTCCTTCCATTTTTGGGCAGCCTAGCCCCTCCCCTACCTCCCAGCCGTAGCCACCCCTCCTCCTCGGAATCCACGTGCATCCACCTCCATTTCCGCGCCTCTCCATCCCCTGCTCGCCACGTGGCAAGTCGCCAATGGCCGCGCCGCCACCAGCCGCCGCTCCCCTCCAATCGGTGCGCGCCATGTCCTCCTCGCCACCTCACCCCGCGCCTCCCCACCGCCGTGGCCCATCCGCGGCCCGCCCAGGGCCGATCCAGGCCCGGAGTCACCCGCAGCCGCGCTCGGCTCCTTGCTCGTCCCGAGCTCCTCCCGTCGCCGTTCCGCCAGCCGCCCCGACGCCGGATCTCCTATCGCCGCCTCCCTGCGCTCACACTGGACCCCGCCGTCTCGCAGCGCGCCCCTGCGCGTCCGGCTCTGTCGCGCCCCGCAGCTCCCTGCCGGCGACCCCTTCTCCGCCGCCGAGGCCGCTGCCTCCTCCGCGCCCGTGCTCCCGTCGCGGGAGGACGCCCCCAGTATCCTACCGGCGCCTCCGATGGCCAGATCCGGCCGCCGTACACCAGATTCGCCCTCCGACAAGACGTCCTCGGCCTCCTCCCTGCCTCCTCGACCCCCTGTGACCCTGCCTTGCCACGCCGCCGCCGCTGCCATGGCTCTGCTCGGGTTCGAGCAGAGCAGTTTGCCCTGCTCGCCTCCAACACGCCCGCGTGGGCCACCTCGCATGGGCCCCGAGGCGCATCTCTGCGGGCCCACCTCACCTCCTACACCGACCGGGCCTTGGCCCAGGGTGAGCAGCCCCGCCCCCTCTCCTGTACACTCGTGGGCTGACTAGATTCGGCCCATCTCATGTTTTTTTCCCTGGATGGATTTTGCGATTTAAACCAGTGCATTAATAATTACAGAAAATGCCCCTGTTTTAAACTGCTAATAACTATTTAACCATGCATCCAAATAAAACATGTCTTATATGCAATATGCTTAAAATTTCATCTAGTTTAATAATATGAAACTTTCATGCATGTTTAAAATGTTTAAAATGATGTTTGTTTAAATTTGCATAAATGCCATGTTAAAATGATTTATTTCATAACTAAATAACCGTAGCTCGGTTTTAAATAAACTTTATATGTAGATGGGGTGGAAAATTGCCTAGTTTAACATGGTCCACTTTATGTTGCTGTTTAACAACATTAAAATTGTGTTTAGGGTAGAACAGTAACAAATCCATAATTTGCACATGGGGATTTTCCGGAATTATTGTTTGTTGTTTCCGGCCTCATTTAAACTTGCCTAGATAGGTAGTTTCATTATGTTTCACCTCTTGCCATGTTTAACAAAATTTAATATTGTTGGGTACAAAACCGAGAGAGAACTAAATAATCGATGTGGTGTTCCGCCAATATGCAACTTGTTGCATATTGAGCTCCACTTAATTTGTAGTGTTGTTTGTTACACTTTGCTATGCCATGCCTCATTAAACCAGACATGCATCATGCTTGGTTGTGCATCATGTCATGTTTATGCTCGTGCATTTACCATGTTGTTTGCTTCTTTCTGGTATTGCTTCTTCTTGATAGTTCCGGTAACGTTGCGATTGTGAGGATTTGTTCGACTACTCCCGTTCTTCTTCTTCATGGACTCGTTCTTCTTCCTTGCCGGATCTCAGGCAAGATTACCGCTACCCTGGATCTCATCACTATCATTGCTATGCTAGTTGCTTCGTTCTATCGCTATGCTGTGTTGCCTATCTTTTGCTCATCAAGCCTCCCAAATTGCCATGAACCTCTAACCTTTGACACCCTTCCTAGAAAACCTTGATTGTCTATGTTACCGCTTTTGCTCAGCCCCTCTTATAGCGTTGTTAGTTGTAGTTGAAGTTGAAGATTGCTCCATGGTGAACAGGATTATGTTGGGATATCACAATATCTCTTATTTTATTAATGCATCTATATACTTGGTAAAGGGTGGAAGACTCGGCCTTATGCCTGGTGTTTTGTTCCACTCTTGCTGCCCTAGTTTCCGTCATACCGGTGTTATGTTCCCGGATTTTGCGTTCCTTACGCGGTTGGGTGATTTATGGGACCCCCTTGACAGTTTGCTTTGAATAAAACTCCTCCAGCAAGGCCCAACATTGGTTTTACCATTTGCCTCACCTAGCCCTTTTTCCCTTGGGTTTCCGGAGCCCGAGGGTCATCTTTATTTTAGCCCCCCCCGGGCCAGTGCTTGTCTAAGTGTTGGTCCAAACCGAGCGATGTCCGGCGCCCCCTGGGCAACCAGGGTCTATGCCAACCCGTCGTCTTGCTCATCCGATGTGCCCTGAGAACGAGATATGTGCAGTTCCTATCAGGATTTGTCGGCACAGTGGGCGGCTTTGCTGGTCTTGTTTTACCATTGTCGAAATGTCTTGTAAACCGGGATTCCGAGTCTGATCGGGTCTTCCTGGGAGAAGGTCTATTCCTTCGTTGATCGCGAGAGCTTGTCATGGGCTAAGTTGGGACACCCCAGCAGGGTATAATCTTTTGAAAGCCATGCCAGCGGTTATAGGCAGATGGGAATTTGTTAATGTCCGGTTGTAGATAACTTGACACCAGATCTGATTTAAAACGCATCAACCGCGTGTTTAGCCGTGATGGTCTCTTTTCGGCGGAGTCCGGGAAGTGAACACGGGTTCTGGGTTATGTTTGATGTAAGTAGGAGTTCAGGATCACTTCTTGATCATTACTAGTTGACGACCGTTCTGCTTGCTCTCTTCTCGCTCTTATTTGCGTATGTTAGCCACCATATATGCTTACTCGCTGCTGCAGCCTCACCACTTTACCCCTTCCTTTCCCTTTAAGCTTTGCTATTATTGATTCCCATGGTAATGGGATTGCTGAGTCCTCATGGCTCACAGATTACTACAACAACAGTTGCAGGTACAGGTTATGCGATGATCATGACGCGAGAGCGATGCTTGCTTGCGTTGAGTCCTTCTTCTACTTCGTCTTTGATTAGGGGATAGGTTCCAGGTCGGCAGCCTGGGCTAGCAGGGTGGATGTCGTTTGAGTTTCTGTTTGTGTTTCATCTGTAGTCGGATGATGCTCTGATGTATTGTGATGTTGTATTCGAGTGGCATTGTATGCCTTATGTATGTATCCCCATCTATTATGTAATGTTGATGTAATGATATCCACCTTGCAAAAGCATTTCAATATGCGGGTCTATCCTTGGTGGGACCTTCGAGTTCCTTTTGGATAGGGTCGCATATTGGGCGTGACATTTTTAGCTTACATTGTTGGGGGCGCCCCTCGGGCTGCATCATCCCCAAGTCGCTCGGGTCAGACCCAGCGGCATGTACCCCTCTTGCATTTATTTTCGGGCCACGCATTCGACCCATCATGCTTGTTATTTGGTGCCTGTCCGTGGCACCTCTTCTTCCTTGTTGTCGGCCGCTTGCACGTTAAAGGGGGGGTACCTGAGCATCGCGACTCAGGGCTCCTACTGGCTCTCCAGCCCTCACCCTCTGGCTTTGTCCACGGCATCGCGCCCTGGCAAACCAGCGACGGCTGAGACTCACTTGAGGGCCGGGACCCGAGGACGTAGAGCGTCGACATCTAACCAAGCTTGCGCGTTAAAGGGGGGGTACCTGAGAATCGCGACTCAGGGCTCCTACTGGCTCTCCATCCCTCACCCTCTGGCTTTGTCCACGGCATCACGCCCTGGCAAACCAGCGACGGCTGAGACTCGCTCGAGGGCCGGGATCCGAGGACGTAGAGCATCGACATCTAACCAAGCTTGCGCGTTAAAGGGGGGGGGTACCTGAGCATCGCAACTCAGGGCTCCTACTGGCTCTCCAGCCCTTACCGTTTGGCTTTATCCACGGCATCGCGCCCTGGCAAACCAGCGACGGCTGAGACTCGCTCGAGGGCCGGGACCCGAGGACGTAGAGCGTCGACATCTAACCAAGCTTGCGCGTTCAAGGGGGGGGTACCTGAGCATCGCGACTCAGGGCTCCTACTGGCTCTCCAGCCCTCACCCTCCGGCTTTGTCCACTTCATCGCGCCCTGGCAAACCAGCGACGGCTGAGACTCGCTCGAGGGCCGGGACCCGAGGATGTAGAGCGTCGACATCTAACCAAGCTTGCGTGTTAAAGGGGGGGTACCTGAGCACCGCGACTCAGGGCTCCTACCGGCTCTCCAGCCCTCACCCTCTGGCTTTGTCCATGTCATCGCGCCCTGGCAAACCAGCGACGGCTGAGACTAGCTCGAGGGCCGGGACCCGAGGACGTAGAGCATCGGCATCTGGCCAAATTTGCAGGAACACGTCACAAGTTAAGGCCCAGTGCCAGACGCAACCCGCCTTGAGGTAGGGCCCCGTGAGTCCTGCGCTGGCTCACGGGTGCCCAGATACACCTCCTCATGCCCTACCGTGCCGGCCACGTGTCAGGGTGGGGCTGTACACGCCCCGGGGGCTCCTCCCGGAGGGGAGCCCCCTCCCACGCACCAGTGGAAGCACCATGCTCCGCGCTGGCTAACGACACTGCCGAGGAACGGCTATGCCCGTACACATACGGAAGCACTATGATCCGTGCTAGTGACAAACAACTGAGGGTGGCCCCCGGCTGCATCAACCTTAGGGAGCCCCGATCTCAGTGTCTGGCCTCATCGCAACGCCTCCCCTCAGGAGCGCCGCGCGAGGGGGCTGGGCACGGGGGCTGCGCCTGGGTCACACCCAGGCATACTCCACCCAGGCAGGCCCCTCGGGCCTGGTTGTCACGCATCCCTCCCCGAGCGGAGCCAAGGTACGAAGGCCGTTTGAGCGTCAAGGGGGACTCCTGAGCATCGCGACTCAGGAGCCTAACTGGTCACGTAGCCCCTCACTCCTTTGTTCCGAAAGGCTAACGGCGATTCAGGTATGCGCGGGGCCGGGCTCTGCAGACGTAGAATGGTAGATTCACCCACACATCTCACCTCCCTACTTGTTGTTCGTGCGCCAAGGGGGACTCCTGAGAATTGCGACTCAGGAGCCTAACTTGTCACGTAGCCCCTCACTCCTTGGTCCCGTCCTGGTTTCCGGTCGGGGCTAACGACGGCTGAGGTATGCGCGGGGCCGGGCTCTGCTGGCGTAGAACATAAGCAAGTAGGAAGAGCGCAAATTTCAAGGAATTCAAAAGCCAATATTACAGTCCATAACTGTTATCACGACACCAAACACAAGTTTAAACGCCTCCCCGAGGCATGATGCATGTTGCAAAAGCTGAAAGCAGGACAGGAGCCACGATGGAGTTATTTGTTGGCGGCGGAGCTGCGCGGAGCGGGTTCGCCTCGTGGAGCTGCAGGAACGGCAGTGCCTCGCTTTGGCTTGGTGCTGAAGGCCCAGAACTTTGACAGCAGAGCCTCCGTGTGACCCTTCACGGCCTCAGCAGCGGCAGCGGCAAGCTCGCCGCTCGCTGGCTCCAGCAGGCTGTCGAGGTCGACATTGGGGTCGCGAAGATAGACGTGGGTAAGGACCCACGTCAGCGCTGCAGAAGACAGGACGCGTGCCTTGGCCTCAGCCGTAGGGCAAGGCCAAGGGTGACATCTTCAAGAGCACGGACCATGAAGGGGAGCAGCTTGGCGGGGCCGTCCTCGGCGCCGGCCAGCGGGCTTTCCAGGCCGCTGTCGTAGAGCGACTTCAGCAAGCCGCGAACCTTCACCTTCATCTCCGTGAAGGCCTCGGCAAGGATCCGCGCCTTGCCGTCCAGCTCGGCTTTCCACGCGTCCAACTCCTGCTCCAGTGCACCCAGGTGGTCAAGGCGCTTGTTAAGCTTGGCGTCTCGGTCCTTGATGGCCACCTCACGAGCCTTCAGGTCTTCTTCCTTCTCTTGGCGGATGCGGACCTCCTCGGCAAGCTGGTCCCGCAGGCCCTGCAGTTCACTCTCCGGTGCCTTGCAGCGACCTCGGGCATCAGCCGCCTCTCCCAAGGCGGCGTCTCGAGCGGCCTTCGCCTCGAGGACGGCCTGCTTCTCCTCATCGCAGGCTGTCGAGGCCTGAACCAGTGCTGCTCGAATCGAAGCGTCAGATGCCAGCTCCAAGCGCCCGGCCACCAAGCAAGGGTCGGCACCCAGAAGATCTTGTTGCAGCCAGTCCAGTTCGGCAGCAGCGCGATCCAAGACGGTGGAAGGAGTCGGAGAGATAACAGTTGGTGGAGTAGGAGGAGAGGACGGCAGCATAACCACAGGATCCTGAGGCAGGACCTGCTGCGCCCCAACAGATGTGGCGATGGCATCAGGCAAGGATACCTCAGGAGTCGCTTGGGCCATGGGGGCTGAGCTCGCCCCAGCCAGCTCCACCAGGCCTCGTGAGGACGACCGGGCAGGAGAGGCCCGTGCCTTGCAGCAACCTCCATTCGTGGGCAGAGGTGCTGCCCCACACGGAACCTCAGGAGCCCCCTTCAGTTTCCTCGCCGCAGGCGCTAGCCTATCCAAGAGATACAGACATCAAGCCTCAACGACAAAGCAAGGAACAAGACAAGAATTGAGCACTTACACGTCGCCGCTCGCGATTTCGAGCAACCTCCGGCCGAACTTGAAGCCTGAGAGCCGGGTGCTGGGATCAGCTTCGAGAGGTTCGGAAGCAGGAGGCACGTCTACGGATCACCTTAGAACCGAGGCAGACCCGAGGGGGACCAGCCCTGACCTGGCCTTCTTCAAGATCGGGGGCAAGCTCCCGCCGCCCTGCTCGTGATCATCCTCATCGTCGCTCGGCGAGAGGCGGATAGCATGGGATCTGCGCTGGGGGAGAGGCACTCTCGACTCCCCGTTGGTAGCCTCGGAGTCAGGCCCACCTTCCTGCTCCTCTTCTTCTTCCTCCTCTTCGCTGGAGTCACCGAAGGACACGTTCACCGTCCCCTGGGCCGCCGGGTCCTCGGGAGCCTCCGTGGGCACGGGCCCGTCCCCATTGAAGATGGGCATGGAGTCCACCACCTTCTCCCAATCATCTCGAAGAAACAGGGGCACAGGGGCGCCCTCCAGACTCGGCACGTCCCCTCCGACCAAAGATTGGAGGACCGCGGCCAGGTCTTCGCCGGCCAAGGCTGCGGGGCTCAGGCGGGGCCTCCACAGCGGAAGTGAGCATTTACTAACCGGGGCCACCAGGTGCTCCAGGAACTCCCTCAGGAGCAACGCACCAGTCAGCTTCGCTGCCGCCAAGTTGCCCGGCCTCAGATCTGCGTCCATCTTCTCCAACACCGGCTTCACGCGGGGGTCCACGAGTTTCGCGCGAGACCAATCATCAGAGCTCGTGTGCTGCCCCACGGGCAGAATTAGCCGAGGGTGGATGCGCCCAGCATCTACCATGACCCACTTGCTCCTGAAGCCCTCAATCCGCTTCCCAGGCTTCGAGATGGCATTGGAGACGCCATACGCGACAAAGCTCACGCACGCGGAGATGGCACCACGAGAGGGCCGGAGGTAGAAGTAGTGGCGCAGCAAGGCCACTGAGGGCTGCACTCCGACGTGAGCCTCAGAGTAGTAGGCAAAGATCGCCAGAAGAAGAACGGAGTTGGGGTGGAGGTGCAGAGCTTGCAAGTCGTAATGGCGGAGGACAGAGAAGAAAAACTTAGAAAAGGGAGGCACCAGACCAGCAGTAATGGCGCTTACGAAGAGCGGATAGTAGGTGCTCCCTCGGGTCTCAGGAAGGGCGGAGCCGGCCTTGAACACCTTCGCCCCGTCAATGGCTTGCGCCGCCACCATCCGGCGCATCCGGGCAAGGCTCGCCTCCGACACGTTCGGCGAGTCCAAGGCGGGTGAGTACCAAGATTCGGCCGGGGTCTGGCGAGGCGCCATGTCTTGCTAGGGCACGCGGTCGAGGTGGATCTGAAGATTTCGGAGGCAGAAAGGAAGGGCGCAAGAAAGGGGATCCGGGCAATGACCGGAGGAAGCAAGGGAAGCAAAGCCTAGGCAGATGCCGCTCTTTTGTCGATTCACGCGGTTGCTGAGGCACCCACGTCCCACCAACCGCCACGCGGCGCCCGAGGCCGCAGGCTGTTAGGGACCGCGGAGCTTCGCACTTGCCCCTTCGCCTCTCTGCTCAGCCAAGTCCGGGCGCGCCTTGGGCCCGGGGGCTACTATCCGTGTTCTGGGAACGGGGGTCCCCAGACTTGCCTGCCTGCAGCCTGTGGCGTGGCTCAAAGAGCGGCACAGCATGGCCCATCTTCATCAACACGAGCTCAAGACCCTCGCGAGGGGCCAAGCCTCATGGGGTGGATGACAGGGAACCTCCTCAGGCACGGCCTCGTCAGGCTGGCTCGCGAGGAGGCGGAGAGATCAAGGCGGGGTACCTCACGAGGTGCCCATGACGCAAGCCATGACGACCGAAGCCAGGCGGGCGCCAGGCGGGCGCCAGCCTGCGTAGAGTCCTTGTTTCCTCTTTGGTGTAAAGGGAGCAAGCACAGGCGAGAGCATCAAGCAAAGGCATCCATTTCGGTGCAACAAGACCAAGACCAACAGAACGGCAGGATGGAGGTCATCGTGGAGCCCAAGCCGGCGTCACCACCAGAGCCTCTGGCAGGCGAGGACCAACTTTAGCCATGATAAGTGTACTAGATGTTCCCCTTCAAAATGGCCAATTGTTGGCGACCTTCCCGCTCAATATTTGGGAAGAGGCCCAGGGCCTTTGCCTATAAATAGGACTAGCCACCACAAGGTAGAGGCATCGGATCCTCACCAAGAAACTAGTAGAGAGAGCGACTGAACTCCCCCTAGTAGTTCATCGCACCAGCCAAGAATAGACCCTCGCGAGGCTATTCTTCCTTGTATTGTTCATCATCAGCCCTAGAGGCAATCCACCACACCACACACTGGAGTAGGGTATTACACCACAACGGTGGCCTGAACCAGTATAAACTCTGTGTCTTTTGTGTTGTTCCTGTGATTGCTTAGATCATAGCGAGGCGGTGAGGTGCAGGTAGGCAGAGGGCGAAATATCCACATGCACCCCAGTGTTCGAATCTAGAGGGTCTGCTGGAACCCGAAATCCGACACCCGGCTCCGCGTCATCCCTTTACTAGGCTTCGCCTTTGTCCACCGCCCTGGTGCTCTCGGTGCGGCGTGGTCAACGTGGTCATGCAACAGCTTCCATCGGACATGGACTGTACATGGAGAGGCTGACAGCTGGGTCCACGGCCGCAGCAAGGAAGTGCCTCCTTATTACGCGCAAAATAATTATTCCTCCACCTGACAGCGGGGACCCACCGGACGGGCCACCATATTTCCCGAAAAAACATTTCCCCCCTGATTGCTGGGACCCACCAGCTACACCTTCGCATGCAAGGAAGTGCGTCCGGGCAAAAAAAACGATTCGCCCCCCTGACTGCTGGGACCTACCAGCTACATCTTCGCACGCAAGGAAGTGCCTGACAGTCGGGACCCACCTGGTCGAAGCGTACGTAGCATTTTCATTCTGGTCACGAACGTGTACGTACATACTGGTCGATGTAGAGGCACGCACGTGTCGTAGATGTAGAGGCACGCACGTGTCGTAGTAGAGGCGCGCACGTAGCATGTACACGTACGTACAACAGCGAGGGTGCAAGAAACAAAATACGGCCACGTACGTACATATGAGCAGGGTCTCGAACGCCTACTCGCGCATACGTACATGGTTGGGTCGGAACGGAGAAACAGTGTCGTCGTCGTGTTCATGGGGAGCCAACCGGCTGGGTCGGAACGGAATGTGTGGTCGTGTTCATCGGGAGGGCTTGGACGGAACATGCGATGGAAACGAGGCCTGGCGTACCGCACAACGGAGGAAACTGCCTTGTGTTCGACCGACCACATTCGAAACGGGGTCCTGTTGATCGGGAGGGGCCTGGCGTACCGCAAAATGGAGGAAACACACCTCCCACGGTCGAAACGGGGGTCCTGTTGATCGGGAGGGGTGTGGCGTACCGCAAAACGGACGAAACGGACTTGTGTTGGAGCGCTACAGTCGAAACAGGGGTCCTGTTCATCAGGAGGGGTGTGGCGTACCGCAAAACGGACGAAACGGACTTGTGTTGGAGCGCTACGGTCGAAACGGGGGGGGGGGGGGGGAGGGGTGTGGCGTACCACAAAACGGGACTCCACGGGATACTGTTCATCTCCACCATCGCCCTCCTCTAGCCTCCACGGGCTACAGTCGACCTCCTCCATCCTCCGCGGGCTCCTGTTCATCCAGCCTCCACCGCGCGCTACTCCACCGGCTACTGTTCAACCACCCCTCCACGGGCACCCCTCCATCGTCTACTGTTCATCCAGCCCTCCACACCACGCGGTCCTATTCAACCACCCCGCCACGGCCACCCCTCCACCATCTACTGTTCATCCAGCCATCCACACCATGGGTTCCTGTTCATCCAGAGGCAATGCCACCGCTCACTGTTCATCCAACCCCCCCCCCCTGCAACGCTCACTGTTCATCCCAGAGGCAGCATCGATCGGCTTCAGTTAGCAGCAGTAGCGAAGGAATCGCTCCATCGGGTTCAGTTAACAGCCACCGATCGATCGCTCGGGTTCAGTAACGCGTAGCCTGCAGTGCAATCGCTCAGCTTCAGTTAGAGCCCAACGCCTCGCACACACGTGTATGTATGAGAGAAACGTGCATCGTCCCGCCCCCCGACCTCCCGCCGTAACTGGCAACTCCCCGAAATTTGCCTCCCCCTCGCTTCTACCACGGTTATTTCCATCATGGACGGCCCAAAGAATGTCATGCAGCTGCGTCTCCGGCCCGCCCAGGACGAAAAGCCCATTTTCTGTCATGAATTTTTGTCATAGAAGTAGGAGCCCACCACATCTATGATGATACCGGGTTTTGTCACAATTATCGTCATAGAAGTGTCATATGTATGACAGAGAAAAAATTCGTTCGGCCCAAAATGTCACGGATGTGTCTTTTTTTTGTAGTGTTGTGCCTTCTAACTTCATCCATCTCATGATCATCAAAAGGAATCCACTAACAAGGTTGATCAAGTCTTGTTAACAAACTCATTCCGAATAACATGGAACCGGAGAAATTTCGAATAACACTATGTTACCTCAACGGGGATATGCACACCCCCAATAATAAGAATAACATATTTCTTCTTGACAGTAGGAAGAGGAAATTCAAAACCTCCAATCATAATGGTTGGAATTTTTCCAATAGAATTGATGCTATGAACTTGAGGTTGTTTCCTCAGAAAGTGTACCGTATGCTCAATACCATTAACATGAAAAGTGACATTGCCTTTGTTGCAATCAATAACAGCCCCTGCAGTATTCAAAAAGGGTCTACCAAGGATAATCGACATACTATCGTCCTCGGGAATATCAAGAATAACAAAGTCCGTTAAAATAGTAACGTTTGCAACCACAACAAGAACATCCTCACAAATACCGACATGTATAGCAGTTGATTTATCAGCCATTTGCAAAGTTATTTCAGTAGGTGTCAACTTATTCAATTCAAGTCTATGATATAAAGAGAGAGGCATAACACTAACACCGGCTCCAAGATCACATAAAGCAGTTTTAACATAGTTTCTTTTAATGGAGCATGGTATAGTTGGTAGTCCTAGATCTCCAAGTTTCTTAGGTATTCCACCTTTAAAAGTGTAATTAGCAGGCATGGTAGAAATTTCAGCTTCCGGTATCTTCCTTTTATTTGTAGTAATATCTTTCATGTATTTAGCATAAGGATTTATTTAAGCATATTAGTCAAACGCATACGCAAAAAGATAGGTCTAATCATTTTAGCAAAGCGCTCAAAATCCTCACCATCCTTTTTCTTGGATGGCTTAGGAGGAAAAGGCATGAGTTTCTGAACCCATGGTTCTCTTTCTTTACCATGCTTCCTAGCAACAAAGTCTCTCTTATCATAACGTTGATTCGTTGATTGTGGGTTATCAAGATCAACAACGGGTTCAATCTCTACATCATTATTATTGCTAGGTTGAGCATCGACATGAACATTATCATTAACACTATCACTAGGTTCATGTTCATCACCAGATTGTGTTTCAGCATCAGAAATAGAAATGTCATAGGGATTCTCAGGTGTGCCAACAACAGGTTCACTAGAAGCATGCAAAGTCCTATCATTTTTCTTTTTCTTCTTTTTAGAAGGACTAGGTGCATCTACATTATTTCTCTGAGAATCTTGCTCAATTCTCTTAGGGTGGCCTTCAGGATACAAAGGTTCCTGAGTCATTTTACCAGTTCTAGTAGCCACTCTAACAACAAAATCCTGTTTATTATTTAATTCACTGAGCAAATCGCTTTGAGCTTTAAGTACTTGTTCTGCTTGAGTGGTAACCATAGAAGCATATTTGCTAATGAGTTTAAGTTCACCTTTAATTCTAGCCATATAATCACTCAAGCGTCCAATCATGTAAGAATTACTCTTTAATTCTCTACCAACATAAGCATTGAAATTTTCTTGTCTAGCCATAAAGTCATCAAATTCATCTAAGCATTGGCTAGCAAACTTAGTAGACGGGTAAGGGAGTCCGAGACTAGGGGGTGTCCGGATAGCCGAACTATCATCATCGGCCGGACTTCAAGACTATGAAGATACAAGATTGAAGACTTTGTCCCGTGTCTGGATGGGACTTTCCTTGGCGTGGAAGGCAAGCTTGGCGATACGGATATGTAGATCTCCTACCATTGTAACCGACTCTGTGTAACCCTAGCCCTCTCCGTGTCTATATAAACCGGATGGCTTTAGTCCATAGGACGAACAACAATCATACCATAGGCTAGCTTCTAGGGTTTAGCCTCCTTGATCTCGTGGTAGATCTACTCTTGTAACACACATCATCAATATTAATCAAGCAGGACGTAGGGTTTTACCTCCATCAAGAGGGCCCGAACCTGGGTAAAACATCGTGTCCCTTGTCTCCTGTTACCATCCGCCTAGACGCACAGTTCGGGACCCCCTACCCGAGATCCGCCGGTTTTGACACCGACATTGGTGCTTTCATTGAGAGTTCCTCTGTGTCGTCACCGATAGGCTCGGTGGCTTCTTCGATCATCATCAACGACGCAGTCCAGGGTGAGACCTTTCTCCCCGAACAGACCTTCGTATTCGGCAGCTTTGCACTGCAGGCCAATTCGCTTGGCCATCTGGAGCAGATCGAAAGATACGCCCCTGGCCGTCAGGTCAGATTTGGAAGTTTGAACTTCACGGCTGACATCCGCGGGGACTTGATCTTCGATGGATTCGAGCCACAGCCAAGCGCGCCGCACTGTCATGATGGGCATGATTTAGCTCTGCAGCCGGACAGTACCCTGGAGGCCGCACTCGAGCCCGCTCCGATCTTCAATTCGGAGCCGGCTGCGCAGATCGAGGACGGATGGCTAGACAACGCCTCGGGGGCTGCAACCTCTACGGCGATAGAGCCGAACACTGACCTTGTCCCTCATGAAGCTCATGACTCCGAGGTGCCGGACTCCTCGCCGGACTCCAAACCTCCCGCGCCCCCTCCGATCGAATCCGGTCGGGCATCGATCATGGAGTTCACCGCTGCGGACATCTTTCAATACTCGCCTTTCGGCGACATCTTGAGTTTGCTAAAGTATCTCTCGTTATCAGGAGAGCCCTGGTCGGACTGCGGTCAGGACGGTTGGGATGCGGACGACGAAGAAATTCAAAGCCCACCCACCACCCACTTAGTAGCCACTGTCGACGATCTAACCGACATGCTAGACTACGACTCCGAAGACATCGACGGTATGGACGACGATGCCGGACGACCAAGAACTAGCGCCTACCGGGCACTGGAAAGCCACCTCATCATATGACATATCCATGGTGGATATCCCAAAGGATGGGAATGGCGAAGGAACAGCAGAGGATGACCCCTCCAAGAAATAGCCCAAGCGCCGGCGTCAGCGGCGCCGCTCTAAATCCCGCCACAGCAAGAATGAAGATTCCGGCACCGGAGATAATAACACCCCAGACAGTGCCGAAGACAACCCACTCCAGCAAAATTCAGCGCAGGAGGACGGAGACGCCAGCCCTCATGAGAGAGCGGCAGAAGAAGAGGTAGAGGATTATATGCCTCCCTCCGGAGACGAGGCAAGCCTCGACGATGACGAATTCTTCGTGCCTGAGGATCCCGTCGAACAAGAGCGTTTTAAACGCAGGCTTATGGCCACGGCAAACAGCCTCAAGAAAAAGCAGCAACAGCTTAGGGCTGATCAAGATCTGCTAGCCGATAGATGGACTGAAGTCCTCGCGGCCGAAGAGCATGAGCTCGAACGCCCCTCCAAAAGCTACCCGAAACGCAAGCTGCTCCCCCGATTAGAGGAGGAGGCATATGAACCTGCATCACCAGCAGACAATACGGCTGACCGACCACCCCGTGGTCGCGATAGAGAGGCCCCTAGGCCCTTCACTAGAACCGTACCCCGGCATCGCTCGAAAAGCACAAGGCCACAGGGGAACGCTCCGGACTTGCGAGATATATTGGAGGATAAGGCAAGACAATCAAGATCGATCTATGGATCGCGTGGGCGCCCCATGATACGTGACGACAACCGTCGCACCGGACACAGTAAGTCCGGCCGGGCCGAACAAAATAGACAAAGCTCTTTTGAGCTCCGTCGTGATATCGCCCAGTACAGAGGTGCCGCACACCCACTATGCTTCACAGATGAAGTAATGGATCATCAAATCCCCGAAGGGTTCAAAACCGTGAATATTGAATCTTACGATGGCACAACAGACCCCGCGGTTTGGATCAAAGACTATCTCCTCCACATCCACATGGCCCGCGGTGACGATCTTCACACCATCAAATATCTCCCACTCTAACTTAAAGGACCAGCCCGGCATTGGCTTAACAGCTTGCCAGCAGAGTCAATCGGGAGTTGGGAAGACCTGGAAGCCGCATTCCTCGATAACTTCCAAGGCACGTATGTGCGACCACCAGACGCCGATGACCTAAGCCACATAATTCAGCAGCCAGACGAATCGGCCAGACAATTCTGGACACGGTTCTTAACCAAGAAAAACCAAATCGTTGACTGTCCGGATGCGGAGGCCCTCGCGGCCTTCAAGCATAACATCCGTGACGAGAGGCCTGCCCGGCACCTGGGACAGGAAAAGCCGAAAGCCATGGCAGCCCTCACATCGCTCATGACCCGCTTCTGCGCGACTGAGGACAGCTGGCTAGCACGCAGCAACAACCTCAGCCAAAATTCTGGCAGTCCAGATATCAAGGACCGTAATGGCAGGTCGCGTCGCAACAAAAACAAACGCTGCATTAACAGCGATAATAGAGAAGATACGGTAGTCAATGTCGGATTCAGAGGCTCTAAACCCGGTCAGTGGAAAAATTCATTCAAAAGAACTACTCCAGGACCGCTCATGCCAGATACACGGCACCCCCGAAAAGCCAGCCAACCACACCAACATGGATTGTTGGGTAGTCAAGCAGGCAGGCAAGTTAATTGCCGAAAACAATGACAAGGGGCTGCATAGCGATGACGAGGAAGAGACCCGACCGCCGAACAATAGAGGACAGAAGGGTTTCCCCCCACAGGTGCGAACGGTGAACATGATATACGCAACGCACATACCCAAAAGGGAGCGGAAGCGTGCACTCAGGGATGTATGCGCGATGGAGCCAGTTGCCCCGAAGTTCAATCCATGGTCCTCCTGCCCGATCACTTTTGATCGAAGGGACCACCCCACCAGCATCCGCCACGGCGGATTCGCCGCATTGGTTTTAGACCCAATCGTCGATGGATTTCACCTCACCAGAGTCCTGATGGACGGCGGCAGCTGAACCTGCTTATCAGGATATAGTGCACAAAATGGGCATAGACCCCTCAAGGATTAAACCTACCAAGACGACCTTTAAAGGCGTCATACCAGGTGTAGAAGCCAATTGTACAGGCTCAGTTACACTGGAAGTGGTCTTCGGATCCCCGGATAACTTCCGAAGCGAGGAGTTAATCTTCGACATAGTTCCGTTCCGCAGCGGCTATCATGCTCTGCTCGGACGTACCGCGTTGCAAAGTTCAACGCGGTGCCGCACTACGCATACCTCAAGCTCAAAATGCCAGGCCCTCGAGGAGTCATCACAGTCAACGAAAACACTAAACGCTCTCCCCAAACGGAGGAACACACAGCGGCTCTCACGACAGAAGTACAGTGCAGCCTCTTAAGGCAATTCTCGAGTCTGGCCGTTAAGCGACCGGACACGGCTAAACGCGCCCGGAGTAACCTACAACAAGACCACCTGGCACGTTCCGAGCACGCGTAGCAGTGCGGCCCCAACCCCAGCCCCTGTAAAACGTCAAGATATGTCCTTCGCGTACACCATTACGCTCTGAAGATACCATGGGCATGGGGAGAGGGGCACGACCACGATAGGCCCAGACCGCGGCTCGACCACACCAGGGGCTCTCAAGTGTGTCGTTCTTTTTTTCTTTTTTCTTTTTTATTACCCACAGGACTCCGTTCGCCAGAGGCCCTGTCCGGCAGCAGACCTGCCGAACTCACGATGCAACAGCCAGGGAAGGAGAAAGGCTACAACGAATATCCAGGTGGTCTCCATTACGAGCATTAAATCTGTTTTATGCACCATTCCGCAGCCTACCCCTGGAGGGGGACATGTTTAATAGTCCCATCCCTTGCTTATCGCACCATTTGTATCGTTCTGCATTACAACAGTCTTTTCTTGAATAAGTAATGCAGCACCTTTTGCTTCCAATTGCATTTCTTTCTTATACATATGTTCATTTATGACATGTTGCATCCGTACATTTGGTACGGCTAAATACACCAGGGGCTTATGTTTCCCGCATCATGGTGTGATAAGTCCGAACACTTTCACAAGTGCGGCACCCCGAACTTATAGCATTATATGCATCGGCTCCGAATCATGTCTTGGGTCAATAGTTGGGTTTGCCCGGCTCCCATGTTTTGGTACCTTACGTTCCGTTGTATCGGCTAAGGTAGCACTGGGAGAACCACTGCGATTGCGCCCCAGTTGAGCTGGGCGAGCGCCTCAGTGGAGAAAGCTAAAACTGATCGTCATGATGAGGCGAGAGCCGGTCGCTGTTCGAGAGGTTTTTTGCGAGTCCCTAAAGACTTATGCCGCTTAGAGCGAGGAGCCGGCTTTTGTCCGGCCCAGGCGTGGATAGCGCCCCAAATTCGGCCTTCCGAAGACTAGGGGCTTCGCCGAAATTTAAAATTATAGAATTCTATGGCTAAGTGAGAGTGTTCAAGCATTATAAGTCCGGTTGCCTTGTTCGCTGTGTTGAGCGCCTCCCTAGATGGACCCAAAAATGGGAACAAGAGTGCTCAAGTTTATCCCGAACACCCCAGCACTCGTGGCATGGGGGCTGAAGCCGACGACTTGCCATCTCTCAGATTTGATAAACAGCCGCACAGAAGGTAATATTTCAAATTAACAAGCGTTGCTTAGCGCATATGAACTAAGTTTTCAGCGCACAGGATAACAAAATGCGAGTCTACTCAAATATTACATCTTTGTAGCACTCACCCGCAATAGTGCGGGCACCCTTCAGCACAGTCTTATAATACATCTCGGGAGTGCGATACTCCTTGCCCTGCGGTGGCGCGTCCGTCACAAGCTTCTGAGCATCCATCTTGCCCCAGTGCACCTTTGCGCGGGCAAGGGCCCGACGGGCACCTTCAATACAGGAGGAGTGCTTGATGACTTCAACCCATGGACACGCATCCACGTGTCACCGCACCAGGCCGAAGTAGCTCCCAGGCATGGCCTCCTTCGGCCACAACCAAACAATGAGGCCCTTCATGGCCTGTTCGGCCGCCTTGTGGAGGTCGACCAGCTGCTTCAGCTGGTCGCTAAGGGGCATCGGATGTCCGGCCTCAGCATACTGACACCAAAAGACCTTCTCCGTCGAGCTCCCCTCCTCGGCCCGGTAGAACGCGGCAGCATCGGACACGCTGCGAGGAAGATCTGCGAACGCTCCTGGAGAGCTCCGAATTCGGGTAAGTAACAGGTAATTAACACTCACATGCTTACTTTGCATGAAAAATTCCTTACCGCTGCTATTTTCTTCAACGCCTCGATTTCTTGGAGGGCTTTGTAGGCTTCAGCCTTAGCGGCTTTGGCACTCTCAAGAGCCGATGGAAGCTCAGACTCTCGAGTCTTCGAGTCACGCTCCAGGCTCTCATGTTTTTCCACAAAATCCTGGAGCTCTTGCTGTACCTCCGCCACCCGCGCCTCCTGCTTCTCTCGCTCGGTGTGCTCCGCGGCCGCATTACGTTCAGCCGCGGCCACCGCCTCCTTCAGGGTAGCCGCCTCGTTAGTGGCCCCTGCAATACCCACGTTATCCTTGTCATTCTTCTTGCAACCAAAATCCTTTTCTGTAAGGTACAATTTTAATCAGGTGTTACTCACCTTCCTTGTCCTCGAGCTGCTTCTTGGCACGACCGAGCTCGTTCTCAGACCGCTCGAGGCTTTGCTTCAAAGCATTGACCTCCGCAGTCAATGCGGCAGAGGTCAGCAACGCAGCCTGCAATCCCATATTGACATATTTTTTATGACTCCTGCGTATATCTTTTTAGATCCTCAGTCCGGCTTTTCTTTCCGAACACCGAACCGAGCATCAGGGGCTACTGTCTATGCGGTACTATTTTACATATATCAAAATTCTTACCTCAAAGCCTGTTAGAAGGCTGCTGCAGGCTTCGGTCAGCCCGCTCTTGGCGAGCTGAACCTTCTGAATCACCGCACTCATAACAGTGCGGTGTTCCTCTTTGATGGAGGCGACATTGAGCGCCTCCAGCAAGCTATCCAGCGCCTCCGGTAGGACAAAGGCTGCCGGCGTCACGGTCTTGCCCTTCTTACGAAGGGGCCGCCCGCCGGACTCCGGAGCCACTATGGGTTCCAGGGCCGAGTCCGGTGCAAAGTCTGGGAGATTGTCCTGCGACACCTCCGAGGCCTCCTCCTCCTGGTGGTCCCTTCCCGGGACCCCACCTCAGCATCGTCCACGTCACGGGGGGTGGAGGCGGTCGGGAGAGAATCCATATCCGACGCACCTAAGGACCCGCTCGACGAAGCGGGAAGATCATCCTTGGGCGGACTGCAGGGTTGTATGCGGCATTAGAAAGACATTGTGTGGCAAAAAAGAAAAACCATGAAGTTATTCGGGAGTCCGGACACTCACGATCTCGCCAGGGGCTTGGCCCTTGGAGGCCAGTCCTCGTCGTCGTCACTGGCGTTGGCAGAGCAGACCGGGGAAAGAATTTTTCCCTTCTTGGACCCTTTGGCCTCCCTCGTTGGGGGGGCCTTTCTTTTCTTCCCTCCCCCCGCTGGGGGAGAGGCTTTCTTCTTCTCCTCCTCACCTTTGTAAGAGGAGTCGGCCTCGGAGTCGTCATCCGATAACACCTGAAAACGGGAACTCTTCCGAGTGCCCGTGGCCTTCTTCTTGGCCTTCTTCTCCGGCACCACGTGGGGTGCCGGAGCCAGCAACCCCGTTAGGCGGGCGTCCGCTGGGTCCTTTGGCAATGGGACCGGACAGATAGTCTGTTCGGCCTTCGTCAGCCAGTCCTGTCAAAGGAAAGGGAGTTTAGATCCCGCATAGTGTCAAACTATGGAAAACAAGCGTCCCGTAAAGGACAAAATCGCTTACCTCGTCAGCCGGACGCTGCGAGCTGAATCAGCGATCTTTGGTAGCGGATGCAGGAGCCTCGGCGCCCTTGAACAGCACCTTCCAGACATCTTCATACGTAGTGTCGAAGAGCCCGCTCAAAGTCTGGTGCTGCGCCGGATCAAACTCCCACATGTTGAAGCCCCGTCGTTGGCACAGGAGGATCTGGCGGATGAGCATGACCTGGACTACATTGATAAGCTTGCACTTCTTGTCCACTAGCTTTTGGACGTAGGCTTGGAGTCCGGTCAGCTCCTCCGAATCACCCCATGTCCGGCCGCTCTCTTTCCAGGAGGTGAGCCGTGTGGGGATGCCAGATCTGAATACGGGGGCCGCTGCCCATTCGGGGTCACGCGGCTCGGTGATGTAGAACCACTCCGATTGCCACCCCTTAATGGTTTCCACGAAAGTGCCCTCAAGCCAAGTAACGTTGGACATCCTGCCCACCATGGCGCCTCCGCACTCCGCTTTGCTGCCCTTCACAACCTTCGGCTTGACACTGAAGGTCTTGAGCCACAAGCCAAAGTGGGGCTGGATGCAGAGGAAGGCCTCACACACGACGATAAACGACGAGATGTTGAGAATGAAATTCGGGGCCAGATCATGGAAATCCAGGCCATAGTAGAACATGAGCCATCGGACAAAGGGATGGTGTGGGAAGCCCAGTCCGAGGAGGAAATGGGTAAGAAATACTACCCTCTCATGGGGCCTGGGGGTGGGGATGAGCTCTCCCTCGTTGGGGAGCCGATGCGCGATGTTGCTGGATAAATATCCGGCGCTGCGCAGCTTCTGGATGTGCCCCTCCGTGACGGAGGAGGCCATCCACTTGCCTCCCGCTCCGGACATAGTTGGAGAAGGTTGAGGTGAGATGTGCGGACTAGGGCGCTGGAGCTCGAGTTCACGGAGATGGATAAGCCAAGGAGGAAGAAGGCGCAGGTAAAAGGGTTGGATCCTTATCCCCTTATATGGGCGGACAAAAACATGTGTCCCCACCGGCCTGATAAAACTCGCTTATCTCCCAAGCGCCGCAATCAATGGCGCGGTTGGGTTACCCACGTCCGTATTGATGGGAATCCCGGAATAAGGGGAACACGATCTCTGCTTCGACAAGACGTGCCAAGGAAACCGCTTCGCTAAACGCGCTGAGGTGGTACAATAAAAATAATTCGAGTAAAGGCTTGGTAGTGGCGTGACGTCATGCCACGAAATACGTCAGCAGATTGAACTTGTGTAAATGTTATTCTCTCTACGGTGGTATGTGGAATTTATTTTGCAGAGCCGGACACTATCCTGGTGTTCACGATCTTCCATAAATTATTCGGAGGAGGAACCCGCCTTGCAATGCCGAAGAAAATATGCGCGCCGGACTCGTCGTCATTGAAGCCTGGTTCAGGGGCTACTAAGGGAGTCCTAGACTAGGGGGTGTCCGGATAGCCGAACTATCATCATCGGCCGGACTCCAAGACTATGAAGATACAAGATTGAAGACTTCGTCCCGTGTCCGGATGGGACTTTCCTTGGCGTGGAAGGCAAGCTTGGCGATACGGATATGTAGATCTCCTACCATAGTAACCGACTCTGTGTAACCCTAGCCCTCTCCGGTGTCTATATAAACCGGATGGCTTTAGTCCGTAGGACGAACAACAATCATACCATAGGCTATCTTCTAGGGTTTAGCGTCCTTGATCTCGTGGTAGATCTACTCTTGTAACACACATCATCAATATTAATCAAGCAGGACGTAGGGTTTTACCTCCATCAAAACGGCCCGAACCTGGGTAAAACATCATGTCCCTTGTCTCCTGTTACCATCCGCCTAGACGCACAGTTCGGGACCCCCTACCCGAGATTCGCCGGTTTTGACACCGACAACGGGATTTCAACTTTATCGTATCTATAGAGAGAATCACTACAAAAACAATACACTTCTGTGATGATACGTGTTTGTCACAGTAGGTCGCGTTTTTTGTCATGCATGTACATCCATGATGATTTTATGAAAGAATCAAGATAGTCATACCTGTGTTGTCGTAGAAGTGTTCCATGACATTACCAAAATTATCATCATGGAAGTGTCCACTTCCATGATGATAAATCACGCGTCACAGAAGTGCTTTTGTCAAGGGTGACCGACACATGGCATCCACCGTAACGGAACGCTGTTAAGCTATTGGGTCGGGTTTTGGATCCGAGAACCCGTTAACAGCCCTGACCAATGGGGATTTCCACGTGTGAAATCATCATTGGCTGGAGGAAACACGTGTCGGCTCATCGTTGGGACAGATGTCATCCGCTCATTGGACCGAAGGCGCCTATGATACGGCGACACGTGGCACGGCCCAACAGAGGCCCATTCCTGTGAAAAGGCCGTCCCGTTTGACTTGGTCAAAAGGTGGCGGGCCGGCCCACGGAAAGCATGTTAACGGTCTATTCGCATATAGCCCATTTACAGCCCGCTAACCTAGGGCCCATTACGCCCTATCCGAATTAGGTCCAATATGATTCAGCCCGTTTTAACTTTCGGCCCATGTGTGGCCCATGACTTCTTTTGGCCCATATTAGGACCTTTGTAACTCTTGGCCCATTAACGACCCATGGTGAAACTGGCCCGTAATGAACAGTGTATCACTTTATACTCATTAACAGCCCGTTTTTCCATTCGGCTGTTTCAAAACCAAGTTATCTTTTGGCCTTCTCAGGGCCCATAGATTCTTGGGCTCATTTGCAGCATTCGGTTACATACGGCCCGTTACTATCATTTTTTGCTTGTGGGTCAAATTCAGCCCGTCGTTACAGTCGGCCTGTTTGCGGACCGTTAATACGTTGGGTTGTTTTCATGTCAAAAAACCCGTTGGGCTATTTTCATAGAGTTATCAAATACGGCCTATTAACGGCCCGTTATTATCCCCGAATAGTACGGCCCATGATTGGTGAAATGATGATACGCCCCGTAGAAGGCCCATGGATCCTACGGCCCGTATGAGGCCCATGGATAGTACGGCCCGTAGAAGGACCATGGATCGTACGGCCCGTAGAAGGCCCATGGACCCTAAGGCCCGTATAGAAGGCCGATGGATCCTACGGCCCGTATAGAAGGCCAATGGATCCAACGGCCGGAAAAAGGCCCATGGATCATATGGCCTGCAGGAGGCCCATGGTTACAACAGTCCGTGTGTTGCCATGATTATTTTAGTCTAGTTACCAAAAATAGGCTATTGTGGCCACTAGAAAAAAACAGAAAAAGAACTGCAGTGACTACAAGCAAACAACTAAACAACACAATAAGGAAATAAATAAGCAAGCAATTAACGCTAGCCTATTACCCCTATTACACATATTACATCCACTGGGCATCAAAATTCACCACCAGTGCAAATATAGGGAACAAAGCAGCACATTACATACATTGGCCGTCAAAATTGGCCACCAGTGCAAATAAACGCGGCTTCAAAACAAGAGCATAACTGAAACAACTTCAGAAGAACTCAAGAAACATTATCCTGGGTATCCACCATGCCGGCAATAAGCTTAGCAAGCTGATTAGCTTTGTACTGTTTGGCGCTAAAGTCCTCCAACGCTTGCTGTTGCACCAGAAAGTATGCATCTGAATGCTCCAGGGACTTCCGCAGTCCTTCCGCTTCTTGTCGCAGCACAGCTGATCGATGTCTTTCAGCTTGTAGTTGAGACTCAAGAAACCGAACTGATTCAGACAGTGAGTTTGAATAGCTTGTGCAAGCGGTAGTGGCCAGTAACTCGAACACTAAACCAAGACAGGACTTTGGGGTTGTCTCGCTGTCTTCAAGATAGTCTTCCTTAGCTGTTTTATCAGCTTTGTTGGAGACCAACAAGGATGTGTCACTATCCTGAACCTTATCTGCATTACTTCCTTTACCATTGCTTAATAAGGCACTCTTCCCCAATATTCTGTCAGCATTCTAAAAGAAGAAACAAGCAGACACATAACAAGTTTAGCATGTACTAGTATATGAAACTCATTTCGGTGAACCAGTTCATTAGTAAGGTGGACAGGATTAAACTACCAAGTCTTCTATTGCCAAGTACTAGTACATAATAAAAGCATCAAACAAACATATATCTATGTCCTATGGTCACTGCATTGTCTTGCCAAATCAAAATAGAGACACGGTTCAAATCATATCAGTTCAAGACAAAGCAGCAGTGAAAGAATACAAAGCGTGGGAAACTACACGGCACAACAAGATTTCAGATGGGTACCACGGGTCTACATGTACAACAACACTATTGGCTCTGTTGTGATGCTAGTAATGTGCATGATATGAAAGTCAACTGTATACACAATTGAAATTGAAATCAACAGAGCTATTGATAAGAGCAAACCTGTTAAAGAAACATGCGTGAACATACCTGCTGTGCCATTGGAGTTTCGATTGGATCCTTCAATTTAAAATAAGTTTGTATGAGTAAATACAGTGATACAAGAGCAAAGCAATCATAGTTAAAAAAGGCGCGCCTAAGCGAGCGCTTAAGCGCGCCTAGGCTCTAGGCGTTGGCAAAACGCATTGCGCATAACTACGCATAATCTGTGCATAACTGCGCATAAGCATGCGCTTTGGTCAGTAAAGCGCAAGGCGGTGGCAAAACGCACAATTAACGCCTAGCGCTTTTTTGAACTATGATAGCAATGGAATCTTAAATTAGAACAGTTGTTCTTCAGGTTTAGGCACTTGTTCTACATGAACAGAGTACAGTAAGACGCAAGAATATAATACTTAAAAATAGAAAATGAGCTCATAGACCTTACCACATTCTTGGTTCGGGACCAGTACAGAACAAGGCGTTCCCAGTCATCGTCCAGTAAATGTGTCTCAGGAGAACGTAAGGGAATTTGATGAGTTTCTTTGCCGGTGAAGTACGTTTTCTTCAGGTAATTCCGATACTGCCACCAAGCATTCTTGAAGATAGCAGAGGTATTAGCACAGGTTACCTCATCCTGAGTTTCCAAATCGGTCCTTCTCTATAGAGAAAAATGGGAAAATTTGCTGTATTATAACCATCATGGAGGTAGGATGTATGGGACGAAGCAAAGTAATTGCCATGAATAACATTACTTACACATAACTCCTGGACAAACACCTGCAACTGGCATTTTCCTTCATCTTCAGTATAATATTTCCAAGATGGGAAGATACGCACATACGATTTAACAACATCAAATGCGATAGATGCTAAACTACGACTAGCTGGTTGTGCTTCCTCCACAGGAATAGGCGTACTAACTGGTGGAGTTGGGGTTCGCCGTGATAGTACTGGCCCTTTGGGCACTGGAGCTGCCTTACTAACTGCTCTTGTTTGGGAGCTCTGTGGTGGAGATGGTGTTGTGTCAACAGGAACTGGGTTACTATCGGCTGGGGTTGGGGTTAGATTGGGTGAAGCTGGTTCTCTGTCCATCGCAGTAGGGGTACAATCTGCGAGAGTTTGGGTTATGTGTGGTAGGGCTGGTTCTTGTGCATGTACAACCGGGGTGCTATCTCCACCAAGAGGTAGCACTGTTTTATTTGAAGACCGTGTTTTTAGTCCGCTAGATACTGGCATCACCCGCTCCAATTCAAATGGCTGATAAACAGGAAACATAGTTGAATGTACAGACATTGTATGAGAGACAGATGCAATAGATAGTGTGGAAAAAAGAGGGCATGAAATAGTTGACATGTATATTGTTTAACTAAAACGGATAGCATGACATAATTTCACATATATGATGTCTATCTAAACTGGATAGCATAGCATAACATAATTCAAAGATATGATGAATAACTAAACAGGATCGCATGACATAATTCACCTACATGTTATCTAAGTAATCAGGATCGCATCATTTAATTCACATATGTGATTTATATGCTAAACAGAGGGCATTCGATATGATGTCTGAACTAAGAACATGGTGTTGAATATTGTGTATATGATGTCTAAACTATGCAATGCAAGACACCGTATGCATGATATGAGCAGTATAACCGTGCCAAGTTAGAGCATACACCTCAGTGGGGGAATAGGACTGGTCATCTGTCTCTGAATCCATCTCTGAGGAGCTATCGGGACCCAACAAGAGATCTGCTTCGACAGGTAGCACTGTCTGCTCTGAAGGCCTTGTTTTCACTCCAGATTTTTCCATCTCCCACCCAAATGGCTGATTCACAGGAAGAGTAGTTTAATGTACAAACATTGTCGACAAATGGAAATGTAATGAAGAAAAGGATGGGCAAGATATCATTCAAATATATGATGCCTGGTTAAACAGGATGGCATTGCACATTTCACATATATTATGGCTGGCTAAAAGACATGAGACTGCATAATTCCCATATATGATATAGAAACTAAACAGGTGGCATTACAGAACATGTCTAAACTAAGCAGATGACATATATGATGTCAAAAGTAGGCACTGCAAGGCAACATATGCATGATATGACTAACATCATCATGCCAAGGTAGAGCAAACACCTTGGGGGGTAAATAGGAGTGGTCAGCGGCGTCTGAATCCGCCTCAGAACAGATATCTTCCTCTGGATTACAATCTGGAGAGGGGTGGGGAGGGTTTGCCATTGAACCCACCATGGAGCGATGTCTGCATGACATTGTATTGCCGCGCAAAACTCTTCTCTTTTTCTCTACATGTTCAGCATGACTGTGTACAATATCTGACATGCATACGAAAAAATATGGTGAGATTATGTAAGGAGAGCATGCAGAAATTTAGAGTGATGGTAACAACCAGTGGATGGATCCAAAAATAATGATAGCAGGCTGATGATTGCTTTAAATTAATAAAAAGACAGATGATGATTGCTTTACTATTTGTTTCCCACCCAAGATGAACAACATAGGCATACCCTAGGTGAACCAGATATTAGACAGACATACTATTCATTGCTGCCTCGATATGTGCCCCACAACTAATTTAGAACTCAAGTTTGAACATTAATTTGGACCTGACTTGGGAGTCCAAGAGCTGAACAGGACGATAAAGTAGCAGGTAAGTTTAAGCAATGCATAACATAAGCAGAAACAAAAGAGTGCGACCTCTCTTGTGGACCCGTGTACTCCTCAGGTTCATCTGCTGAGTCGATGATGGTGATGCCGTTGCGGTGGGTGCCGGCGGCAGGGAAGGAGATCTGAGGCGGCGAAAGACGGTCAGGAGTCGTGATGTCTGGTTTGGTGGATGCTTCTGTCGATGGAGCAGCTCAGGTGAGGTGGACGACGTCGCGGCAGGAGCAGGACAAACCACACAAAGTTCCCTTCGACACGTACCTGTAACTGAAGTAATTCTGTAAGGGCTCATTTGGCTTGCATGATTCTTAAAATGCAGGGATAGGAAAAACACCGGAATAGGATAGGAAAATGCACATGGTAAACAGAGCATTTGTAAACACAGGATTTCTGTCAACTTGGGTGTTTGGTTTACAGGAATTGGAAGAGCAGAGGAATGCAAAGAAACATGGCCAAAATAAAGTGAAACCATATGAAAGCGTGTACAGTTAGAATGTTATTCTGGCACTAATGCACTTGGTCTTGTTTTCATGCATAGGATTTTGAAAAGTAGGTCCAGGTGGATGTTTTGCTTCATTCCTTTCAACAAAATGCATGAATAATTGAATAGTAGAGTGCCATTGGAAAATTCCCTATTGCTATGTTTTTCCGTTGAACCAAAATAGCCCTAATGGATCGACGTGAATGTATAGTAATAAGTGATGCAACAAGTGTACAACCTCTTTGCCGTAGCCGTGTCGACCTCAGCATCATTGGGTTGGTCGCTGAAGCAGTTGAGGCAGAGGTGGCTGTCGGAGGTGTGGAGGAAGATCTGAGGAATCTGTAGACGGCGTCCAGGGCACTGCTCTGTTGTGATGGATCGTTCTGTCGTTGGAGCAGCTCCGGTGAGCCGTAAGACGTCAAGGCTGAAGCAGCACAAGACAGACATCGTCAATCTCAAGTGGGATTCTAATAGCATCTCCAATAGATGATGTAAAATGGATGTAAAATTAACATCACCAAAAACCACCTGACTACAACAGATGAGGTAAAAACTGTTGACTCTGAACTTAACTGTCGAAACTGAAATTTACTGTGGAATCTGAATGCTACTGTCGAAACTGAACGCAATGGTAGCAGAGAGGCACTTGACATGTAGTTTAGGGAGGGCCTACAGTTCATCTTCAACCTGCACCCCCCTGAGTCGCAAGCCACCACCGGCCGAACCGCCGGCCCCAGCGCCGCCTCGCCGCCCCAAAACAACTCGCCACCGCCGCCCCGGCCATCCCTCTAGGCCCCCTCCCCCACCCTGAACCCTAAGATAGATAGTGGGGTACCTCTCCGGCGAGCCCCCGTCCCCGCTGCGGGTGGTTCTTCCTTAACTCCGGCGAGCACCCCCCCCCCCAACCCCTGAAAATCGACTGACCCAAAAGTCGATTCAGTCGACTAAAGGGTGGCTTAATCAGAGCAGAGCAGCAGCACGAGCAAGGGGGAGAGCTGCAGCAGCAGCTTGCCAAGCGAGCGAGCGAGCGAGAGCCGGAGCAGCAGCAGCAGCGCGAGCGAGCGAGCGAGAGCCGGAGCAGCAGCAGCAGATCCGGCTGGTATGGACACCGTCACCGAAGGGGCCTCGCACTAGGGGAGAGCCTCCATGGAGATGTCGCCCGCGGTGCCGGCTTCAAGGTAGCCGCTCCATGGGGGTGCGGAATGGAGCACCGTCGGTGCAGGGAGGTCGAGTTAAGGAGAAGGTGCGATGTGATGAGTGTACAACCTCTTTGGTGGCACTGAGTAGGCCTCGGCTTCATCCGAGGAGTCGGTGAGGATGCTGTGGTTCCGATGGAGCAGGTTAAGGCGGCGCTGTGGGGATGGAGCAACTACGATAAACGAGGCGGTCGTCGGAGCAGCTCCTTGGAGGTGGAGGACGGGGCGGATGAACCGTCGGGACGGCGAGATGGACGACGAATCCTCATCCGGGGAGGTGGATGAGGGACGTCGAGCTGTTGCAATGGACGAAGTCGTCGGGGAAGAGGCTCCAGCTGGGTAGCGGTGACGTGGCGGAAGGAGGAGGGTGGGGTTTTGCAGCCTGGGATTTCGAATGGCGAAAAGGGGGCGATGGGAGGGGGTGAAGCATGACTTAGGGACGCGCTTGTCCAAAATGTAGGGTGTGTTACAAAAGTACCCCCCACCGATTTGAACTAGCGGCCCTTTCGGCTCAGGGTTAGAAGGGGGATTTCGCGTGTCGGGATTTGGCAGCTGGAGGGAGTTTTCGCGCGCGTTGTAATTTCGGGATAGCAAGGCGCGGGTTGTGAAGGCGCCAGTTTTGAGAGCACGATATCTGAATTTTCGGGATATAACAAGACGCGGGTTGAATTTTAGGGACAAGCCTAACGTGTAGTAATATTGTACTTGTACGTACCAAATCAATTCGCACTTCCCTCAACCAAAAGAAAACGAAAAAAATAAAACTATTCACACCACACAAAGAGAGAGTCTTGCCCCGTTTTACTATACAAATGCTATTCAAAGCTACTCCCTCCTTCCATCTATATAGGGCCTAATGCGTTTTTCGATGCTAACTTTGACCAAATATTAGAGCAATGATATATGACATGCAACTTACACAAAGCACACCGTTAAATTCGTCTGTGAAAGGTTCTTTCAATGATATAATTTTCACATTGTGCATGTCATGTACTATTAATCTTGTCAATAGTCAAAGGCGGTCTTAAAAATCTCATTACGCCCTATATAGATGGAAGGAGGGAGTATGAATCCATGTTATGTCCGATTAAATTTTTTCGCTTGCTGTATAATGCATGTAACCTACTCATACCAACATTTTAGTGCATTCCAAATGTCTATACTACCGCTGCAATTCGAACTAAATTTGAATTCGTTTCTCTATTTCAATAAGAATCTACAATCATGATTGTTGCCAACTTCAACCATCATAGTTTCCTTGCTATCCGCCAGATATAAATCGGACGGCCTATAATGCAGGATGGCAGGCACACCATCATCAACAACTCCGTTTTTTATAAGAGTAGAGATAAAATATATTAAATGTAGTATAACATGTTCATAACCACACCATGTGTATCACCGTTATATATATTCACACATGCGTCGGTTTAAAACACTATGATAAATTCTTCAAATATCCGAATTCGCTTTTTATAATGAAGTATATATGATCTCTATTCGTCTTTTACACCCACACAACCCTCTTATCTTTGTAGCTAGCGCTAACTTTCTCTTGTGCATGCACACGCCCGCATCCCTCTCACCCTCCCTCAGCATTCTCTAGCTCCATCGCGCAAATTCGTCTTTTCACTTTAGGTCGTTCACCCATGGTGTGTGTAGGCCCCCAGCTCCTTCTTTACGGCACACATCGATCGATATGCCTCTCTAGCCAGGTGTGCCTAGCACAAACACAAGCTTCCCCTCTTCTCTTGTCACCGTCCATGCCTCACTCCCACCACTCTTTTCATCGTTCTCGTACTCGCACACTCCTCCCCCTCGATATAGTATGCCTCTCGTACCACCTCCTACATGCATCCCTCTCTCTCTATCCTTCTCCTCGTGCCTCATTTGCTTCTAACACACACATGCATGTATACCGATCGATCTCCCAACATATACCTAGATCGACTTTAACTACCCCCCCCATCGATCGACGTACCTCACAAGTTATGTCTCTCCTTTCTCTAACAAAGGGCGATTGATCTTCCTATGTAGTTACGTCTGCTTACCACAGCCACATCGTCCCCCCTCATCATTCGTGCATGCCTCCTGACCCGTCTCTCACACGCACGTGCACAGACAACAAGCAGCCATCTCCTCTCTTATTGATATTGCGGGCGTGCCCTCCGTTTGTCTAGCAAGCCTATCCCACCATTTGTTAGAAGCAACTCCACTACCACCCCCTCCAACACTCTAGCTCTGTCTCTCTCCCAACCTTATTCCTCTCCTGCACATATGCATGGATGCCGATCGATCTCCCTTAATACATGAGGCAGATCGATCTCCTTAATACATGAGGTAGGCCTCTCTCCTCCTCCACACATATACCAGCCATTGTACCTCTATAGTTAATTGGGCCTCCCTCTTCCCCCACCACACACCGATAGTTGAGCGCTGCAGGTAGGTATCCATGCCATAGAGACAAACTGCACATGTCCCCTCTCACGTTCCAGTAGGCCAGCCACTCTATATCTTTGACGTGGGCACACACAAATTCGATGGCACTCTTTATCAATCGCACGCGCACACACACACACACATCATCCCTCTCTTCGATTCTATGGACACCTCAAGCCGATGATACCTCCACTCTCTTCTCGTGGATCGCCCCCTCTATATATATGTTATATCCAGGACTCTATTTCACACACATTGCATATGTTACATTTTTTGATTGACCCCCCCACCCAAAAAAACTCTCATGAACCCACACACTATATCTCTCTAGGTTTGTATCTCTCTCACGCAACCCCACGTAGGTGGTGTACGTATACAAGAAGAGAATAGGTGCACCGTGCACGTACTCACGCTTCGTGCCCAGCCACACCCGCGCGGGTACACGGTGGAGCTCATTTCTTTACGAAATGGCAGCCCACGTGCTAATTTGAACGCATGTAGTGGTTGTTTACCTAGGGAGGTCGTGTACCACGCATGCACGAAACAAAGTTTGACTTGACGCGTTGCCGCGTTATTTTTAAATAAAGTTATTGCGCTCAATGGCACGTACACAGAATATAAAACGATTTTTATATAGAAAAAGGTATTCCGCTCACTATATACAATGGAGCCTGCCTTCCTGGTTTGTCGCTCTTCGGAGTATCTCACACAAGGATGCGGTGGCCTCTCTCTCTCTCACCGTTGGTCACCGATCCGGCCGCATCCCGTCCGCCAGGGGAAAGGGAGTGTGGTGGCCTCTCTCTCTCTCACCGTTGGTCACTGATCCGGCCGCATCCCATCCGCCGGGGGAAAGGGAGGAAGTGCATCGTTTCTCCATTCAACGGCGCCGAGGCAGCACGTCCCGATCTACAGTACACGTCGTTCTCTCTGACCAAGCTCCGGCGTGGCAGGGCCTACGCCACCTGCTCGCAGATTCTGCCATCGCTGCTCACCTAGTTACATCCTGACAACCTCCAGGTATCCCCTCCGGCCTTGCTCCACTGCCCGTCTTCCATAGTTCTTTGCCCAAAACATAGCTCGTCCGGTGTACTTTCCATATTGCATTCTCGTCCTCACACCATTTTAGACAAACACAACCGTGTTGTTATCTTCCCTTAGGACAAGGAATATGCTTGTTTTTTGTTGTTGCATGTGTCATCAACTGTTATTGGCTAGTAATTGTTTCCTTTCTACCTCGTTTTTGCAAACAGGGCTATCCATTTCACCTCGTTGCTATTGCGACCTTTTGGTGAACTGCACAAATCACTTTTTTCTTAAGAGTGTTTTGTGCATTTGTACTAAAATATCACACGGGCAACGTCTCTACATTTCAGTGCGACTGCACAAAGGGAGATTGGTTTTGCTCTATCCTCCTCATCCAACTCCGAGCCTAATCTTCTCCAACTAGTTAGTCTTAAGAGAGACTGCAAAGTGACCGGCTTCTATTTGTGTGTTTATTGTTTCATCAGCAGTCCTCTATTATCGTAATCACACTTAATATCTTTGGAACAGGGACGCTCAGCTCTATTTTAGTGGAACTGCACAAAATGATCGGAATGTTGCATGCTCCAGACAGCTACTTTTTTTCCCAACATGCCTTGTTGATTTAGACAGAGCTGGGGGACATTGCTGCCAATGAAAGCATGGATCAATTTTAATTTAACACCTTCTCACAACTCTGTCTTCAGTTGTGATGTAATTATTAGCTCTGATCTGCTAATAATTGACATGCATTAGCAAGGAAGTTAGTTTTTTATTGTTTCCGAAAGAGCATCGATGGCAAGACACGCGAAACAAAAGCTGAAAGCTCACACCATTGTACAATTTCATGTCACTGGAAAATTATTTGTATAGTACGTCAATTATGTAAACAAATGATGGAAGCTTGATAGCATTGCCAGAAGCCTCTTCATCATCCGGGTCCATGTGCCATGCACAAAATTATACTCCTTCGTTCCTAAATATTTGTCTTTTTACAAATTTCAAACGGGCATATTTTAGAGTGTAGATTCACTCATTTTGCTTCGTATGTGTACTCCCTCCGTTCCTAAATATTCTATTCGTCTTTCTAGAGATTTCAACAAGTGACTACATACGGAGCAAAATGAGTGAATCTACACTCTAAAATATGTCTATATACATCCGTATGTGCCAGTCCATTTGAAATCTCTAAAAAGACAAATATTTGAGTAGTCACTCGTTGAAATCTCTAGAAAGACAAATACTCCGGAGTATATTTAAGAACCGAGGGAGTAGTGCACAACCGCATGGGAGACTCACCCGGTCGTTGCGCCGCATTAATAGTGAGTAATGAGCAGTCAAATCATAAGCCCCACCTTTCCCACTGTAAGTTGCTCTGAAGAAGCAATCATCAATACGCTCTTCTTTGAATCCGCTCATACTACTCCATCTGTCACTGTTTATACAGCGCACTTCAGAAAAAAGAAAAAAAATCTGTGGGACCAAGGCGACTAGCGATCGGCCTGAAAAATAGCATTGGTAGTTATAGCACGGCATCTATTACTAGAGGGAATAATGCATACACACATGCATGCAGTGCTTCCACCTCGGGTACACACATGCATGCACTTACTCCAGTAGTACAGAGTACATGGAGAGAAAATTTTGGACTTGATTGTGGTTACCACACCCTAATTAATTGAGCATTAAACCAAACGCGTCTAAAGTCTCTGGTCGTGGAAATTTATTGAGAGAAATGCATCATAATGAAGCGCGCCCTGTAAACTGTGACGGAGGGAGGAGTAGTATGAAGGTGCAAAACCAAGTACGCGTATGGCCAGTCGGTCAACGCACCTCCTCTTGGCATATCACTGACATGTGGGACAGGAGTGTGAGCAAACCGATCTCAATTGACGGCAAAGAGCCAACCCGCCGTTCCTTGAGAGAGACAAGGAGCGAGAACACACAGACGGGCTCGCACGGAGGCCAAGGTATATTCGAGCATGGTTGGTTGATCGATATCATTCATTACATGTTAGGCTGCCGTTTTCCGCTCTTCTTCGGAATAAACGTGTACTTTATCAGAGATAAAAAAATAAGAGTAAAGACGGTCCACCATGCGGTTCTAGTAGTATTACTACTCGTACTACTGCACTTGGTCTTGTTTTCATGCATAGGATTTTGAAAAGTAGGTCCAGGTGGATGTTTTGCTTCATTCCTTTCAACAAAATGCATGAATAATTGAATAGTAGAGTGCCATTGGAAAATTCCCTATTGCTATGTTTTTTTGTTGAAGAAAAAAAACCCTAATCGATCGACGTGAATGTATAGTAATAAGTGATGCAGCAAGTGTACAACCTCTTTGCCGTAGCCGTGTCGACCTCAGCATCATTGGGTTGGTCGCTGAAGCAGTTGAGGCGGAGGTGGCTGTCGGAGGTGTGGAGGAAGATCTGATGAATCTGTAGACGGCGTCCAGAGCACTGCTCTATTGTGATGGATCGTTCTGTCGTTGGAGCAGCTCCGGTGAGCCGTAAGACGTCAAGGCTGAAGCAGCACAAGACAGACTTCGTCAATCTCAAGTGGGATTCTAATAACATCTCCAATAGATGATGTAAAATGGATGTAAAATTAACATCACCAAAAACCACCTGACTACAACAGATGAGGTAAAAACTGTTGACTCTGAACTTAACTGTCGAAACTGAAATTTACTGTGGAATCTGAATGCTACTGTCGAAACTGAACGCAATGGTAGCAGAGAGGCACTTGACATGTAGTTTAGGGAGGGCCTACAGTTCATCTTCAACCTGCACCCCCCTGAGTCGCAAGCCACCACCGGCCGAACCGCCGGCCCCAGCGCCGCCTCGCCGCCCCAAAACAACTCGCCACCGCCGCCCCGGCCAGCCCTCTAGGCCCCCTCCCCCACCCTGAACCCTAAGATAGATAGTGGGGTACCTCTCCGGCGAGCCCCCGTCCCCGCTGCGGGTGGTTCTTCCTTAACTCCGGCGAGCACCCCCCCCCCCCAACCCCTGAAAAACGACTGACCCAAAAGTCGATTCAGTCGACTAAAGGGTGGCTTAATCAGAGCAGAGCAGCAGCACGAGCAAGGGGGAGAGCAGTAGCAGCAGCTTGCCAAGCGAGCGAGCGAGCGAGAGCCGGAGCAGCAGCAGCAGATCCGGCTGGTATGGACACCGTCACCGAAGGGGCCTCGCACTAGGGGAGAGCCTCCATGGAGATGTCGCCCGCGGTGCCGGCTTCAAGGTAGCCGCTCCATGGGGGTGCGGGATGGAGCACCGTCGGTGCAGGGAGGTCGAGTTAAGGAGAAGGTGCGATGTGATGAGTGTACAACCTCTTTGGTGGCACTGAGTAGGCCTCGGCTTCATCCGAGGAGTCGGTGAGGATGCTGTGGTTCCGATGGAGCAGGTTAAGGCGGCGCTGTGGGGATGGAGCAACTGCGATAAACGAGGCGGTCGTCGGAGCAGCTCCTTGGAGGTGGAGGACGGGGCGGATGAACCGTCGGGACGGCGAGATGGACGACGAATCCTCATCCGGGGAGGTGGATGAGGGACGTCGAGCTGTTGCAATGGGCGAAGTCGTCGGGGAAGAGGCTCCAGCTGGGTAGCGGTGACGTGGCGGAAGGAGGAGGGTGGGGTTTCGCAGCCTGGGATTTCGAATGGCGAAAAGGGCGCGATGGGAGGGGGTGAAGCATGACTTAGGGAAGCGCTTGTCCAAAATGTAGGGTGTGTTACAAAAGTACCCCCCACCGATTTGAACTAGCGGCCCTTTTGGCTCAGGGTTAGAAGGGGGATTTCGCGTGTCGGGATTTGGCAGCTGGAGGGAGTTTTCGCATGCGTTGTAATTTCGGGATAGCAAGGCGCGGGTTGTGAAGGCGCCAGTTTTGAGAGCACGATATCTGAATTTTCGGGATATAACAAGACGCGAGTTGAATTTTAGGGACAAGCCTAACATGTAGTAATATTGTACTTGTACGTACCAAATCAATTTGCACTTCCCTCAACCAAAAGGAAAATGAAAAAAATAAAACTATTCACACCACACAAAGAGAGAGTCTTGCCCCATTTTACTATACAAATGCTATTCAAAGTTACTCCCTCCTTCCATCTATATAGGGCCTAATGCGTTTTTTGATGCTAACTTTGACCAAATATTAGAGCAATGATATATGAAATGCAACTTACACAAAGCACACCTTTAAATTCGTCTGTGAAAGGTTCTTTCAATGATATAATTTTCACATTGTGCATGTCATGTACTATTAATCTTGTCAATAGTCAAAGGCGGTCTTAAAAATCTCACTACGCCCTATATAGATGGAAGGAGGGAGTATGAATCCATGTTATTTCCGATTAAATTTTTTCGCTTGCTGTATAATGCATGTAACCTATTCATACCAACATTTTAGTGCATTCCAAATGTCTATACTACCGCTGCAATTCGAACTAAATTTTAATTCCTTTCTCTATTTCAATAAGAATCTACAATCATGATTGTTGCCAACTTCAACCATCATAGTTTCCTTGCTATCCGCCAGATATAAATTAGACGGCCTATAATGCAGGATGGCAGGCACACCATCATCAACAACTCTGTTTTTTATAAGAGTAGAGATAAAATATATTAAATGTAGTATAACATGTTCATAACCACACCATGTGTATCACCGTTATATATATTCACACATGCGTCGGTTTAAACCACTATGATAAATTCTTCAAATATCCGAATTCGCTTTTTATAATGAAGTATATATGATCTCTATTCGACTTTTACACCCACACAACCCACTTATCTTTGTAGCTAGCGCTAACTTTCTCTTGTGCATGCACACGCCCACATCCCTCTCACCCTCCCTCAGCATTCTCTAGCTCCATCGCGCAAATTTGTCTTATCACTTTAGGTCGTTCACCCATGGTGTGTGTAGGTCCCCCAGCTCCTTCTTTACGGCACACATCGATCGATATGCCTCTCTAGCCAGGTGTGCCTAGCACAAACATAAGCTTCCCCTCTTCTCTTGTCACCGTCCATGCCTCACTCCCACCACTCTTTTCATCTTTCTCGTACTCGCACACTCCTCCCCCTTGATATAGTATGCCCCTCGTACCACCTCCTACATGCATCCCTCTCTCTCTCTATCCTTCTCATCGTGCCTCATTTGCTTCTAACACACACATGCATGTATACCGATCGATCTCCCAACATATACCTAGATCGACTTTAACTACCCCCCCCCATCGATCGACGTACCTCACAAGTTATGTCTCTCCTTTCTCTAACAAAGGGCGATTGATCTTCCTATGTAGTTACATCTGCTTACCACAGCCACATCGTCCCCCCTCATCATTCGTGCATGCCTCATGACCCGTCTCTCACACACACGTGCACAAACAACAAGCAGCCATCTCCTCTCTTATTAATATTGCGGGTGTGCCCTCTGTTTGTCTAGCAAGCCTATCCCACCATTTGTTAGAAGCAACTCCACTACCACCCCCTCCAACACTCTAGCTCTGTCTCTCTCCCAACCTTATTCCTCTCCTGCACATATGCATGGATGCCGATCGATCTCCCTTAATACATGAGGCAGATTGATCTCCTTAATACATGAGGTAGGCCTCTCTCCTCCTCCACACATATACTAGCCATTGTACCTCTATAGTTAATTGGGCCTCCCTCTTCCCCCACCACACACCGATAGTTGAGCGCTGCAGGTAGGTATACATGCCATAGAGACAAACTGCACATGTCCCCTCTCACGTTCCAGTAGGCCAGCCACTCTATATCTTTGACGTGGGCACACACAAATTCGATGGCACTCTTTATCAATCGCACGCGCGCACACACACACATCATCCCTCTCTTCGATTCTATGGACACCTCAAGCCGATGATATCTCCACTCTCTTCTCGTGGATCGCCCCCTCTATATATATGTTATATCTAGGACTCTATTTCACACACATTGCATATGTTATATTTTTTGATTGACCCCCCCTCCCCCCAAAAAAAACACTCAAGAACCCACACACTATATCTCTCTAGGTTTGTATCTCTCTCACACAACCCCACGTAGGTGGTGTACGTATACAAGAAGAGAATAGGTGCACCGTGCACGTACTCACGCTTCATGTCCGCCACACCCGCGCGGGTACACGGTGGAGCTCATTTCTTTACAAAATGGAAGCCCACATGCTAATTTGAACGCATGTAGTGGTTGTTTACCTAGGGAGGTCGTGTACCACGCATGCACGAAACATAGTTTGACTTGACGCGTTGCCGCGTTATTTTTAAATAAAGTTATTGCGCTCAATGGCACGTACACAGAATATAAAACGATTTTTATATAGAAAAAGGTATTCCGCTCACTATATACAATGGAGCCTGCCTTCCTGGTTTGTCGCTCTTCGGAGTATCTCACACAAGGATGCGGTGGCCTCTCTCTCTCTCACCGTTGGTCACCGATCCGGCCGCATCCCGTCCGCCAGGGGAAAGGGAGTGTGGTGGCCTCTCTCTCTCTCACCGTTGGTCACTGATCCGGCCGCATCCCATCCGCCGGGGGAAAGGGAGGAAGTGCATCGTTTCTCCATTCAACGGCGCCGAGGCAGCACGTCCCGATCTACAGTACACGTCGTTCTCTCTGACCAAGCTCCGGCGTGGCAGGGCCTACGCCACCTGCTCGCAGATTCTGCCATCGCTGCTCACCTAGTTACATCCTGACAACCTCCAGGTATCCCCTCCAGCCTTGCTCCACTGCCCGTCTTCCATAGTTCTTTGCCCAAAACATAGCTCGTCCGGTGTACTTTCCATATTGCATTCTCGTCCTCACACCATTTTAGACAAACACAACCGTGTTGTTATCTTCCCTTAGGACAAGGAATATGCTTGTTTTTTGTTGTTGCATGTGTCATCAACTGTTATTGGCTAGTAATTGTTTCCTTTCTACCTCGTTTTTGCAAACAGGGCTATCCATTTCACCTCGTTGCTATTGCGACCTTTTGGTGAACTGCACAAATCACTTTTTTCTTAAGAGTGTTTTGTGCATTTGTACTAAAATGTCACACGGGCAACGTCTCTACATTTCAGTGCGACTGCACAAAGGGAGATTGGTTTTGCTCTATCCTCCTCATCCAACTCCGAGCCTAATCTTCTCCAACTAGTTAGTCTTAAGAGAGACTGCAAAGGTGACCGGCTTCTATTTGTGTGTTTATTGTTTCATCAGCAGTCCTCTACTATCGTAATGACACTTAATATCTTTGGAACAGGGACGCTCAGCTCTATTTTAGTGGAACTGCACAAAATGGTCGGAATGTTGCTTGCTCCAGGCAGCTACTTTTTTTCCCGACATGCCTTGTTGATTTAGACAGAGCTGGGGGACATTGCTGCCAATGAAAGCATGGATCAATTTTAATTTAACACCTTCTCACAACTCTGTCTTTGGTTGTGATGTAATTATTAGCTCTGATCTGCTAATAATTGACATTCATTAGCAAGGAAGTTAGTTTCTTATTGTTTCCAAAAGAGCATCGATGGCATGACACGCGAAACAAAAGCTGAAAGCTCACACCATTGTACAATTTCATGTCACTAGAAAATTATTTGTATAGTACATCAATTATGTAAACAAATGATGGAAGCTTGATAGCATTGCCAGAAGCCTCTTCATCATCTGTGTCCATGTGCCATGCACAAAATTATACTCCTTCGTTCCTAAATATTTGTCTTTTTACAAATTTCAAACGGGCATATTTTAGAGTGTAGATTCACTCATTTTGCTTCGTATGTGTACTCCCTCCATTCCTAAATATTCTATTCGTCTTTCTAGAGATTTCAACAAGTGACTACATACGGAGCAAAATGAGTGAATCTACACTCTAAAATATGTCTATATACATCCGTATGTGCCAGTCCATTTGAAATCTCTAAAAAGACAAATATTTGAGTAGTCACTCGTTGAAATCTCTAGAAAGACAAATACTCCGGAGTATATATTTAAGAACCGAGGGAGTAGTGCACAACCGCATGGGAGACTCACCCCGGTCGTTACGCCACATTAATAGTGAGTAATGAGCGGTCAAATCATAAGCCCCACCTTTCCCACTGTAAGTTGCTCTGAAGAAGCAATCATCCATACGCTCTTCTTTGAATCCGCTCATACTACTCCATCTGTCACTGTTTATACAGCGCACTTCAGAAAAAAGAAAAAAAATCTGTGGGACCAAGGCGACTAGCGATCGGCCTGAAAAATAGCATTGGTAGTTATAGCACGGCATCTATTACTAGAGGGAATAATTCATACACACATGCATGCAGTGCTTCCACCTCGGGTACACACATGCATGCACTTACTCCAGTAGTACAGAGTACATGGAGAGAAAATTGTGGACTTGATTGCGGTTACCATGCCCTAATTAATTGAGCATTAAACCAAACGCGTCTAAAGTCTCTGGTCGTGGAAATTTATTGAGAGAAATGCATCATAATGAAGCGCGCCCTGTAAACTGTGACGGAGGGAGGAGTAGTATGAAGGTGCAAAACCAAGTACGCGTATGGCCAGTCGGTCAACGCACCTCCTCTTGGCATATCACTGACATGTGGGATAGGAGTGTGAGCAAACCGATCTCAATTGACGGCAAAGAGCCAACCCGCCGTTCCTTGAGAGAGACAAGGAGCGAGAACACATAGACGGGCTCGCACGGAGGCCAAGGTATATTCGAGCATGGTTGGTTGATCGATATCATTCATTACATGTTAGGCTGCCGTTTTCCGCTCTTCTCCGGAATAAACGTGTACTTTATCAGAGATAAAAAAATAAGAGTAAAGACGGTCCACCATGCGGTTCTAGTAGTAGTACTACTCGTACTACTGCGCTTGGCTCTTCGCCTCTTCGTGAAGTCGAACAATGTTGGTACCCCGCATGTTGGGTACTATAGTGTATGCCTCTGACAATCTAACACTGAATGGACTGATGAATGTCCACCGAGGGTAGGTTGCATTAGTCAAAAGGCGTAAGCGAGCTTCACCTTGTCCTGCAAGCTTCTCCTCATTCTGCGAGTTGATGGGACACACCAAAAAGTAGTGCTAGGCCATACTCCCTCCTTTCCGGTTAATATGGCTTAATCTTTTTTGCGGGTAAATGAGAGAGCTTTATTCATATATAAGCATTCCTAGGACGATCAGCCAAGACACTGGTCACTAGGAAGCGAGGTACCCCACAAAAAAAGAAGTAGGAAGCGAGGTGTTTCATCAAGCCAGCTCTCGGCCACATTCAAAGTGCAGCAAGCACGGTTCGTACGAAGATGCGCCTCAAGGTTTGCTGACCTATTTACATGCCAAATAACAAAAAAAGAGGAAATATTACCAAGCGCTACTATTTGTAACAGGATATGAGCGAGAATTAAGCGAGAATTGTGGCGAGTGTTCCATGCAATCAACTTCCATTATCACATGCGAGAACCCTGGAAGAGAACCAAATGTGTTGAAGATTGCTTTATCACATTTCAAAATTATAATAAGAGTGCGGACGCTCCTCCATCCGGTTCCTAGTACTAGTATAGTATGTACCTTTATAGACTACAGTAGTATTACTAGTACTAGTAAACTTTGCGCTTGGCTGTTCGCCCATTCGAGAAGTCGAACAACAATAGCACTAGTAGTATAGTGTATGCTTCTGGCAATCTGACACCAAATTAACTGTTGCACGTCCACCGCCTGAGCGAGGGAGAGATTGCATTAGTCAAAAGTTTCTCCTTTTCCTGTGAGCCACCGTGTGCAAGCTTCTCCCGTCCTACAACCTTCTCCTCGTTCGGCAAGTTGACGGGACACAGCAAAGTAATGCTAGTCCATACTGCCTCCTCTCTAGTTAATATGGCTTAATTTCAAACGAGATAAATACACAGTCTGTCACTGTATATTTGTAAAAATACGGTCAGTGGACTTCATAATACGCTCATTGCGCTCAATATATATATTTTCCGGTGTTTATACAGTCACTAGCTCACCCTGACTAAGTATGTCTGTGCATGCACGTGTAGGTTGAGCACTTGAGCGTGGCCGTGTGTGTTCCTCGTGTGCTCGGACATGCATGCGTTAGGGCGTCGTGCATGTTTTTGCATCCATGTGTACGTGTGACTGTTGCATACACGTAGGGGGAGTACGTGTAGGGGCCACTAACGAGCAGTCAAATCACACAGTAAGTTAGTCAGAAGAAGCAACCATCATTTCACTATTGAATGACACGTACGCAATATAAAATGGTTGATATGGAGAGACAAATAAAACCACTATATAGACACTAGCAGGAGCCTAAGCTAAAAGCCTACTTGCTTAGGTTGCTCTCTTCCCAAGCATAGAACGACGGGCCTGATCCCGCAGCTGGGGGAAGGGAACAATGTTCTGCGTAGACGCGGTCGACATCGGCGAGGGACAAAACCCATAGTCGGTGCATCCCAATCGGGGGTCACCGCGGTATGGGCCGATGCCGCGTCCCAGCCGCCCTTCTAGCTACAGCCCAACGTCCCAGGTATAGTCCATCTTCCTTTTAGAGCCGGCTTGCTCCACTACCGTAGCTCCATCTCCATGTTGATCTTTCTCTACTTCTACAGGCTTCTACTTGTGATGAGTTTATGTCTCATGAACTAGTGCCAGTACTATTATTCTAATCACACTTCTTCAATATCTTTGCCATCAAGGATGCTCAGGTCGATTTTAGTGGAACTGCACAAAACAATCGTATGATCCGAGGGTGCCAGCCGTCTTTCCTTCGACAGGTTCTACCTGGCCAGGAAATTAAATCATTTTTAGGGTTTAGGGTTTAAGTCATAGTGACCCCATCAGTAGTTTTTCTTTCGTACATGCTCTCACAACTTTTTTCTTTAGTTGTGAAGTAAATATTGGCTATGATCTGTGAATCATTGAGATGCATCAGCATGCGTGTTAGTTTTCCTTTGTATTTGATGGAACGTTGTAACGCGGCAACCTTGGAATAGGAATGAAAATGGAGTGGAAAGTTTCCGTTTTTCCGGAGAAAAAATGGAGATGGAGGGAAACCAACGTTTCATTTTGTTGGATCGCGCCATCGAGCAAAACAAACGTTTAAATCCCATCTGTCATGTTCGTGTCTCACCCTCCTCCACGGCTCGACCCCACACGGTCGCTCGCCATGCCACTCACCGCAGACCGAGTAGTACACGATGACTTTCTCGCCTGCTTGTCGATGGACCGCACCATGGAGTACTAGCACTACTGGAAGAGATTGACGAGTTGGGGGGGGGGGACAGCTAGCTGTAGCACAGACTCCCAAGAACTTTTTACATGCATTGTAGCCGCCTATTGTGACCTTTGAACGCGGAGCAGCCGCGTGCACCAAGAAGCGGCACGGGCGACGCTCTCTCCGCCGGCGCGCCACTTCAATGCCGGCGCTAGTGAGAGGTCGCGTCCGCTCTGGCCGGTCATGAATGCGGCACTAACTGTTTCGGGCGGGAAGCACGCGCGGGTGATGAAGAGGGTTCGGGTTGGTCAGGACCGACCGTGGCAGCGGTCCGGACGTGCGCAAACAAGAGATGTTGTACGTTAATATTGTTGCGTATATAGTTAACAACATAAATAATGTGCCAGTTGGACAAATATGATTGGAGATGGAGATGGAAATGGAATTTTACGTAAACATGGATATGCATGTCTATGTCTATGTGTGTGTGCGCGACGACTGTCGCGACCTGGAAGCGGGGGCGTGTTTTTGATCGAGTTTTCTTTCTTGGTACGTTAGAAAATCAGTTTTTCTAATTCACATCTAGATGTTATTTAAGGATATCACATCTAAGCTCCCACAATTATATAATGTAGCAACAAGAGAGAAAAAAAATAGCACAAAAAAATAGACCACAAACAGAGTGGACATCAACTTTGATGTGACATAACTATGTCACATCTAGATGTATCCTAGACAGACCCTTCAAAAATTGTCCGCCAATTTTCATTTCTTTTTTCCGGGAATGCGCGTATTCTATTTAAAACCACTGCAATGGAGAGATTTTTTTTACTCCATTATGGCCTCTTGTTTGATAGAGTTTCTCGCGTCTCACTCTCTCACCCTCTCCATATCAAAATAAGATGACAGTGTCCACTCTATCTCTCTCCTCACTGGTGGTCATAGATCCGGCCGAATCCCATCCACTGCGGGAGGTGAGGAGGTGCGGCGTTGACGTTGTCGCCGTCGGCGACGGAGGAAGCCGATGCGCACCGTCCTCTCGGAGCCGGCGCTGGCGCGGACGAAGATCCTCCGCGCGCTTGTTCGCTTTCGTCGTGTGGGTTGATCCCGCCCGCCCGCCTAAACGAAATCTCGCCACCTGAGGTATAACTTCTTGTACTGGTCCAGCTCCCCAGGTCACTGCGTGCGGGTTTTCTTCTATGCGACTACTCCCCAGCTCCCCATGCATAGTAGCTAGGGTTCGTCGGCTGGTCCAACATCACCTACTAGTACTATTATAGAGGAAATGCCACTCGAAAAGTTGTCCTAATTTATGCCTCGGTGGAGGTATAGATGTTGTTTCGAAAAAAAGTACATGGTGGTTGTGCGGTCATTGTCCATATGGTGGTAGTACTATCACTGGTTAAATGAAGAAATGTTTTTTTTTCTCGGGTATCCTGGTTTAGTTCCCATCAAGATAATTATGATGCTTCTGTTTGTTGGTGTACTTTTCATTAATTCTTATTGACAATTGAGATGTCTTTGCTAACCCTTTTTTATATTTTTGGAAACAGCGATGCGTGTCTCCATACCCGGGCATGTCTTCCTCAATTTTAGTGGAACTGCACAAAATTGGATGGCCATTGTTGTTCCGCCTCACTGTCCTCTACCACGTGGTTCTTCCTTCCTCGAGCTTGACTACTGAGAAGAAACAGACCACAATGAGGATTTGTCGGACTTCATAGGTGCCTCACCCAAACTTAATGCCAAATGGATGATGCATCACCATGATGACCTATCGATGCTCATGGTTGCGCCTCATGGTTGCGTCGGCTGGTGAAGCTGATCGATTTTCAATGAAAAACAAGTTGTCTTCCATCAGTGCTCTTTGCTTGTTATGCACAAAGATGATATCCTTCGCCAGTTCACCTTGGTTGCGTTGGAGACGCGGTCGTCTTTCACGTTGGTGCAATTTTATCACACAATTGGCTATGAACCAAATGTTTCCTTGAAGAAGGATCGACATTAGTACTAAGATCATAAGTTTTGTATTGATTTCTAAGACTTCTCACAACTTTGCCTCCAGCTCCCCTGTAGTTTTATTTGTCCAGCTATTAACTTTGATTTAAAAAAAGGTGTGTAGTAAAAACCCGGATGGACATAGTAGCCCTCCATTTTTATTTACTCCGCATATTAGATTTGACTGAAGTCAAACTTTGTAATACTCTCAAACCTTTCCGATAATTGAAATTAAAATTCTTTATTTGTACACACTGTCACACATTTCTGATAATTTGGCGCATGTGTGGTTGTTCACTTAAGGGAGGGTAGTGTACCACACGTGAAGGACAGGAAGTGCGACCAGGACGCGTGGGCGTGGATCGTTAGTTCATTAGAAGTAGTACTAGTTTTCTTCATTGTACATTAAATAAAGAGTTTCGTTTCGTACTTACACAATTTAAAACGATTGTTATGGAGAGAATAAGAAAACCACTCCACTATATATTAGTCGTATACAAGAGAGTACTATATGCACGTAGCTTCATTGACTTAGTGCACCTGCCTTTGGGTTTATGACAGGTGGGCTCAAAATGTGGCTGGCTCACCTGTCATACAGCCAAAAGCAGGTGCAGTGAAGGCACCGAAGCTCAGTCCGTACTACAGTAGTATATATATAAGCGGGAGCCTCAGCGCTTGTTCGCTAGGGTTTGCACTCTCCACACGCTCGCCGCACTACATATATGTTACACACTGGAGGCTCAACGTTCATTTGCTATGGTTTGCTATATTCATAGTCTCTCGCCCTCTCTTCACCAGATCTAAACAAGACTGTGTTGTCCTCTTGTCTCTCTCTCCCCCCTCACAGCTGGTGAAGGAGGCATTCGTATCCCATCGCACCGGGAAGGGGAGGAGGTGCAGCGTTCACTCTATCGCATTCGGCGAGGGAGGCAATCCACTGCCGGCTGCGCTGTTCTCTTTCACCCAGCGCCTGTGCGGGAGGGCCACCGACCCCTTCTTCCTCGCTGCCGTACGTAGTGTGGGCAGATCCGGCCTCCCACCGCACTCCTTGCCACATCCCGATGACCCTAAGGTATAAGTTTCTTTGAAACCGTCGTTTCTCTAGCTGCATGTGGATCTTTTTCGATCTGTAGTCGAATCTAGGTCTTGGTTCAAAGAGGAAAGAAGGGTGCGGTGGGCTGGAGCAAGAATCTAGGATGTGGTTCAATGAGGAAAGGAGGGGCGGAAAGTATGTAAGTGCATCTAGTGCCCCTTAGTGATTTTGGTGTATTGAAGACTTATAGGTTAAGGGACTAATGCGTTTGTGAGTGTACATAGGCCTATAAGTCTATGAGGAGTTTGATATTTATAGGAAAAGTCGACCCCTAAAAATGAATATCTTTGACTGAAGATTTTGGTATTTCTGAAGACTTTCATGAAGACTTTGAAAGTGAAGAAATTGGTGTTACCGTGAAGACTTGATATACATGCGAGGAAAATGAAGCTTGAAGACTTTTGTTTTCATAGTTTTGTTTTTCTCTTTCTTGAGTCATAGGAAATATCGTACTATTAAAGGGGGTCGAGGAAATACTAAGGAAAAATTTCCAAGTGATGCTCAACTCAAAATCCTACACCAACCAAACCCTTCGATTGAAGCCTTTGGAAATCTCATACAGTTCAGTCAATTTCTTCAGTGACAGAGACGAAGTTCTTATGGTCGCTGAGGAATTTGTTCTGACTAAGGAGTTAGGAATTCGCTAGTGCGGATTTCCTACACAGTGAGGATCATGATAGCCCTGAGGAATTTGATAGTCAAATTTCTGACCGTTGCTGTGCTATGCGCCAGCTGTCCCAAAATATCTTATCCACCTAACGGTCATATCATACAAGGGCATTTATGTCTTATCATGTCGGGCTGCTCCCTAGGCTATAAATAGCCGCCCCCTACAACCACTAGTTGGTTGGCTGCTCCGAGAGAAACTGACACTTGTCATTTGAGAGCAACCCATCCTCCGAGGACTTTGAGCAAAAATCATCTAGTGAGGAAAAAACCCAAACCCGAACACCTACAAACCCAAAGTGATTGAGCATCACTGAAGAGATTGATCATGCGTGGATCCGACACTTGTTACCTTTGAAGACTGTGCTTCTTCCAGACAATTAGGCATCACGGTCTAGAGCATCCAATAGGAATTGTGGATCGCCGAGTGACCGAGTCTGTGACGGTTTGGAAGTCACCTGAAGACTTACCACGAGTGTTTGGACGAGGTCTGTGTGACCTTAGTTCAAGGAGAATACGGTGAGGACTTGGTGTCCTGAGCTGCGTGCTCAGCGACTGGGTGTCCGGGACTGCGTGTCCTCGAGTTTAAATACTCAGCCGCTCCAACCAGACGTACAACTAAGACAGCTGTTGGAACTGGTCTAACAAATCATTGTCTTCACCAACCTTACTGGTTCTATTTCCTCAACTCTTTCATTTCCTCATTACTATGTTGAGTGATTGTTCATATCTGTGTTTGAAGACTTTGACTGAAGACTTTCTTAATTTCCTTAGTTCAATTTCTTCAGTCTGTTTGTCTTCATCTTGTGTTATCTTGTGCTTACGCTTTCTGTACTCTGTGCTTGTCTTCATTTCATCATGATGACTATGTTTGTATCCTGTTATGCTTACTTCTGAGTACTTATTCCGCTGCTAGTAGTTCTTCGCTAAGGAATTTCCTCACCGGAAAATTCCTCTATTCACCCCCCTCTAGTCGATATAACGCATTTTCAATTGGTATCAGAGCAAGGTACTCCGTTGTTCTGTGTGATTTTGGTTTAACCACCTAGAGTTCTAGTTATGTCAACCGCATGTATGATCAAGGTCTCCGCTGGGTGTCCTACCTTTGATGGCACGGACTACCCCTACTGGAAGAATAAGATGTGAATGCATCTTGAAGCAATTGACAACGATCTCTAGTACATTGTGGAAAATGGTGTTCCCTCTGTCACACCTTCTCTGAATGCTGCTGATGTGAAGAGATTCAAGCAAATCGATTCTCAAGCGAAGAATATCATATGTGGCCATCTGAGTAAAGGACAGTATGGTAGAGTGAGTGCTTTGGAAACTGCTAAGCTTATCTGGGATAGGCTCTCCAAAGTAAACGAAGGAGTCTCAACTCAACGTGACTCTCGTGTTGACGTTCTTCGCAATCTCTTCAACCGCTTCAAAAGACTCGACAATGAAAATGTTCAGCAAACCTTCGATCGCCTCACTGACATCTCAAATGAGCTTAAAGCGCTTGGCGCCACTGACATCACCGACCATGAGGTGGTGAAGAAATTGCTGAGATTGCTAGATTCCTCATTTGATACTCTAGCACTGATGATTCAAGAGCGAGCTGATTACAAGTCACTAGATCCAGCTGATACTAAATACTCCTGAGTTCTAGCTTGCTCAAAAGAGAGATCTCTATGGTTCAAGCTATGGCAAAACACGTGCCCTGAAGGCCAAGGCTGTGTCTGAATCTGAATGTGAAGACTCTGGTAGTAGCCTCGGTGATCCTGAAGAATTGAGCCAGGAGCTTGCACTTCTCGTGAAGAAGTTCCAGAAGTTCTCAAGACGTGGTCGCTTTGGAAAATCCTCAAGAAGCAGTGATTCCTCATCAAGTGACTATAAGAGAAAACTTTGCCACAAATGTAAGAAACCTTATCACTATATTCAAGATTGTCCTCAATGGGAAAAGGAATTAAAGAAGAAGAAGAAATACAAGGATTACAGTTCTGATGACGCTAAGAAGAAGAAGAAGAAATCTTCAAAATCTTCATCATCAAAATCCTCGAAGTCTTCATCTCACAAGAAGAGCAGCTCCAAGAAGGCTCGGGCATTCATTGGCAAGGAAATGGACTCTAAAGCTGAATCTAAGGAACATGAGGAAGAGGAGGCTTCTGAGGAGTCCGAGTCTGGTGTGGTGAGTCTGGCTCTCCCTACTGCCTGCGTCAGCAAGTCTATCTTCAACTCTGAAGAAATTGATCACACCAACAAGGCTGACGAAGACAATGATGACTACACTCCCACCTATTGTTTCATGGCAAAGGGTGCCAAGGGTAGAGCTAAGGGCTATGAATATGCTCATTATTCTTCAAATCATTATGTTCATAAGTCCTTGAAGAATTTCTCTGCTTATTCATATGCTTACCCTAACCCCTCTTATGTGAAACGAAATGGATTGGCCTCTATGCCACCTTTCTCATATGGTGCTCGCAGAGTGATGAACTCTTTGCCACCCATTTAGATGTGGGTGGTGGAGAAAAAGAACTAATCCTTTATGCAGGGTCAGGTCTCCAGACGTGCTTTAAACGTCTGAAGAATTTGCTGGAGGCCTGACAAAAATGCCTGAAAGGACGCAGGCAAATCATGATGAAATGAACTTTCATTTCACACATCCTCATATTGAAATATCTGTTTTACTGTTTGATGAAATTTATCTGATGAACTTGATATCATATTCTTCACTGATGAAGTATATGAGATCGTAAGTTGCACTAATTCATCTGCAGGATGATCAGCCCAAAGCCAACGAGTGGGTTCTAGATAGTGGATGTACAAATCACATGACGGGTGACAAGAGTCTATTGATGGATGCTCCCTTAACACCATCACATCTGAAGCACATCATCTTCGCTGACAAAGGCAAAAGTCGGGTATTGGGTCTAGGTAAGGTTGCGATCTCAAAGGACCGACACATGGACAAAGTCATGCTTGTGAAGTCCTTAGGATACAACCTCATGTCTGCCTCAATGCTTTGTGACCTTGATATGGTTGTTGTCTTTGGAAGATATCGATGTGTTGTGATCATGGAAGATGACCATTCCAAAGTCTTCGAAGGCTTTAGGAGAGGAAATCTGTATATTGTTGATTTCTCTACAGGACCACAACCAGCCATGTGCTTACTTGCAAAAGCTTCAGAAGGCTGGCTATGGCATCGATGACTTGGTCATGCTGGCATCAGGAACTGAACACGCTTGCGAAGAAGAAGCATGTCATTGGCATTGAGAATGTCAAATTCCTCAAGGATCACTTATGCGGAGCTTGTGAAGCTGGAAAGATGACAAAGGCCAAGCATCCAGCGAAGACTATCATCACCACTACTCGTCCTTTTGAATTGCTTCACATGGATCTCTTTGGTCCTAATCATTATTCTGCTGCTTCGAATGATGCATCTCTATATGGCTTTGTTATTGTTGATGACTATTCTCATTACACATGGGTACACATTGTCACTTACAAACATGAAGTGCAGGAAATCTTCAAACGATTTTCCTCGAGGGCTTCAACCAACTTTGGTGTGAAGATCAAGCACATCAGAACTGACAATGGGACTGAGTTCAAGAATTCCGGTCTTGATGGCTATCTTGATGAACTTGGTATTACTCATGAGTTATCTGCTCCTTATACTCCTCAGCAGAATGGCGTCGTGGAGCACAAGAACAGAACCCTCGCTGAAATGGCTCGCACTATGCTTGATGAATACAAAACGCCTCGTCGTTTTTGGATTGATGCAATTGATATTGCGTGCCACATCATCAATCGGGTATATCTTCACAAATTCTTCAAGAAGACTGCCTATGAACTCCTCACTGACAAGAAACCCAATGTGAGTTACTTCAAAGTCTTCGGTGCTAAATGTTGGATTAGAGACCCTCATCACAATGCTAAATTTGCACCGAAAGCACATGAAGGTTTTATGCTTGGTTACGGAAAGGACTCGCACACCTACAGAGTCTTCAACAACGTTCTTCACAAGGTTGTTGAAACTGTAGATGTGCGGTTCGATGAAACTAATGGCTCGCAAAGAGAGCACCTACCTTTTGTGATAGATGAACCAGAACCTGAGGATTCTATCAAGTTCAAGGCTACTGAGGATGTTATTCCTACCGAAGAATCTGTTGAAGAATTCATTCCAGAACGTGAAGAAAATCGAGCTGGTGCACCTAATGAAAATGCTGAAGAAAATGGTGCTGAAGAAAATGCTGATCAAATTCCTCAATGACAACCAGCTCATCCTCGCATTGCAAAAGAAGTGCAAGTTGAAAAGATCATCAATGACATTCGAGCGCCAGGTCCTCTCACACGCACAAAAGCTTCACATTTATCTAACTTTTGTGGGCACTATGCTTTTGTATCTATTACAGAGCCCACTAAGGTAGATGAAGCTTTTCTGGAGCCTGAATAGATTCAGGCCATGCAAGAAGAATTACATCAGTTCGAGCTCAACAATTTCTGGGAACTGGTCAAACGTCCAGATCCTCGCAAGCATAATATCATCGGCACAAAGTGGATCTACCGCAACAAGCAAGATAAAAATGGCCTTGTGGTGAGGAATAAGGCACGACTTGTAGCTCAAGGCTACACACAGTGTATTCCTCAATGGTAAGCTTGAGGAAGAAGTATATGTTGCTCAACCCCTAGGTTTTGAAGATCCAAAGAATCCTGAAAAAGTCTTCAGACTCAACAAGGCCATGTATGGCCTCAAGCAGGCCCCTCGGGAGTGGTATGACACTTTGAAGGAATTCTTCATGAAGAATGGCTTCACACCCGGTTCACTCGACCCTACTCTCTTTACTAAATCTTATGATGGTGAACTGTTTGTGTGCCAAATATACGTTGATGATATTATCTTTGGTTGTACTGACCAACGTTATAGTGATGAATTTGCCTATGTGATGAGTGAAGAATATCAAATGTCTATGATGGGAGAGTTGAAATTCTTTTTAGGTCTTCAAATTCGTCGACAGCACAATGGTATATTCATATCTCAGGAAAAATACCTCAAGGAAGTTCTGAGGAAATCCGGCATGCAAGACTGCAAAGGCGTCAAAATTCCTATGCCCACAAATGGCCATCTATGCACTGATGAAAATGGTATTGACTTCGATCACAAGGTATACCGCTCCATGATTGGCTCGTTATTGTACTTATGTGCATCTAGGCCAGATATAATGCTTAGTGTTTGCATGTGTGCCCAATTTCAAGCTGCACCGAAGGAATCACACCATAAAGCTGTGAAGCATATTCTTCGATATCTAGCTCACACACCAACACTAGGATTATGGTACCCCAAGGGCTCTACTTTCGATCTCATTGGATATTCTGACTCTGACTATGCTGGTGATCGTGTGGACCGCAAGTCAACATCTGGTACTTGTCATTTCCTGACGATCTTTGGTCTATTGGTCCTCGAAGAAACAGAACTGTGTATCACTGTCTACTGCAGAGGCTGAGTACATTGCTGCTGGTTCTTGCTGTGCTCAACTGCTATGGATGAAGCAAACCCTCAAGGACTACGGCATCAACGTGAAGAATGTGCCTCTCCTCTGTGACAATGAGAGTGCCATCAAGATTGCTCACAACCCAGTTCAGCACTCGAAGACAAAGCACATTCAGATTCGTCATCATTTTCTTCGTAATCATGTGTTGAAGGGCGACATCTCCATCGAGCACGTGAAGACTGAAGAACAGCTAGCCGATATCTTCACAAAGCCCTTGGATGAGAAGAGATTTAGCAAGTTGCGGTGTGAGCTAAATATCTTAGAATCTTCGAATGTTCTCTAAAAAGGACACACATCCTGACACTTATGCAAAATTGATGACTTAGATGTGTAACACATGAAGAAACGTTTTTCTTCAATCAATGAAGAATAACACTCTAAGTGTGAAGAAATTAATGAAGAATTTGATTCTCAGAACCCTACGACAATTGTACGCGGTGTCTGAAATCATCATTCTTATATGGTGGGTCACGCCACCACCAAAGTTGAAAATCTTCATTTTTGAAATTCCTCAATTTTTGAAATTCTTCAGTTTTTCAAATTCTTCAACTTTGCAAAATCTTCAATGTTTCTGTCGTTTTTCTTCATTGGCTATATATATAAATAGGGTGGGTCTATTATGATAACACCCTCTAGAGTCTTATTCTGCACACCGGGGGCTTATTCTGCTAACACTTCTCTACCCCCACGACCACCACTCCTCCGGAGCCCGGAGGGCCACAACCTCCCTCCCCTTCCGCATCGATGCCCACCTACCCCAGGCCCCGTCGCCCACCACCACTCCCGTAGCCGGCGACTACCCGGCGCCCCACATCACCACCACCTACCCCAAGCCCTGCTGCCCACCACCACTCCCGCAACCGGGCAACCACCGCGGTGCCCCACTCCACCACATCCAGACCCCCTCCCCTCATCCCCCTCCCCCACCGCACCGGCCACTGACTCCCACCATACCGGTCTCCGATCCGCCGTGCCGGAAGGCTACAGAAGCACCGCCCCGACGCTGCCCCATGGCCGGCCTTCTTGAGGCCTGGCGACTCCACGCTCCCCTCCAGGACCGGCGCCTCCATCCGACCTCCTTCCCAGCCGGTCCGCTGGATGACCAGCGCCGCGACGTCCCCCAACATCTGCCTCCCTCCACCACCCATGGCATCGTGCGGAGGTGGCGGCGCAACCGTCTCCCAGCCATCCTTCTGGGAGCACCACCGCCTGGATCTCCGCAGCCACGCCACCAGACGACCTTCCAGGAGCCACCGCCGCCTGGATGTGCGCAATCCCTCCCGCGCGGACGACCCCAGTCCCCAACACGCATGGTCGTCGTGGTGTGGGCGGCTTCACCGTGTGCAGCCACAGTTCGGGGACTGGGAACGCGAGGAGTCCGGCGGCGGCACATCCGGTGGCTGCAGGAGCTCGGATTCATTGCCGGCTGGAAGTGGGATAGCGGGGGTGCTCAGATCCGTAGCTGGCTGGGTGTGGGCTGGCGGGGGAGCCCCAATCCGTCGCCGGGTGGCCGCTTGGTGTCGGGGATCTCAGATCCATCGTCGACGACTCGTGGTGAAGGTGCGGCGACATTGGAGGTCACGGCTATGCCGTATGTCGTGCCAGCATACATCACCTCTGCTCCGCTCTCATGTTGTTCTCCGCTGATGCAGTGCACTTTGCTTTCCCAACGCAGGGCGTATTGGTCGTCGGTGCAGTCCGCTGGCACGCGGCCGAATGCCCCATGTCCTGCTTTTCCCCTACCAAATCGACTCTGCTTCCCCTGAGTTCGCGTGTACGAGGTTCTGCACTGCATCGAGCTCCCCAGGATACCAAATTGTGATTCACTTTTCGATTCAGAAAAAAAGGTGTTGTGCAAATTTCTAGGGGACTAGAAGTTCATATATTTTTTTGAAAAATTCACTGTCCCCTTGGAGAGGTTCGCTCCTCTAACCGTTGTGGTTCACCCTGTTCCACGTGAACCAAAACAAAAGAGACACAAAAGAAAATGCCCCCTGGTAGTATAGGAGAGAGCGGTTTGCTTCTATGGGACTAGAGGTTCACTCCACACAAAATGCAGCTCAATGTGATGTTTTTTAAAAATGTATGAAGTTCACTACTCTCCAAGTGCAAAACACACGAGAAAAAAATTGTGTCAAAAAACTGTCGTTCACTTCTATTCGCTACGAGGTTCACTTCCCCTCATGTGGTTCACTACTCTCATGGCGCACAATCAAGATCTCACAGAGAGAAAAAATGTTGTAAAAGAAAGTTAAGAAAAGGCAGAAAAATCATGAAGTTCATTTTTTGTAGTGTTGCATTCAATTTTGGTACTGCTCGCGGTTTACTTACCTCCAATGTGAAGTGCAGAAAAAAATGTTACAGGAATGACAAAACAAAGCAATGCTGTTCACTTCTCGATAGTGTTGCGGTTCACCTTCTTGTTTTAGAAAATTTACGTCCGACAAAACAAATTATGCAGCTCGCTTGCCCATCCGATGCAGTGCACTTCTTGATAGTGTTGTGGTTCATTTACACCGTATGTGAAGTGCACTCTATTCTCTCGTCCTTTAAAAAATTACGTTTGAATAAAAGAAACCATGTAGTTCTCTTACCCGTTCGATGCAGTGCGGTTTTTCGTCCGATGCAGTGTGGTTTTTAGTTGGATGAAGTACCTACGTCGATTTAGGTGTCGCGAAAAACAGAGTGTCCGCATTTCGGTAAATTCGAAATTCCTCTTAAACCGTAAAGAATTAGGGAGAGTGTTCTACATGAAAAAGTTGCGCCTCGTCGATATCTTTCCAACGGCATATCGTTTGAATCATTCCGACCAGCGGTTTGCAAATTTTTTGCCAAAAACGGCCGCTGCCACTCGTCGTCCGCCACACGATTTTTAAAATTAACTAAAAACCGCAAGGAATCTCAAAACCATTTCAACATATGGAAGTTGTGCCTTGTCCGTAGCTTTCCAACGGCGTATCATACGTCTCGTTTCGACAAATGGTTAGAAAACTAGAGCAAAAACAGTACCGAAAATTTCAAAAAATTTGAAAAACAGAGTTCCGCGATTTAGTATATTTGAAACTGCTCTTAAACCGTAATGAATTAGAGAAAGATTTATATATGAAAAAGATGCGCCTCGATGATATCTATCCGACGGCGTATTATTTGCTTCATTCCGACAAGCGGTTTAGAAAAGACGCGAAAAAACGCTCGCTGCCACTCGTCGTCCACCGCACTATTTTCAAAACTGCTCTTAAACCGTGTGGAATCTCGAAAAGTGTTCAGCACGTCGAAGTTGCGCCTAATCCATAGTTTTTCAATGATATATTACACGCCTCATTCCGATAAATGGTTAAAAAATTAGAGCGAAAACAGTACCAAAAAACACCATGTGCTGTTTTTTTCGACACGAAGTTCACTAGTCTCTATTGCAGTGCTCGTCGTCAAAATGATGTAGTGCGCTTCTGTTGAGCGTGCAGTGCCGAAGTGGTGTGCAGAATAGTTATTCTGCTAATATTAGCAGAATAGACCGTCTGTATATATATATATAGGGAAAATCCATCCTACCACCCGGTGGTAGTTACCCCACATGTCTCATATATTAGCATGTGGTACTACATATACTATTTTATTATTTTAAATATATTCATATATTATATCTAAGATATTTCAAAACAAGTTACATGAAAAAATTGCATATGAGCCCATAGTTTTTGTTATATTTGTGAAATACGTACATATTTGTACGTAAAAAAGTGCATACTCAAAAAATGGTATATACTACCTAAAAATTTGTATATATACTACCTAATCATTGTTATATACTACATACTACACGTACATGATTTCGGTTTCGACAGATACTACATACAACATACAAAACGCAAGTTATGGTAACTACCACTGCTTGTAGGAAACATTTACTTATGCAATTCTTCAAGTTGCATTTTTTCTGCTAAGTGAATGTGATCCGACCCTTCCCCCTCTATGCTATACTCAACCCAATCAATTCACAAATTCTTCATGTGCGTTCTATTTGAAACTCGCTCAAAATCTTCACTGTGTCCTTGTCAGCTAAAGAATTTGCGAACGAACTTTATAATTAATCTTATCCAAATTTTTCGGTTTTACCGCTCAATCCGTTCCGGATCCCATGAAAAACTTATCTATTCACCCATGATCTAACACGATATCCACTCCTCAGTACGTGGGTGACACATGTCAAGCGAAGGAGAACGGTCAGGGGCAGGTTCGTCCTAAATCTTCGGGCGAACAGTTTTTCACTGCAACTATAAATACCTCCTCATCCCTTCCTCACTTCATTTACTCCGCTCGACCGCTCTCTCTCTCGCTCGAGCCCCTCAAACCCTAGCGCCGCCGCTACTCCATCATCGCCAGTGAGGAAGAGCTTCACTGCCTCGACCTCGTCGCCGTCGTACTCGCGCCGACCGCGGGAATCTTCACTCCGCCGCCGCCGTAGCTGTCTTCCTCCGCCAAGTTAGGGCGTGGAAGATCTACATCGACGAACTTCACTGTTCTGCTTCTCAGTTTGTCGTGTTCTTCATCTAGGGTAATTAAAAATTACATTACTACCCCTTTTGATTCAATATTTCACAACAAAATCTTCAAAGGTGTTTTATTCTTAAAATCCTCACACACAAAACACCTCACTAGTCATCTGTTCTTGATTCGTTTCTCTAAGCATCATTTTTCTTCAAGATTCCTCAATTGTGTGGATCCTCGATCTATACAACTCTGGAACCTAAGACAAAGAACGCTTAGTGAAATTCTTCAAGGCTCATCTGGTCAAATTCCTCAAACTTGTTCTTTTTGAAAAACCTTCTGAGAACGCATATGACCTCTCCAAATTGTTCGCAACTATACTCTATTCACAGGTACTCATGTCCGCTGCTGAATCACTAGGTTCTCATCAACTTAACTCATTTGCAGCGTTCCTTGAAGAAAAGTTGCACACTTCTTCAGAAAATTCGATTGTTCAAATTCCTCATCTGAAGAATATGGCTGATGGTAAGAAGCCGCAGAAAGGAGGAAAGAAGCCTGAGGTCATGACTGCTTTTGAAATCCCTGAGGACCTCTATACTGACTATTGCACACTTGATGAGGCTAAGTACGGAAAAGAAACTAAAACTCAGCGCAAGGTGCGCATACAGAAGATTGAACGGAGATGGGCAAGAGAATGGAGGGAGTATAGATATGTGACTCCAAAGTATATGAAGAAATTCGCACTTAATCCTCCATGCCCAAGAGCTCCATTGGCACCTGGCCAAAGAGCTGACCCCACCAGCATCAAGCGTGGTGAGGATTTTCCTGAAGAATGGGCCAAACGCCAAGCTAAGCTGGCAAGACAAGCCAAAGAAGCAGTGAGGAAATTCAATGAAGACTCTGCTGCTGCTACTGCCTCTGAGGCCTCTGTCAAGCCAAGAAAATCAATGGCAAAGAAGCCTGATCACAAGCCAAGTGCTTCACCAACTATGCCCTCACGGCCAGAATCTTCAAAGCCCTCACGGCCAGATTCTTCAAAGCCCTCACGGCCAGTACCAACTACTGCTCCTCCTCCAAAGTCCTCAGCTGCTCCGACAAAGTCCTCAACACCTGTATATCTGGCCACGTGCCAAAGGACAACAGGCATCTCTATTGCCTCTGGTGCCTCAGCAAGTTCCTCAGCTGCACCAAAATCTTCATCAGGCCCCACTCTGTTGAAGACTAAGGCAACGGCTGGTCGAGGTCCTCGGCCAAGTCCGAAGAATAAACAGGTTGCCTTCCACGTGCCATCTGACGATGAAGCTGATGATGATGAACTTGAAGAAATCATCAGAGACCGACAAGAAAGGGCCGCTAGAGCCAAAGGCACAAATGTGACACAGCTTTTGGATCCAAGGGTGATCCTTGATTACATTGATCTCTGGCACAAGGATCCAAATACTCCTATGCCTGATTTCAAGTTGACTCCTAGTCAAAGTCACATGCTGACCCATTTCATCACTGAAGAGAAATGGAAATTTGAGAAGGCCAGGCAGATCAAGAAGACTCAGTTCAAAAAAGAGAAGTTCCTGAAGAATAACGTTGTCAATATGACACCTGATGAACTCCTCAAGATCCAAGCTGAAATCAAAACCCTCAGCAATGACTTCAATGCTTACTATGCTGATTGGCAAGGAGCCAAAGTCAGGTTTGTGAAACTGATTGAGAAATTCACAAATGTTGCAGCCCCATCGCAACAAGAAATTCCTCATGCTGAAGCATCTGCTCAGCCAACGGAAGAACATGCCAGCACCGCTGATGACATTCAGGCTGCTGAAGAAAATGCTAAGTTCCAGGGCTGATGACTCCATTCCAGCAGCTGAAGAAATTGTCAGGGCATCCACTAGTGGTGCGCCTGAAGAAACTGAAAAAGTCAGGGCAACTGCATCAGTTGCGCCTGAGGAAATTCAACCAGAAACCTCAGTTCCATCTGCGCCTACACCGACTCCAATTCTTCCATGTGCATTCGATGTGAAGAAGTCCAAGGCTGCAGAGCGAGCTGCAGTGAAGAAAAGGAAAGCATCCAGTGCTTCAGAATCTTCAGCTCCAAAGAAGATGAAGCCTCTGACAAGCTCTATTGAGAATCCAATTGATGTTGTTCCAATTTCCACCATGTCATCAAAGGACCTTGTTCCTTTTGGTGAGGAATATGTGATCCCAAGCGGATCTAATGAAGAACCTCAATCTGCTGCTTCGTTAGAGCAGGTTGATGAAGAAATTGAAGTGGATGTGATCCCTTCAATGCATGTTGCTTCTTGGCCAATGCCTCAGTTCACAGCTGAAGACGCTAGCATTGAAGAGATTGAAGATGAAGACGTGGACATTGGCTGCACAACGCCCGTGATGAATGATGACTTTTGGGAAAGTCAGCACCCCAATACTCCACTCTTCACCCCACTTCAACAAATACCTTAGTCCCCTGCACCAACTGTTCAAATGGGCTCTGAAGAAACTCATCCCACCTCGTCTATGCAAGAAGACATTCCAGCCGCTAGTGCTGAAGAAGTTGTTGTTGTTGAAACCTTGAACACACAGCCTGCTACTGAAGAGGAACCAGAAATTCCTCAGCCTGAAGAACCTGAGATTGCGATTCCTGAGGTTGTGATGCAACTCACTAACACTCAAGTGCCCAAGCCAACGGATCCATTCTCAAAGAAGCAAAAGTTCAAGGCTAAAGATTTCTTCAGCGAGCATGTGTTCTTCACTTACTATAACCCCTATGACTCTGCTCGCATAAGGAAGAGGCGTTTCTAGACTGCTAGTGAAGCAAATTTCTATTCCTCAGTACTGTTCAACAAAGACAAAGTCTTCGATCATGAACACATTCCTCATGTAGACATGGAGTCTCTGCCATGCTTCGAACCAGTCCTCAGTGTTCTTCATGATGCTGGATTGCTAAATTTCTGCACTGACATCTGTGACTGGAATGAAGAACTCATTCTTCAATTCTATGCAACGCTGCACATCACAGGAAACTCTGAAGATGTGAATTCATGGGTGCTGGACTGGATGTCTGAAAATACTCACTACAAGGCACCAGCAACTAAATTGCTTCGTGCCCTCCCACTCAGTCCTCCCCTTGACGGTGCTTGTTGTGTCTACAGTGAACCTAAACTTTCAAATCATTTCATGCAAGTGCTGGTGAAGCCTTTGAAGCCAGGGCAGGCTCCTCGAACCAAATTCCTCGTCAAGGAATTACTATATGTGCCCCGGACTGTCTATCGCATTCTGTCGAAGACAATGAGTCCTATCAAAGGCCACGACTCAAATGATGAAGAGGTCGTTGGCATCATGAAGAACATGCTTTTCAATATCATTCATGGCGTTCCCGCCAACTTCCATGATTTCTTCAAGAGGACTCTGGCGAATATTGCTATGTCACCGTTTGAGCTGAAGCCTTATGCACCATGGATTATGAGATTCATCAGGACAAGGGCTTCACTAAATTACAAAGCTGACACTTTGAACCATGGTAGCTACTTGGCCCCGATTGAAGTCCTCAAACGGACATATTCCTTAGCTGATGACAAAGGCAAGGCATCTGTTGTGATAGATGAAGGCATTCGTCCATTGGATGGTCAATTTTGCAAGGCTGCATCCTACTCCACCAATGATGACTCTGCCACACATGACTCTGCCGCCAAGAAAAATCCTCAAGCCATAGCTCCCAGGGTGATGACTGATCGTGAGTTACTCCTCAGTCTTCATCAGAAGGTTGATCGCAATCATAAATGGGTCAAGCGTCAGTTTGGTTCAATTCTTCACAACATGACCTCAACACACAATGCCGTGAAGAAAAACCAGTACTACCTCCATGAAACCTTCAACCGTACCTGAGCTTTTCTATCTCATGTCTACAGCGCTGCAGATCTGAAGAATATGGGTCTCAAGGAAGAATTTGACTGGTCTGCAGCCCCACCGGAGAAGTTCAAGAAGGTCAAAGTCCCTTCCTTGGTGGCCAGCTCCTATTCTTCATCACGCGAGACTGATGAAAATGAAGATTTGGACGACACTGCGGCAGGCCCTACTACAACAACCGACCCCAACAATGCTGGCACTCCTCCATCAACTTGATATTATTCAGGGGCGTTAGTCCTCAGTTTCGATCCTTTTGGTCATTTGATGACAAGGGGGGAGAAATTTGAGTTAGTCTTCAAGCGGGTCTATTATATGGGTGTTTTTGTTAAGTTACAACTCCCGTTCTTCTGAAACTTTATTGGATCGAGTTGTAATCTTAAACCCGATGGTGCCCTGATACTTTTGATGAACTGTGCTTTGATACTCTCGATATGTTATTTCGCATGCTTGTTCCTCATTAATGTTACTGCACGGATGTTGAATTTCATCAGGCACCATATTTCATCATGCATTTCAAATTCTTCATATCATATGTCAAATGCGTGTATGAATTACAAAATATAGGGGGAGATCTCCATGATTCAACTCTTCAAGTGTTCATTGCTTCAAAAGCAAATTCCTCACTATGCACATCTTCAGGGGGAGTTCTTCTATATCTTGCAATCAAATTCCTCAATATCAGTACTTACACTTCACATGTTTATCCCCGTTGAAAACTTAACCTATATTGCCATCAATCACCAAAAAGGGGGAGATTGTAAGTGCATCTTGTGCCCCTTAGTGATTTTGGTCTATTGAAGACTTATAGGTTAAGGGACTAATGCGTTTGTGAGTGTACACAGGTCTATAAGTCTATGACGAGTTTGATATTTACAGGGAAAGTCGACCCCTAAAAATGAATATCTTGGACTGAAGATTTTGGTATTTCTGAAGACTTTCATGAAGACTTTGAAAGTGAAGAAATTGGTGTTACCGTGAAGACTTGATATACATGCGAGGAATATGAAGCTTGAAGACTTTCGTTTTCATAGTTTTGTTTTTCTCTTGCTTGAGTCATAGGAAACACCGTACTGTTAAAGGTGGTCGAGGAAATACTAAGGAAAAATTTCCAAGTGATGCTCAACTCAAAATCCTACACCTACCAAACCCTTCGAGTGAAGCCTTTGGAAATCTCATACAGTTTAGTCAATTTCTTCAGTGAAAGAGACGAAGTTCTTCTGGTCGCTGAGGAATTTGTTCTGACTGAGGAGTTAGGAATTCACCAGTGTGGATTGCCTACACAGTGAGGATCATGATAGCCCTGAGGAATTTGATAGTCAAATTTCCAACCGTTGCTGTGCTACACGCTAGCTATCCCAAAATATCTTATCCACCTAACGGTCATATCAGACAAGGGCATTTATGTCTTATCATGTCAGGCTGCTCCCTAGGCTATAAATAGCCGGCCCCTACAACCACTAGTTGGTTGGCTGCTCTGAGAGAAACTGACACTTGTCATTTGAGAGCAACCCATCCTCCGAGGACTTTGAGCGAAAATCATCTAGTGAGGAAAAACTCCAGACCCAAACACCTACAAACCCAAAGTGATTGAGTATCACTGAAGAGATTGATGTTGCGTGGATCCAACGCTTGTTACCATTGAAGACTGTGCTTCTTCCAGAAGGTTAGGCTTCATGGTCTAGAGCATCCAATAGGAATTGTGGATCACCGAGTGACCGAGTCTGTGAAGGTTTGGAAGTCGCCGGAAGACTTACCACGAGTGTTTGGACGAGGTCTGTGTGACCTTAGTTCAAGGAGAATATGGTGAGGGCTTGGTGTCCTGAGCTGCGTGCTCAGCGACTGGGTGTCCGGGACTGCGTGTCCTCGAGTTTAAATACTCAGCCGCTCCAACCAGATGTACAACTGAGACAGCAGTTGGAACTAGTCTAACAAATCATTATCTTCACCAACCTTACTGGTTCTATTTCCTCAACTCTTTCATTTCCTCATTACTGTGTTGAGTGATTGTTCATATCTGTGTTTGAAGACTTTGACTGAAGACTTTCTTAATTTCCTCAGTTCAATTTCTTCAGCCTGTTTGTCTTCATCTTGTGTTATCTTGTGTTTACGCTTTCTGTACTCTATGCTTGTCTTCATTTCATCATGATGACTATGTCTGTATCATGTTATGCTTACTTCTGAGTACTTATTCCGCTGCTAGTAGTTCTTCGCTAAGGAATTTCCTCACCGGCAAATTCTTCAGTGAATAATTTATAAAAATCGCCTATTCACCCCCCTCTAGTTGATATAACGCACTTTCAAAGTGGTATAGACTGGCTATCCAGCCGCTTTGTAGGTCGAAAAGGGAAAAAGGGGGTAACCTAGTACACACATCTATAAAGAACCGATATCTTTGTTGAAGGGGGGTCGGGTAGTTTGTGCAGGACTAGATTTGCTACCCTCACATAGGAAAAAGGTTCAAAGAGAACAAATATGGGATCAACGCATATATGCTGCTTGGCTACATACTCTGCATCACCCATTTATACGTGTGGACGCACATGGTGTTGGCATGTCCCATACAGCTATTTTGCTGTTGTTAATCTAAGAATGCCACCGGAAAATTGAAGCAATGCCACTGTTAAAAGTAAATTACATTTTTTAACGAATGTTGTTTCGAGAGAATGTCTCTGTTAATATGAATCAATGCAACCATTTTACAGATGCTACTATCCTACTTTGTTTTCCATCCAAGATAAGTTAGATGCTTCTTTCTGTCACCGTTTGTTTCATCCTACTTTATCGGCAAGTAATTGTCTCCTTTTTTGCCTCTATTAAAATAGAGGTATTGATTCAACTTGTTGCTATTGTGACATTTTGCTTTGCTACTCGAAACACTTATGTTTTAGGAGTGTTTTGTGCATTTCAACTTGAATGTCACACCGGTGACTTTGCTTAATTTTGGTGGAACTGCACAAAAGGAGATCGAGATTTGTTTCCAGTCTTCGTGGCGAGTTGTTTCAAATCTTGGTCTCATCCACATGATGTGCAGTGTGCTTTGAGATGTTCTGCTACTTTTTTTGGTACTGTTTTAAATAAATGTTGAATTGAAGCTATTGTATTGCTGTCTTTTCCCATTAAGTAGTGATCAAAAATGGGACCAACCCAGACATGATGCTTGTTGCTTTGTTACAACAAATTCAGCATCACCCCCTTTATAAGCCAGTAATTGATGCCACTCTCAGAATTAACTACTGAATCTTATTTCAAAACTGCAACACTTGTTAGGGATTGGCGGGATTACCATTTTTGTGGCCGCATGTTTCATCCTCCTTTATTAGCCAGTAATTGATTCCTTTTTTTCCTCTGTCTAAACAGGGATATCTAATCAACTTGTTGCTATTGCGACATTTTGCTTCGCTATGCAAAACACTTTGCTTGATTTCAGTGCAACCGCACAAAACGAGATTGGATTTCCTATTCGTGTTGGCAGATTCGTATTTTATCTTGTCCGTCTCATGAAAGGTCAGTACAGGCCTTCATCCACATGATTGTGCAGTGTGCTTTGAGATGTTGTGCAACTTGTATTGGTACTGTTTTAAATAAATGTTGCATTGAAGCTATTGTATTGTTGTCTTTTCCCATTAAGTAGTGAACAAAAATGGGACCAACCCAGACATGAGCTTGTTGCTTTATTACAACAAACTCTGCATCACCCCCTTTATAAGTAGATGGAAGCACATACTGTTGTTGCGCCCACTCTCCCCTGGAACTGTTTATGCTTTTCGTTAATCTAATGCCGCTGGTAAAATTAAGCAATGCCACTCTCAGAATTAATTAACTGCTGAATCTTAGTTCAAAACTACAACACTTGTTAGGAATGGTACTATCCTGCTTTGTAGTTCTTTCTACATGTTTAACCAAAGTATTGTTAAGATAATGTCTCTGTTAAAATGAATCAGTTGCATTGTTTTAGGAATGGTACTTTTATGCTTTGTCGTTCTTTATACATGCTGAAACAAGCCATTGTTAAGATAATGTCTCAGTCATTATGAATGAATCACACTGATGGAGAATTGCTACTCTCCTGCTTTCTTTCCCATTAAGATAAAGTAGATCAGTAGATGATTTTCTTCTGGGAGTACAAGTCATACACCATTATTTCTCAGTAATTGTTTCCCTTATACCTATTGTTGGTTACAGAGATATCAAAATTAAAGCTTGGTTTTATTCCGACTTTGATTTTAGTTGAACTGCACAAAAGGAGCCAATGTGTCCAAGGCAAACTACTGCATTACTGGGTCCAGTTGGTCATTCCACTTTGTAGAAAGAAGCAGTCATTGTTTGCGCTAAATTACAGAAGGAATGACCAAGAATCTTTACATAGTATTATTAGACACCGGTGACATGACTAGTCTGCAGAGACCATTGGCAATTTAACAACACATGGAGTGCCCTGGGCAAAAAATTCCCAAACAAGTACAAGAAGCTACGACAGGACTCCACGATCATAGGCATTACATATTTCGAATGGGCAAAGCTTGTCAAAGTTTAATCATTGATGTTAGCAAGAAGACGTTAGTTTAATATATTGGAATTGGAAAACCTTGTCAAAATTTGCTCATTGATGTTAGCCAGAAGACATGCATTTGATATTTTTGAGTGGGAGCCCTTGCTATGAGCAGCGTCGAGTGTTTTTTCCTATTCCTGTGTTCAGTTTGGAAGTAAATAGTTACTCTGCTGAGATATGTTGAGGAACGTAGCAGAAATTCAAAATTTTCTACGCATCACCAAGATCAATCTATGGAGAGACTAGCAACAAGAGAGGGGGAGTGCATCTTCATACCCTTGAAGATCGCGATGCGGAAGTGTTACAAGAACGTGGTTGGTGGAGTCGTACACGCAGCGATTCAGATCACGGTCGATTCCGATCTAAGCGTCGAACGGACGGCGCCTCCGCATTCAACACACGTACAGCCCAGGGACGTATCCTCCTTCTTGATCCAGCAAGGGGAGAGGATAAGTTGAGGGAGAACTCCGATAGCACGACGGCATGGTGGTGGTGGAGCTCGTGGTTCTCTACCAGGGCTTCGCCAAGCAATACGGAGGAGGAGGAGATGTATGAGGAGGGAGGGGCTACGCCAGGGGAAGGGTATGGCTGCCCTCCCACCCCCTCACTATATATAGGGGGAAGGGGAGAGGGGGCCGAACCCTCTAGATGGATCTAGAGGAGGGGGCGGCGCCCAGGGGAAACCTTAGATGTGTTTGGGCGCCCCCACCCCCTAGGAAACTTGCCCCCCAAGCCGGGAGGGGAGGCTGCCCTAGGGGTGGCGCCCCTACCTCTCTAGGTTACGTGAGATGGGGTGGGAGGGGCGCTCAGGCCCTTAGTGGGCTGATGTGCCCCCCTCCTCTTGTCCCATAAGGTTCCCCCCCAACACTTGCCGAGGCCTCTGAAACCCCTTTCGGACACGCTGGTCATCACCTGGTACCCCTAGAACAATTCCGGACTCTAATACCCTTCGTCCAATATAGCGATCTTCACCTCCGGACCATTCCGGAGCTCCTCGTCATGTCCGAGATGTCATCCGGGACTCCGAACAACCTTCGGTAACCACATACTATTTCCCATAACAACTCTAGCATCACCGAACCTTAAGTGTGTAGACCCTACGGGTTCGGGAACCATACAGACATGACCGAGACATTCTCTGGCCAATAACCAACAACGGGATCTGGATACCCATGTTGGCTCCCACATGTTCAATGATGATCTCATCGGATGAACCACAATGTCGGGGATTCAATCAATCCCGTATACAATTCCCTTTGTCTATCGGTATGTTACTTGCCCGAGATTCGATCGTCGGTATCCCAATACCTTGTTCAATCTCGTCACCGGCAAGTCTCTTTACTCGTTCCATAAAGCATGATCCCGTGACTAACTCCTTAGTCACATTGAGCTCATTGTGATGATGCATTATAGAGTGGGCCCAGAGATACCTCTCCGTTATACGGAGTGACAAATCCCAGTCTCGATTCGTGCCAACCCAACAGACACTTTTGGAGATACCTGTAGTGCACCTTTATAGCCACCCAGTTACGTTGTGACATTTGGTACACCCAAAGCATTCCTACGGTATCTGGGAGTTGCACAATCTCATGGTCTAAGGAAATGATACTTGACATTAGAAAAGCTCTTAGCAAATGAACTACACAATCTTGTGCTATGCTTAGGATTGGGTCTTGTCCGTCACATCATTCTCCTAATGATGTGATCCCGTTATCAATGACATCCAATGTCCATGGTCAGGAAACCATAACCATCTATTGATCAACGAGCTAGTCAACTAGAGGCTCACTAGGGACATGTCGTGGTCTATGTATTCACACATGTATTACGGTTTCCAGTTAATACAATTATAGCATGAACAATATACAATTATCATGAACAAGGAAATATAATAATAACCATTTTATTATTGCCTCTAGGGCATATTTCCAACAGTCTCCCACTTGCACTAGAGTCAATAATCTAGTTCACATCACTATGTGATTGTAATGAATCCAACACCCATGGTGTTTGATCATATCTCACTTGTGAGTGAGGTTTATTAGTCAACGGGTCTGAACCTTTCAGATCCATGTGTGCTTTACATATATCTATGTCATCTTGTAGATGCAGCTTCCACGTGCTACTTGGAGCTATTCCAAATAACTGCTCTACTATACGAATTCGGTTTACTACTCAGAGTCATCCGGATTATTGTCAAAGTTTGCATCGACGTAACCCTTTCTGACAAACTCTTGTACCACCTCCATAATCGAGAAAATTCCTTAGTCAACTAGTTACTAAGGATAAGTTTGACCGATGTCATGTGATCCATTCATGGGTCACTCTTGTACCCCTTGATTGACTCATGGCAAGGCACGCTTCAGGTGCGGTACACAACATAGCATAATGTAGAGCCTACATCTAAAGCATAGGGGACGACCTTCGTCCTTTCTCTCTCTTCTGTCGTGGTCAGGTCTTGAGTCTTACTCAATACTCACACCTCATAACACAGCCAAGAACTCCTTCTTTGCCGATCTATTTTGAACTCCTTCAAAATCTTGTCACGGTGTGTATTCATTTGAAAGTACTATCAAGCGATCTTGATCTATCCTTATAGATCTTGATGCTCAATGTTCAAGCAGCTTAATCTAGGTTTTCCATTGAAAAACACTTTTCAAATAACCATATATGCTTTCCAGAAATTCTACATCATTTCCGATCAACAATATGTCAACAACATATACTCATCAGAAATTCTATAGTGCTCCCACTCACTTCTTTGGAAATACAAGTTTCTCATAAACTTTGCATAAACCCAAAATCTTTGATCATCTCATCAAAGCGTATATTCCAACTCCGAGATGCTTACGCCTGTCCTTAGAAGGATTGCTGGAGATTTGCATACTTGCTAGCATCTTATAGGATTGACAAAACCTTCTGGTTGTATCATATACAACCTTTCCTCAAGAAAATTGTCGAGGAAACAATGTTTTGACATCCTATCTGCAAGATTTCATAAATAATGCAGTAACTGCTAATATAATTCCAACAGACTCTTAGCACCGCTATGAGTGAGAAAGTCTCATCGCAGTCAACTCCTTGAACATGTCAAAAAACATCTTAGCGACAAGTCGAGCTTTCTTAATGGTGACACTTACCATTATTGTCCGTCTTCCTTTTAAAATCCATCTGTACCCAACAGCCTTACGGCCATCAAGTAGTTCTTCCAAAGTCTATACTTTGTTTTCATACATGGATCCTTTCTCAGATTTTATGGCCTCGAGCCATTAGTCGGAATCCGGGCCCACCATCGCTTCTCCATAGCTCGTAGGTTCATTGTTGTCTAGCAACATGACCTCCAAGACAGGATTACTGCACCACTCTGAAGCAGTACGCGTCCTTGTCAACCTACAAGGTTTGGTAGTGACTTGATCCAAAGTTTCATGATCACTATCATCAGCTTCCACTTCAACTGGTGTAGGCGCCACAGGAACAACTTCATGTGCCCTGCTACACACTGGTTGAAGTGATGGTTCAATAACCTCATCAAGTCTCCACCATCCTCCCACTCAATTCTTTTGAGAGAAACTATTCCTCGAGAAAGGACCCGTTTCTAGAAACAATCACTTTTGCTTCCAGATCTGCAATAGGAGGTATACCCAACTGTTTTGGGTGTCATATGAAGATGCATTTATCCGCTTTGGGTTCGAGCTTATCAGGCAAAACTTTTTCACATAAGCATCGCAGCCCCAAACTTTTAAGAAACGACAACTTAGGTTTCTCTAAACCATAGTTCATACGGTGTCATCTCAGCGGAATTACGTGGTGCCCTATTTAAAGTGAATGCGGGTCTCTAATGCCTAACCCATAAACGATAGTGGTAATTCGATAAGAGATATCATGGTATGCACCATATCCAATAGGGTGCATTTATGATGTTCAGACACACCATCACACTATGGTGTTCCAGGCGGTATTAGTTATGAAACAATTTCCACAAGGTCTTAATTGTGTACCAAACTCGTAACTCGGATATTTATCTCTATGATCATATCATAGACATTTTATCCTCTTGCCACGACGATCTTCAACTTCACTGTGAAATTGCTTAAACCTTTCAATAATTCAGACTCGTGTTTTCATCAAGTAAATATACTTAGAATCTACTCAAATCATCTATGAAGTAAGGGCATAATGATATTCACTACGTGCCTCAACACTCATTGGATTGCACACATCAAATGTATTACTTCCAACAAGTTGCTCTCTTGTTCCATCTCACTGAAAATGAGGCCTTTCAGTCATTTTGCCATGTGGTATAATTTACATGTCTCAAGTGATTCAAAATCAAGTGAGTCCAAATGATCCATCTGCATGGAGTTTCTTCATGCGTATATACCAATAGACATGGTTCGCATGCCTCAATCTTTTCAAAAATGAGTGAGTCCAAAGATCCATCAACATGGAGCTTCTTCATGCGTTTTATACCAATATGACTCAAATGGCAGTTCCACAAGTATGTGGTACTATCATTATTATCTTAAATCTTTTGGCATGAACATGTGTATCACCACGATCGAGATTCAATAGACCATTCATTTTAGGTGCAAGACCATTGAATGTATTATTCAAATAAACAGAGTAACCATTATTCTCCTTAAATGAATAACCGTATTGCGATAAACATAATCCAATCATGTCTATGCTCAACGCAAACACAAAATAACAATTATTTAGGTTTAACACCAATCTAGATGGTAGAGGGAGCATGCGATGCTTGATCACATCAACCTTGGAAACGCTTCCAACACATATCGTCATCTCACCTTTAGCTAGTCTTTGTTTTTTCCGTAGCTTTTTATTTCGAGTTACTAACACTTAGCAACCGAACCGGTATCTAATACCCTGGTGCTACTAGGAGTACTAGTAAAGTACACATTAATATATATCCAATATACTTCTGTCGACCTTGCCAGCCTTCTCATCTACCAAGTATCTAGGGTAGTTTCTGCTTCAGTGACCGTTCCCCTCATTACAGAAGCACTTAATCTCGGGTTTGGGTTCAAACTTGGGTTTCTTCACTAGAGCAGCAACTGATTTGTTGTTTCATGAAGTATCCCTTCTTGCCCTTGCCCTTCTTGAAACTAGTGGTTTTACTAACCATCGACAATTGATGCTCCTACTTGATTTCTACTTTCGTGGTGTCAAACATCGCGAATAACTCAAGGATCATCATATCTATCCCTCATATGTTATAGTTCATCACGAAGCTCTAGTAGCTTGGTGGCAGTGACTTTGGAGAATCATCGCTATCTCATATGGAAGATTAACTCCCACTCGATTCAAGTGATTGTAGTACTCAGACAATCTAAGCACATGTTCAATGATTGAGCTTTTCTCCCTTAGTTTGCAGGCTAAGAAACTTGTCGGAGGTCTCTCACCTCTTGACGTGAGCATGAGCCTGAAATCCCAATTCCAGCTCTTGGAACATCTCATATGTTCCTCGATGTTTCAAAATTGTCTTTGGTGCCTCAATTCTAAACCGTTTAACATTACGCACTGAACTATCACGTAGTCATCAAAACGTGTATGTCAGATGTTCGCAACATCCACAAACGACGCTCGAGGTTCAGCACACCGAGCGGTGCATTAAGGACATAAGCCTTCCGTGCAGCAATGAGGACAATCCTCAATTTACGGACCCAGTCCGCATAATTGCTACTATCAACTTTCAACTATTTTTTTTCTCTAGGAACATATCTAAAATAGTAGAACCAAAGCATGTGCTACGACATAATTTGCAGAGACCTTTTGACTATGTTCATGATAATTAAGTTCATCTAATCAAATTATTTAATGAACTCCCACTCAGATAGACATCCCTCTAGTCATCTAAGTGATACATGATCCGAGTCAACTAGGCCGTGTCCGATCATCACATGAGACGGACTAGTCATCATCGGTGAACATCTTCATGTTGATCGTATCTGCTATACGACTCATGTTTGACCTTTCGGTCTCTTGTGTTCCGAGGCCATGTCTGTACATGCTAGGCTCGTCAAGTCAACCAAAGTGTTTTGCATGTGTAAATCTGGCTTACACCCGTTGTATGCGAATGTTAGAATCTATCACACCCGATCATCACGTGGTGCTTCGAAACAACGAACCTTCGCAACGGTGCACAGTTAGGGGGAATACTTTCTTGAAATTTTATGAGGGGTCATCTTATTTATGCTACTACCGTTCTAAGCAAATAAGATGCAAAAACATGATAAACATCTCATGCAATCAAATAGTGACATGATATGGCCAATATCATTTTGCTCCTTTTGATCACCATCTTCGGGGCGCCATGATCATCATCATCACCGGCATGACACCATGATCTCCATCATCATGATCTCCATCATCGTGTCTTCATGAAGTTGTCTCGCCAACTATTACTTCTACTACTATGGCTAACGGTTTAGCAATAAAGTAAAGTAATTACATAGCGTTATTCAATGACACGCAGGTCATACAATAAATTAAGACAACTCCCATGGCTCCTGCCGGTTGTCATACTCATCGACATGCAAGTCGTGATTCCTATTACAAGAACATGATCAATCTCATACATCACATATATTTCATTCATCACATCCTTTTGGCCATATCACATCACACGGCATATGCTGCAAAAACAAGTTAGACGTCCTCTAATTGTTGTTGCAAGTTTTTACATGGCTGCTATAGGTTTATAGCAAGAACGTTTCTTACCTACGCCAAAACCACAACGTGATATGCCAATTTCTATTTACCCTTCATAAGGACCCTTTTCATCGAATCCAATCTGACTAAAGTGGGAGAGACAGACACCCGCTAGCCACCTTATGCAACTAGTGCATGTCAGTCGGTGGAACCTGTCTCATGTAAGCGTACGTGTAAGGTCGGTCCGGGCAGGTTCATCCCACGATGCCGCCGAATCAAGATAAGACTAGTAGTGGCAAGTAAATTGACAAAATCGACACCCACAACAACTTGTGTTCTACTCGTGCATAGAAACTACGCATAGACCGAGATCGTGATGCCACTGTTGGGGAACGTAGCAGAAATTCAAAATTTTCTATGCATCACCAAGATCAATCTATGGAGAGACTAGCAACGAGAGAGAGGGGAGTGCATCTTCATACCCTTGAAGATCGCGATGCCGAAGCGTTACAAGAAAGCGGTTGGTGGAGTCGTACACGCAGCAATTCAGATCACGGTCGATTCCGATCTAAGCACCGAACAGACGGCGCCTCCGCATTCAACACACGTACAGTTGAGGGAGAACTCCGACAGCACAACGGCGTGGTGGTAGTGGAGCTCGTGGTTCTCTAGCAGGGCTTCGCCAAGCAGTACGGAGGAGGAGGAGATGTATGAGGAGGGAGGGGCTACGCCAGGGGAAGGGTATAGCTGCCCTCCCACCCCCTCACTATATATAGGGGGAAGGGGAGAGGGGGACGACCCCTCTAGATGGATCTAGAGGAGGGGGCGGCGGCCAGGGGAAACCCTAGATGGGTTTGGGCGCCCCCACCACCTAGGAAACTTGTGCCCCAAGCCGGGAGGGGAGGCTGCCCTAGGGGTGGCTCCCCTACCTCTCCAGGTTATGTGAGATGGGGTGGGAGGGGCGCTCAGCCCCTTAGTGGGCTGATGTGCCCCCTCCTCTTGGCCCATAAGGCCCCCCAAACACTTATCGGGGCCTCCGAAACCCCTTTCGGACACGCTGGTCATCACCTGGTACCCCGGGAACAATTCCGGACTCCAATACCCTTCGTCCAATATACCGATCTTCACCTCTGGACCATTCCGGAGCTCCTCGTCATGTCCGGGATCTCATCCAGGACTCCGAACAACCTTCGGTAACCACATACTATTTCCCATAACAACTCTAGCGTCACCGAACCTTAAGTGTGTAGACCCTACGGGTTCGGGAACCATGCAGACTTGATCGAGACATTCTCTGGCCAATAACCAACAGCGGGATCTGGATACCCATGTTGGCTCCCACATGTTCCACGATGACCTCATCGGATGAACCACGATGTCGGGGATTCAATCAATCCCGTATACAATTCCCTTTGTCTATCAGTATGTTACTTGCCCGAGATTCGATCATCGGTATCCCAATACCTTGTTAATATCGTCACCGGCAAGTCTCTTTACTCGTTCCACAACGCATGATCCCGTGACTAACTCCTTAGTCACATTCAGATCATTATGATGATGCATTACCGAGTGGGCCCAGAGATACCTCTCCGTCATACGGAGTGACAAATCCCAGTCTTGATTCGTGCCAACCCAACAGACAATTTCGGAGATACTTGTAGTGCACCTTTATAGCCACCCAATTACGTTGTGACGTTTTGTACACCCAAAGCATTCCTACGGTATCCGGGAGTTGCGCAATCTCCTGGTCTAAGGAAATGATACTTGACATTAGAAAACCTCTTAGCAAATGAACTACACGATCTTGTGCTATGCTTAGGATAGGGTTTTGTCCATCACATCATTCTCCTAATGATGTGATCCCATTATCAATGACATCCAATGTCCATGGTCAGGAAACCATAACCATCTATTGGTCAACGAGATAGTCAACTAGAGGCTCACTAGGGACTTGTTGTGGTCTATGTATTCACACATGTATTATGGTTTCCAGTTAATACAACTATAGCATGAACAATAGACAATTATTATGAATAAGGAAATATAATAATAACCATTTTATTATTGCCTCTAGGGCATATTTCCAACAAGATATTCCTGTGTTAAGAGTTTGTTCTGAATATTGTCTATGTAATGCCAGGCCTTGTGTTTGATTGCAAAGTTGAGCTTGGAATGTTGTGGCATGCGGCATCACAAGTTGTTCACCGTGCCTCCTGAGGATAATGCTTCGTATTGTTTTGCATGTCGATCTAATGCCAGTGATTGGCTTGTTAAGAAGATCATCCTCTTCTGTTGTTTCCGTGCTTAAGAAGTTCATCGTATGATGTTTCATTCATAGCCTATACGACAAGTCGGGTAGGTTAGACGTGAAACCATATGATCTTCCGACCAACTCATGATATTAGGCCGTGATTGGATCGTCGTTCTCCAACCAAAACTGCTTGTAAAACTGACGCTTGTAAATTAAAGCAGATGGTCTCGGGCGAAGGCGCTTGGTTGGTCAATTTCGACTAGTAAAATATCGGAAGTACTTCACACACGATAAAAACGCTGAATGACACTCGGATAGTTGCTAATCCAGCCGTTAGTTGTTGTTTCAGCCTTGCCCATGGATGGCATGATATGCACGTCATGCATGTATTGTTTAGTAATGTCGTCCATATAGCAGTGCTCGTAAAATATACACTGGTCTCTCAAATTACACGCGTAACCCGCCGGTTTTACGTACAGACCTCGGGCCCTCGGTTTCATTACGCATGTATTTTACGCGTTGTTTCCGATGACGAGTAAATTACACTTGTATGTTAATACAGGTTTGAAATAAACCAGAGCTCCCAAGCGCGGCCTTACCGTTTCATGTCGTCTCAGTTTCTTGAAGGTGTTCATAGGTGTCCGATGATCCTGGCTTCCTGAATGAGCAGCGGGCGCTGTATCAGACCATCCATAGGGCCCGCGAGGCCCTCTACGTTGTCCTTTGAGTTGTTGCGCTCGCCGTGGCGCCGAGCATTGTTAACATCGTCAACGAACATGCAGATTTAGGAGATGACTTTATTTTGACTGTATGACACTAGGGACCCACTAGGGCCATAGCCGTACGTACGCAAGTGCCTCCTTATTATGTACAACTGTATTTTTTTTTGCTTTCTCCTGGTTTCCTGACATCACGGTCCCACACCATTGTCAACATATGTAGTCAATATAAACGAGAGAATTGCACAAGGTGCGGCCGACCGCTGGGACCAAGCAGCTCGAGCAGTATTTGTATTTTTGAGGCGTGAGCACTGTAGAGTTTTTCTTGGCGATGACTTCGTTGTTGTTCAGAGGAGAGCAGGGTATTAACTGGGCGGGATGTGGCCCGTCTAGCCCAGGCCAGATATCCAGCCAGATACTAATTTTTTCAAGATGAAAATGGCAAGCCCAGCTATACGTCTTTTTGAGGAATACCCAGGCAAGTTCAACTTGTTATTCTCTGCCCCGCTGGGCTGCAAATCTTTCCTAGGAGGGATGCATTAGGCCTAACAGGAAAATGGGCTTTAAAAAATAATAAATGGGATGTAATTATAAAAACTGGGCAGTAACTATAAAAAATGCACCAAACACGAAATTAGTTTATAAAATATTATTTATGGATTTTGAAAATCTTAAATTTTCATTGTTGCGCGCGCAATGTTTCGTTGGATTTTTACGTAATACAAATTTATATTTAATCTGACTAGAAATTTTGGGATAAAATTATTTCGGATCCCATCAAAATGTGGGAAATTTTATTGAATTCGGTCTTCAATGGTTGGTTGAAATTATTAATCGTTGTCCTAGATAGAAAATGGGTTGTACTTTTAACAAACTGTAAATGGGCTGTTGTAAATTCCATTAGAATTCAAAAATGGGTTGTACATTCTTACAAAACGCAAATGGGCTATAAGTTCTCTGCCACACACTTGTGGGCCTACTAAGTGACGCGTCCCCTAAAAAATAAGTTCACGCGTATGCAAGGCTTTGTCAACTTATTATAGTCAACACACGGTTCTAGCAGCAGTGGCCGTTGGATGTCTATCCAATGGATGGCGTGCTTCTTCTTCAATCTCGGATATTCTTAGCTTCGGCCGCCCAAAAAATGATTCCTCCCCCTGACATCTGGGGCGCACCGTTTCGAAGGTTGACCTGTGGGCCTACTAAGTTGGAGCGTACCAAGGGCTTTTTCAACTTACTCAATAATAAATGATTCTAGCTTCAGTGACCGTACGATGTCCATCCAACGGCTGTAGTGCTTCTTCAACCTCTGGTCTTCTTGGTCCAGCCGCCCAAAGCAGCGCCGATCGTGCCGCCTGCTCCTGCCTCCCGTGGCTGGCTGTGCTGCCGCAGAGGCCTCACTGCCCCCATACTACTCTCATGGTTGGCCAGGCCATCCCTCCACTCACCCACACCCCCTGTTATTCTGCGGCGACGGCAGCCTCACACCGCAGCCGAACCAGTGAATCCTCGAACTCCTCTCTGCCTGGGCTTCCACTACTGCGTCTTCCCTGGCTCCGCGTCGTCCCATTCCTAGGCCTCACCGTCGTCCACCGCCCTGGTGCTCTTAGCGCGGCGTGGTCAACATGGTCAACGACCAACTTCCATTGGAAGAGTACTGTACATGGAGAGGCTGACAGCTGGGTCCACGGCGGCCGCAAGGAAGTGCCTCCTTATTACGCGCAAAATAATTATTCCTCCACCTGACAGCAGGCACCCATAGGACGGGCCACCTTATTTCGTGAAAGAAATATTTCCCCCCTGAATGCTGGGACCCACTGGACGGGCCACCGTATTTTGCAAAAAAAACATTCCCCCCGTTGTCAGCTTGGACCCACCAGAAGTGCCTCCTTATTACGCACAAAAAAATGAATACTCCCCCTGCTAGCTGGGACCCACCTTGGTGGGAGGCTGACTTGTGGGCCTACTAAGTTGACGGGGATGGAGGGCTTTGTCAACTTAGTCAATATGAACGATTCTGGCTCCAGTGACCGTACGATGTCCATCCAACGGCCGTAGTGCTTCTTCAACCTCTGGTATTCTTGCTCCAGCCGCCCAAAGCAACACCGGTCGTGCCACCTGCTCCTGCCTCCCGTGGCCGGCTGTGCTGCCGCAGAGGCCTCACCGCCCCTACTATTCCCACCGCTGGCCAGGCCTTGCGGTGACGACAGCCTCACACCGCAACCGAACGAGTGAACCCTCATACTCCTCTCCGAATGGGCATCCACTGCCGCGTCTTCACCGGCTCTGCGTCGTCCCCTTCCTAGGCCTCGCCGTCGTCCACCGCCTTGGTGCTCTTGGCGTGGCGTGGTCAACATGGTCAAGGAACGACTTCCATCAGACGTGGACTGTACGTGGAGAGGCTGACAGCTGGGTCCATGGCCGCAGCAAGGAAGTGCCTCCTTATTACGCGGAAAATAATGATTCCTCCACCTGACAGCAGGGACCCACCAGATGGGCCATCGTATTTTGCGAAAAAACGTTTCCCCCTGACTGCTGGGACCCACCAGCTACACCTTCACATGCAAGGAAGTGCATCCGGGCAAAAAAAATGATTCGCCCCCCTGACTGCTGGGACCCACCAGCTACATCTTCGCATGCAAGGAAGTGCGTCCGGGCAAAAAAAACTATTCGCCCCCCTGACAGCTGGGACCCACCAGCTACATCTTCCCATGCAAGGAAGTGCCTGACAGCCGGGACCCACCTGGTCAAAGCGTACGTAGCGTTATCATTCTGGTTGCGAACGTGTACGTACATATATACTGGTGGATGTAGAGGCGCGCACGTGTCATAGTAGAGGCGCGCACGTAGCATGTACACATACGTATAGCGGCCAGGATGCAAGAAAGAAAATACGGCCACGTACGTACATACGGGCAGGGTCTTGAACGCCTACTCACGCATACGTACATGGCTGGGTCGGAACCGAGAAACAGCGTTGTCGTCGTGTTCATGGGGAGCCAACCGGCTGGTTCGGAACAGAATGTGTGGTCGTGTTCATCGGGAGGGCTTGGACGGAACAGGCGATGGAAACGAGGCCTGGCGTACCGCAGAACGGAGGAAACGGACCTCCTACGTTCGGAACGGGGTCCTGTTGATCGGGAGGGGTGTGGCGTACCGCAAAATGGAGGAAATGGACCTCCTGCGGTCGAAACGGGGGTCCTGTTGATCGGGAGGGGTGTGGCGTACCGCAAAACGGAGGAAACGGACCTCCTACGGTCGAAACGGGGGTCCTGTTGATCGGAATGGGTGTGGCGTACCACAAAATGGAGGAAACGGACCTCCTGCAGTTGAAACGGGGGCCCTGCTGATCGGGAGGGGTGTGGCGTACAACAAAATGGACGAAACGGACCTCCTACGGTCGAAACGGGGGTCCTGTTGATCAGGAGGGGTGTGGCATACCGCAAAACGGACGAAACGGACTTGTGTTGGAGCGCTACGGTCGAAACGGGGGTCCTGTTCATCGGGAGGGGTGTGGCGTACCGCAAATCGGGACTCCACAGGCTACTGTTCATCTCCATCATCGACCTCCTCCAGCCTCTACGGGTTACCGTCAACCTCCTCCAGCCTCCACGGGCTCCTGTTCATCCAGCCTCCACCGCACGCTACTCCACTGGCTACTGTTCAACCACCCCTCCACGAGCACCCCTCCATCGTCTACTGTTCATCCAGCCCTCCACACCACGGGGTCCTGTTCAACCACCCCTCCACGGGCACCCCTCCACCATCTACTGTTCATCCAGCCCTCCACACCATGGGGTCCTATTCATCCAGAGGCAATGCCACCGCTCACTGTTCATCCAACCCCCCCCCCCCCCGCAACGCTCACTGTTCATCCAATCGATCGGCTTCAGTTAGCAGCAGTAGCGAAGGAATAGCTCAATCGGGTTTAGTTAACAGCCATCGATCGATCGCTCGGGTTCAGTAATGCGTAGCCTGGAGTGCAATTGCTCGACTTCAGTTAGAGCCCAACGCCTCGCTCGGGTTCAGTTAGAGCCAACGCCTCGCACACATGCGTATGTGTACGAGAGAAACGCGCATCGCTCAGCCCCCGACCTCCCACCGTAACCGGGAACTCCCTGAAATTTTTCCTCCCCCTCGCTTCTACCATGGTTTTTTCTGTCATGGACGGCCCAAAGAATGTCATGCGTCTGCATCTCCGGCTCGCCCAGGACGAAAAGCCTATTTTCTGTCATGGTTTTTTTTCATAGAAGTAGGAGCCCAGCACATCTATGATGATATCGGGTTTTGTCACAATTATCGTCATAGAAGTGTCATATGTATGACAGAAAAAAAATCGTTCGGACCAAAATGTCACAGATGTGTCTTTTTTTGTAGTGAATTTACCTTTACTACCTATGTCGGGTTATCAAGACCATGTGTGTCTTCAATAGGTGGTATATTAAGACCATGTATTTCTTCAACAGGAGGTAAATTCTTAACATTTTCAGCTTTAATACCTTTTTCTTTCATAGATTTCTTTGCCTCTTGCATATCTTCAGGACTGAGAAATAAAACACCCCTCTTATTCGGAGTTGGTTTAGGAGTTGGTACAGGAGTTGGTTCAGGAGTTGGCTCAGGAAGAGTCCAATTATTTTCATTAGTCAACATATTATTCAATAGCAATTTAGCTTGATCGACTGTTCTTTCCCTGAAAACACAACCAGCACAACTATCCAAGTGGTCCTTGGAAGCATCGGTTAGTCCATTATAAAAGATATCAAGTATTTCATTTTTCTTAAGAGGATGATCAGGCAAAGCATTAAGTAACCGGAGAAGCCTCCCCCAAGCTTGTGGGAGACTCTCTTCTTCAATTTGCACGAAATTATATATTTCCCTCAAGGCAGCTTGTTTATTATGAGCAGGGAAATATTTAGCAGAGAAGTAATAAATCATATCCTGGGGACTATGCACACAACCAGGATCAAGAGAATTAAACCAAGTTTTAGCATCACCCTTCAATGAGAATGGAAATATCTTAAGGATATAATAGTAGCGAGATTTCTCATCATTAGTGAATAGGGTGGCTATATAATTCAATTTAGTAAGATGTGCCACAACATTTTCAGATTCATAGCCATAAAAAGGATCAGATTCAACCAAAGTAATTATCTCAGGATCGACAGAGAATTCATAATGCTTATCAGTGACAAAGATACGTGAAGTAGCAAAAGCAGGGTCATATTTCATTCTAGCATTCAGAGTTTTCTGTTTCAGTTTAGCTAATAATTTCTAGCAGTTTCTTCATCCATAACATAACCCTCAGGAACAATAGGCAATTCATATTTAGGGGGAGAACCTTCATCATCACTATCTTCAATAATTTCATTTTTCAATAATTTCATTCTCTCTAACCCTAGCAAGTTGTTCATCAAGATATTCACCTAATGGCACATTAGTATCAAGCATAGAAGTAGTTTCATCATAATTATCATGCATAGTAGAAGTGGCATCATCAATAACACGCAACATATCATAATTAATAGAAGAAGCAGGTTTAGGTGTCGCAAGCTTACTCATAACAGAAGGAGAATCTAGTGCAGAGCTAGATGGCAGTTCCTTACCTCCCCTGGTAGTTGAGGGATAAATCTTAGTTCTTTCGTCTTTCAAGTTCCTCATCGTGACCAGCAGATATAAATCCCAAGTTACTCAAAGAACAGAGCTATGCTCCCCGGCAACGGTGCCAGAAAATAGTCTTTATAACCCACAAGTATAGGGGATCGCAACAGTTTTCGAGGGTAGAGTATTCAACCCAAATTTATTGATTCGACATAAGGGGGGCCAAAGAATATTCTCAAGTATTAGCAGTTGACTTGTCAATTCAACCACACCTGGATAACTTAGTATCTGTAGCAAGGTATTTAGTAGCAAAGTAGTATGGAAGTAACAGTAACAATGGCAAAAGTAATGGTAGCAGTTTTGTAGTAGTTGTAACAGTAGCAACGGTAAAGTAAATAAGCAAAGCACAATATGTGAAAAGCTCATAGGCATTGGATCAGTGATGGATAATTATGTCGGATGCGATTCCTCATGTAATAGCTATAACATAGGGTGACACAGAACTAGCTCCAATTCATCAATGTAATGTACAGGCATGTATACCGAATATAGTCATACGTGCTTATGGAAAAGAACTTGCATGACATCTTTTGTCCTACCCTCCCGTGGCAGCGGGGTCCTAGTGGAAACTAAGGGATATTAAGGCCTCCTTTTAGTAGAGTACCGGACCAAAGCATTGACACATAGTGAATACATGAACTCCTCAAACTACGTTCATCACCGAGAAGTATCCCGATTATTGTCACTTCGGTGTTGTCGTATCATAACACATAATAGGTGACTATAGACTTGCAAGATAGGATCAAGAACTCACATATATTCATGAAAACATAATAGGTTCAGATCTGAAATCATGGCACTCAGGCCCTATTAACAAGCATTAAGCATAACAAAGTCATAGAAACACCAATCTCAGAATATAGTGGATACTAGGGATCAAACCCTAACCAAACTAACTTGATTACATGGTAAATCTCATCCAACCCATCACCGTCCAGCAAGCCTACGATGGAATTACTCACACACGGCGATGAGCATCATGAAATTGGTGATGGAGGATGGTTGATGATGACAACGGCGATGAATCCCCCTTTTTGGTGCCCCGAACGGACTCAAGATCAGCCCTCCCTAGAGAGATTAGGGCTTGGCGGCGGCTCCGTATCGTAAAACGTGATGAAACTTTCTCTCTAATTTTTTTCTCCGCGAAAGCAAATATATGGAGTTGGAGTTGAGGTTGGTGGACGTCCAGGGGGCCCACGAGGCAGGGGGCGCGCCCTAGGGGAGGGGGCACACCCCCCACCCTTCTGGACAAGGTGTGGGGCCCCTAACGTTGATTCTTTCGCCAGTATTTTTTATTAATTCTGAAAATTTGGTCCTTGGATTTTCAGGTCATTCCGAGAAGTTATATTTCTGCACAAAAATAACACCATGGTAGTTCTGCTGAAAACAGCGTCAGTCCGGGTTACTTCCATTCAATTCATGAAAGTTAGAGTCCAAAGCAAGGGCAAAAGTGTTTGGAAAAGTAGATAGAACGGAGACGTATCAACGCGCAAGCACTAGGTGTTATCGTCGGCACCAACTCGGATTGCTCTCAGTTTCTTTGATTGTTCCATAACCTTTTAGATAGTGGGATCACTATCGACTGTTGATTTCTCCCTAGTTACTAGAATCATTCCAGCATTTGCATTTCTATTCCCAGCTTGCATCGTCATTGTGCCATCCTACCTTGGACTACCCTTCTCAGTAATTAATGATAAGGACCATCTTCAAAAGTGGTCCTACCATGGGTCCCATCCATTTACGATGATAAGCAAAAATCATCCCTTGCGTTGTCTTCAACAAGGTATTCCACATTACCCATCCTAGTCTGGGTATGCCATTCTTTCATACTCCGCCAAACGATTGTTGGTGAATTGCCTTAGGCTGGTATAAAGAGTCTTAAAGATCTCTATATCAAAAGTAATTCTTTTTGCCACTTAAGGTGATAATTATACTAGTCACCTCCTGCAACATGTTTCGTTATGGTGTCATGGCAACTCAACTCCTCGCTACGTTAACAACCATTCACCACCCTGTTAACTGTGGGATTGTTGCCTACCTAGTGAACCTTCATCATCTGTTTCACTCCATCCCTCTGGATGTATGCTTCATGCCTCAACTCGAGAGATGTTTCAATTTCTCATTCCATGAATTGATCTTGAGTTGTTCAATCTTCGAGAAGATCGATCCTTCTAGAGTTTTTCCTTTCCTCTCGTTGTCATGATGGTTGGAGTTCTCAGAGCAAGACATCGAGACAAAGATGGTGATCGAATCAACACCCTTATGAAGTGTAACCTGAAGTGTAACCCTGGCATGCAGCGGCTGGATCCGCCGAGTGAGAAACGCCTCCAGCAAGTCCATTCCATTGAGGCTGGCATTCACGACGCTAATGAGGGCAGTGGACAAGATGTCAACCTCCACCTTCTCTTCCTTTGCCACAGAGAGCGATGGGGGAGCCCTCACTCTCTCCGAAGAGTACAGTGGGAGGCCTGACAGAGTGTTGGCGCTAAGGACATCCCTACGGTAGAACCAAGTGCCCCGCCACCCCTTGACGGAGTCAGGGAAGGTCAGCTTTGGGAAAGATCTCCCTCCGCGAACCTGGATGCCCAGACTGTGGGAGTCCTGGATTAGGGGGTATCCGGACAGCCGGACTATATACATCGTCCGGACTATTTGGAGCGTGGAGATACAAGACTCAAGACTCCGGCCCGTGTCTGGATAGGACTCTCCTTTGCATGGAAGGCAAGCTTGGCGATCCGGATATTATATTTCCTTCCTTGTAACCGACTCCATGTAAACCCTGGCCCTCTCCAGTGTCTATATAAACCGGAGAGGTTGGTCCTTAGAAGGCCGATCACAATTACAATCATACCATCATAGGCAAGCTTCTAGGGTTTAGCCTCTATGATCTCGTGGTAGATCTACTCTTGTACTACTCATACCTTCAATATTAATCAAGCAGGAAGTAGGGTTTTACCGCCATCGAGAGGGCCCGAACCTACATAAACATTGTGTACCTCGCTTCCTGTTACCATCAGCCTAAGACGCACAGATCGAAACCCCCTACCCGAGATCTGCCGGTTTTGACACCGACATTGGTGCTTTCATTGGGAGTTCCTCTGTGTCGTTGCTGCAAGGCTTGATGGCTCGTCTCATTGTCAAGGACAACATCACCTCTGGGGGAGCGCTGGCTGTAGGCCAAACTCTCCGACTTGGCGGCTTCATTATGGCCGCCCCATCGGCTGTCGCGCCAACGATGGCCTCTCGGGTCATCACGCATAACCTTCGCATCAATTCAGAGCTTGCCGAATAGATGGATCTGGTAGAGCTCTACTCCCTTAATGAGATCTTGGATCACATTGCCGCTCTGGGAGTCGCTACAGACTATGACCGGATCGGGCTCAAACCCGACCAAAGGGACATTAGATCCCCGCCGGCCACCCACGAGATAGCAGTAGTGGAGGAACCACACACGGGTTGCCCCTCAACTTTGAGGACGAATTATGTCCGGATCACCGAACTGTGTGGGCCGGACACCTGCTCAAAGGAAGACATGACCCGGGACCCGGACTAAGAATCGAGCATTGGGCCAAAAAGAATGGGCAACACTCCGGAACCCGAACTGTCAGGCTCGGAACCTCCCATGCCCCCGGGTGTTAGATCGGATCAAAATCCGGATTCAGCTAACAACACTCACCTGGACTTAAACCGTCTCTCCCGCATCAGGCAAGATCCCCAGGAGACAGTACATCGCTACTAAGCCAGATTCCTCCTTGTGCTCAACAAGGTTAAGGACTACCACGAGGAGGATGTAGTCTCACTTTTCTGCAAAAACTGCATGAACAAAGGACTCCTTAATGCTATAAGTCGCCGTGACATAGTACACTTTGCGGACTTGGCAACCATAGTACAGAAGTACTGTGCAATGGAAAGTGCCTGGAAAACCCAAACGGAATTTTGGGATAGTACGGCCCTCACCAGAACCTTTGTCCGAACTAAACGGTCGAACTCTCGAAGGTCGATCGATCTAATCCCCAAGAAGTCGAAACCCGCCCTAGGGCGCGGAACCGTACTGGAAGAATGGCTCAATGGGCCATGTAAGCTTCACAGAACGCCAGACACAACACCAACCCATAGCCTTAGGGCATGTTGAATACTCCGGCAGGTAGCAAAAAGTGGCGAGGATCTCCTCGCGATCCATAAAGCAGAACAACATCCCACCAAGGAACACAATACGATACTAACAGTCTTTGAGACTTTCGCCTCAAACAATAGGCGCAAGCGAGCTCATCGAAGCCCCGCTGGAATCTACCATGTGGCAAAAATAAATATGTGGAACGACACTGCTATAACTTTCAATGCCAGTGACGAACCCCAATTCCAGACCATCCGGGCACTAGCCGATCTGGTCCTTATCCCAATAGTGGACGGCTTTCGGCTCACTAAAGTACTCATGGACGGCGGAAGCGGATTAAACTTGATCTACGAAGAAACACTCAAGAAGATGGAAATTGATAAAAGCCGCATTGAACAAAGCGGCACAACCTTCAGGGGAATCATCCCTAGTCGGGAAGCACGGTGTGCGGGAAAAATCACACTTGATGTGGTATTCGGCACCCCGGAGAATTACAGGTCCGAAGAAATCACATTCCAAGTGGCTCCTTTCAGCAGCGGATACCACGCCCTTCTAGGGCGGGACGCGTTTGCAAGCTTTCATGCTATAACCCATTACGGGTACATGAAGCTTAAAATGCCCGGACCCAATGGAATCATCACTCTAGCCAGTGATCCGGAGGTCGCACTCCGCACCGAAAACAAAAATGCAGCACTAGCCTTGGAAGCATTATCCGAAGCCCTAGCAGCCGAAGAATTAACAACACTGCGCGCCACCATGGACAGGGACGACGTGATACTCGACAAGCGACCCAAGTCCACCTCATTTAAACCCGCAGATGAGATAGTCAAATTCCAAGTCCATCCAATGGACCCCACGAAGACAACTTCCATCGGAACATAGTTGAGCCCCGCAATGGACGCCGCACTGCGAGACTTCTTACGCGAGAATTGGGACATTTTCGCCTAGCACCCATCGGACATGCCTGGCATCCCACGCAGATTGGCCGAACACAGCCTCAACATATTAAAAGGATACAAACCTGTCAAACAGACTCTAAGGCGGTTTTCAGAGCCCAAACGGCAAGCAATGGGGGAAGAGCTAGCCAAGCTACTTGAGGCCGGATTCATCAGAGATATAAAGCATCCGGATTGGCTGGAAAATTTGGTAATGGTACCAAAGAAGGAGAAATTCTGGCGCTTGTGCGTCGACTTCAAAGACCTCAACAAGGCTTGCCCCAAGGATCCCTTTCCCCTTCCTCGCATCGATCAAATCATCGACGCCACAGCAGGACAGGACTCACTGTGTTTCCTCGATGCATACTCTGGATACTATCAAATAAAGATGGCAGAGTCTGACCAAGCTGCAACAGCTTTCATAACACCATATGGCCCTTTCTGCTTCAACACTATGCCTTTCGGGCTTAAGAATGCCGGCGCAACCTATCAACACATGATTCAAACATGCCTGGAAAAGCAAATCGGCAAAACAGTGGAGCCATACGTGGACGAGTAGTCATAAAAACAAGACATGTCGAAACCCTAATAGATGACTTGAGGCTTACGTTCGACAACCTCCAAACATACGACATCAAGATGAACCCGGAAAAATGCGTTTTCAGCGTCCCCTCTGGAAAACTGCTCGGCTTCATCGTTTCCAATAGAGGAATTGAAGCGAATCCGGCAAAAATCCGAGCTTTGTCGCAGTTGGCTGTACCAATAGACCGCAAACACATCTGGAAACTAGCTGGATGCATGGCTGCTTTGAGCCGCTTTATCTCCAGGTTAGGAGAAAAGTCATTACCTCTTTACCACCTTCTTCGGTGCACCGAACACTTCGTGTGGACGGATGCAGCCGCAGCCGGACTTGATGAAATAAAGACCTTATTGGCCAATAATCCAGTCCTAACAACGCCAAATATCGGCGAACCTATGCTGCTGTACATAGCTGCAACACATCAAGTTGTAAGCGCAGTACTTGTCGTCGAATGAGAGGTTGACGGATACAAATTCCCGCTACAAAAGCCGGTTTATTACGTATCCGCGGTCCTCACCCCATGCAAATCCCGATACCCACACTATCAAAAAATAGCATATGCGGTCTTCATGGCATCCCGAAAGCTATGACACTACTTTCAAGAGTGTTCGATTACGGTGGCCTCCGAAGTACCACTAAACGATATAATAAATAACCGCGATGCCACGGGCCGGATCACTAAATGGGCCATCAAGCTCCTTCCATTCGACATAATATACAAGCCTCGGTGGGCCATCAAGTCGCAAGTAGTAGCTGACTTTGTTGCCGAATGGACGGAAGCAGAACTCCCTAAAGAGTACGGCGTGTACTCTAACTGGATCATGCACTTCGACGGATCTAAAATGTTGGCCGGACTGGGAGCAGGTGTAGTCCTGACGTCTCCCACCGGAGACACGGTCCAATACGTCCTCCAAATATTATACACAGACTCCAACAATGCAGCCGAATACGAGGCTCTGTTGCATGGTCTTCGGATAGTAGTCTCTATGGGCATTCAATGCCTAGAGGTGCGCGGGGATTCAAACCTCACAATATCACAAATAAATGGAGACTTTGATGCCAAGGATCCGAAAATGGCGGCCTACTGTAATGTCGTCCTTACAATGTCAGCTCGGTTCGAGGGGCTCGAATTCCACCATGTGGCTCGAGAAAACAATCAAGCGGCAGACGCCCTTGCCCGCATCGGCGCTAAACGCGACCCTGTCCCACCTAACATATAACTGGAAAGGTTGTTCAAGCCATCCGTGGTATGGGAAGGGGAGTCCGGCAATACCAGCACGGATCCGAATACATCCCCAGATTCTGAACTATCGGACATAATCGGAGGCTCTACCACTGAAATAACATCTTTGGCCCACGAAATCATGGTTGTCATCGCCCCGTGGAGTGAGCCTTTCTTGGCCTACCTAAATAGGCAGGAGCTCCCCAAAGACCAAAATGAAGCACGCTGCATCGTCCGGCGTTCTAAGGCTTACAAAGTCCATGAAGGGGAACTCTATAAGAAAAGTGCGACCAGAGTGCTCCAAAGGTGCATCTCCAAAGAGGAAGGGCGGCAGCTCTTGGCTGCAATCCATGCCGGACTGGGCGGGCACCATGCCGCGCTCGAGCACTAGTCAGCAAGGCCTTCCGTACAGGTTTCTATTGGCCGACGGCCCGAGCAGACGCACAGGACCTTGTCCAACAATGCGTCGGTTGCCAGCTCTTTGCCAATTAGAGTCATATGCCCCCTACCGCTCTCCAAACAATCCCCATAACTTGGCCCTTCGTGGTCTGGGGGCTGGATATGGTTGGACCCCTTAAAGGGGGAAGCCACAAGAAAAAATACGTATTGGTCATGGTAGACAAGTTCACCAAATGGATAGAAGCCACACCAGTCAAAACGGCCAACTCCGGACCAGTAATAGACTTTATATCTGGGGTCATACACCGATACGGTGTCCCCCACAGCAGCATCACTGAGAATGGCTCAAATTTCACAGTCGATGAAGTGAAAGCTTGGTGCGACAAAATGGGCATTAAGCTCGACTACGCTTCCATCTACCATCCTCAAACAAACGGCCAGGTCGAACGGGCAAACGGTCTCATCATAAGCGGCATCAAACCCAGACTAGTGCGATCCTTGACAGAGTCGGACACGCACTGGGTCGAGGAGCTTGACTCCGTACTCTGGGGGCTGCGGACCACGCCGAATCGCACCACCGAATATACACCATTTTTATGGTGTACGGCGCGGAAGCGGTACTACCCTGCGACATAGTACATGATTCGCCACGCGTACGTATGTACGAAGAGAAGGAAACCGAGTTAGATCGGCAGGACAACTTGGATGCCCTGGAAGAGGAGCACGATGTCGCAAAAGCCCACTCTGCATTCTATCAACTGCAGGCTCGACGATACCAAAGCAGAGAAGTACGGGCCAAAACTTACAATATTGGCGAACTCGTTCTACGCCTACCGGAGAAGAAGAAGGACAAGCTCAAACCCAAGTGGGAAGGCCCCTTCGTCATTGACAAAGTTCTCACCGGAGGAGCGTACCACTTACATAATGCATGAGATAATAGACTCGAGCCAAACCCATGGAACGCGGCGAGACTCCGGAGATTCTACGCCTAACACCAAACTCAATGTGCGTCTCCTTACTCCTCCCCTTTTATTTATGCTCCATCCCTTTTCCTTTCTCGATTTTTCTTCCTCTTCACACAAAGTATTTAATACAGTGCAGACTTCCGGATCACTCCGGCCGCACTATGTGTGTAAGCAATACCTAGGGGCTTCCTATACGGAAGCTAAAAATAATTACTCTAATGGCTTTTCGCCCATCGCATATGCATTTCTTTTTCCATATGTGCCTTTTCTTCACCATTATATGCATTGATATGACTAAAGATGTGGCCAAGCTGGGTTGCCTGGCTCTTGTGTTTAGGCCCTACGTTCCCATTAATTCGGCTAGGGCATAAGGGGAGCACCTCTGCGATTGTTACTGCCGGTTCAGCCGGATGTGTACCTCAGACTGGGTGAAGCCGAAAGCTAGTTTCCTTAAGAGAATATTCGGCCGGTGACCAAAAGATGTATTCGTTTATTACAACCTAAATCCCCAGAAGTCTTATATCCTGCGCCATGGTTCGCAGTCCAGACATGTGCATTGTCGCATGCTTGCCCAGGGAAAGGAACCCCTAACAGAACTATTCTCCCTGGAAGATGTTTCTTACTATCCATGTAATATAACTTAACTAGTTGGGTACTTGTCTGTTCAAGCACTTATGACCCCTATGCCTGGTTTCCACCCATACCCCGGTTTTGTATAACTGAGCGGGTATTCGGACACACCCCGGGCTGTAGGATCCAGAGGCTGAAGCGAAAAGGTCCGCCATGACAAATGATTTTAATCCGGCTAGGGGCTACTTATGTCTATCGAATTACACAGTCACTTGGACTGACTATATTCCTCCTCTATACCATCCAACAGGCTATCTAGCTTACAATCCTGTTGAGAATACATGGCGGCTAACTCTACCTGGTCATATACCAGACTTACGGGAATTTCTTGCCCATCGGGCCCCGCCGGTCCTACTTCGGCCATATGGTTCGGGTCCAGCTTGGTGTAGCGCATCTTCACCATAGCACAGGCTTCTCTTGCACCTTGCCGGCAAGCTGACACCGTCCACAATCGGAAGCACCACCGTGCTCCTTGAAGCATATCCACAAGCTCCCCCAGGCCATTCGGCAGGAAGCTTGATGGCCACAAAGCCTGCGCAACACCCTGTGATAACCCACAAGTATAGGGGATCGCAACAGTTTTCAAGGGTAGAGTATTCAACCCAAATTTATTGATTCGACACAAGGGGAGCCAAAGAATATTCTCAAGTATTAGCAGTTGCGTTGTCAATTCAACCATAGCTAGAAACTTAGTATCTGCAGCAAAGTGTTTAGTAGCAAAGTAATATGATAGTGGTGGTAACGGTAACAAAGGTAAAGGCAGCAAAAGTAATGTTTTTGGTATTTTGTAGTGATTGTAACAGTAGCAACGGAAAAGTAAATAAGCGAGAACCGGTATATGGAAAACTCGTAGGCACCGGATTAGCGATGGATAATTATGCCGGATGCGTTTCGTCATGTAACGGTCATAACATAGGGTGACACAGAACTAGCTCCAGTTCATCAATGTAATGTAGGCATGTATTCCGTATATAGTCATACGTGCTTATGGAAAAGAACTTGCATGACATCTTTTGTCCTACCCTCCCGTGGCAGCAGGGTCCTATTGGAAACTAAGGGATATTAAGGCCTCCTTTTAATAGAGAATCGGAACAAAGCATTAGCACATAGTGAATACATGAACTCCTCAAAGTAAGGTCATCACCGGGAGTGGTCCCGATTATTGTCACTTCGGGGTTATCGGATCATAACACATAGTAGGTGACTATAGTCTTGCAAGATAGGATCAAGAACACACATATATTCATGAAAACATAATAGGTTCAGATCTGAAATCATGGCACTCGGGCCCTAGTAACAACCATTAAGCATAGCAAAGTCATAGCAACATCAATCTCATAACATAATGGATACTAGGGATCAAACCCTAACAAAACTAACTCGATTACATGATAAATCTCATCCAACCCATCACCGTCCAGCAAGCCTACGATGGAATTACTCACTCACGGTGGTGAGCATCATGAAATTGGTGATGGAGGATGGTTGATGATGACGACGATGACGAATCCCCCTCTCCGGAGCCCCGAACGGACTCCAGATCAGCCCTCCTGAGAGAGATTTGGGCTTGGCAGCAGCTCCGTATCGTAAAACGCATTGATTTCTTCTCTCTTATTTTTTTTCTCCCCGAAAGCCAATATATAGAGTTGGAGTTGGTGTCGGAGGGCCACCAGGGGACCCACGAGGTAGGGGCGCGCCCCCACCCTCATGGACAGGGTGTGGGCCCCCTGGCCTTCATCTTTGGTGACGATTTTTTATTGTTTTTTCTAAGGTGTTCCGTGGAGTTTCAGGTCATTCCGAGAACTTTTATTTTCTGCACATAAAACAACACCATGGCAATTCTGCTGAAAATAGCGTCAGTCCGGGTTAGTTTCATTCAAATCATACAAGTTAGAGTCCAAAACAAGGGCAAAAGTGTTTGGGAAAGTAGATACGACGGAGACGTATCAACTCCCCCAAGCTTAAACCCTTGCTTGTCCTCAAGCAATTCAGTTGACAAACTGAAAGAGAAAAAGAAAAACTTTTACAAACTCTGTTTGCTCTTGTTGTTGTAAACGTGAAAAGCCAGCAGTCAAGTTTCAGAAATTATTATGAACTAACCATACTAACAATAACACAAAGGTCTCACAATTACTCATATCAATAGCATAATCAGCTAGCGAGCCATAATAATAAAACTTGGATGACAACACTTTCTCAAAATAATCATAATACGATATAACAAAATAGTATCTTGCTAGCCCTTTCTGAGACTGCAAAACATAAATGCAGAGCACCTTTAAAGATCAAGGGCTGACTAAACATTGTAATTCATGGTAAAATAGATCCAGTCAAGTCATACCCAATATAAACCAATAATAACGAATGCAAACAACAGTGTGCTCTCCAGCGGGTGCTTTTTATTAAGAAGGGTGATGACTCAACATAAAAGTAAATAGACAGGCCCTTCGCAGAGGGAAGCAGGGATTTGTAGAGGTGCCAGAGCTCGGTTTTAAAATAGAGATTGAATAACATTTTGAGCGGCATACTTTTGCTGCCAACGCAACAACTATGAGATGACGATATCTTCCATGCTACACAAATTATAGGCGGTTCCCAAACAGAATGGTAAAGTTTGTACTCCCCCTCCTCCACAAGCATCAATCCATGGCTTGCTCGAAACAACGAGTGCCTCCAACATCCAACGGGTCCCAGGGGGAGTTTTGTTTGCAGTTATTTTGATTTAGTTTGCACAAAGCATGGGACTGGGCATCCCGAAGACCAGCCATTTTCTCGTGAATGAGGAGCGGAGTCCACTCCTCTTGAGAATAACCGCCTAACATGAAAGATAAGGGCAGCCCTAGTTGAAACATGAGCTACTCGAGCATACAAAACAGAATTTCATTTGAAGGTTTGGAGTTTGGCACATACAAATTTACTTGGAACGGCAGGTAGATACCGCATATAGGGAGGTATAGTGGACTCATATGGAATAACTTTGGGGTTTAAGGAGTTTGGATGCACAAGCAGTATTCCTGCTTAGTACAGGTGAAGGCTAGCAAAAGACTGGGAAGCGACCAACTGACAGAGCAACAATAGTCGTAAACATGCACTAAAATTAATTTACACCGAATACAAGCATGAGTAGGATATAATCCACCATGAACATAAATATCATGAAGGCTATGTTGATTTGATTCAACTACATGCGTGAACATGTGCCAAGTCTAGTCACTCAATTCATTTAAAGGAGGATACCATCCCATCATACCACATCATATTCATTCTAATAGCATGTTGGCACGCAAGGTAAACCATTATAACTCATAGCTAATCAAGCATGGCACAAGCAACTATAATCTCTAAATGTCATCGCAAATATGTTTACTTCATAATAGCTGAATCAGAAACGATGAATCATCATATTTACCAAAACAAGAGAGGTTGAGTTCATACTAGCTTTTCTTATCCCAATAAGTCCATCATATATCATCATTATTGCCTTTCACTTGCACAACCAAACGAAGTGTATAATAATAAGAGTGCACGTGCATTGGACTTAGCTGGAATCTGCAAGCATTCAACTCAAGAGAAAAGACAAGTAGTATGGGCTCTAAATTAAATAATCATTCATGCATATAAGAGCCACTAAGCAATTTCAATATAGTCTTGTCGACCCCCAAAGAAAGGAAAAGAAAATAAAAAAAACTATTTACACGGGAAAGCTCCCAACAAGCAAAAGAAGAACGGGAAATATTTTTGGGTTTTCTTTTTAATTACTACAGCAAGGAAATAAACTACTACTAATTTTTTTTGTTTTTTCTCAAGGTTTATCCAACACACAAGAAGAAAGCAGAAAAAAGAAAATAAATTAGCATGGATATTACAGTGAAAGAGTATGAGCACCGACATCTAGCAATGAGTGTGTGTGAACATGAATGTAATGTCGGTGAGAAATACATAATCCCCCAAGCTTAGGCTTTTGGCCTAAGTTGGTGTATTGCCAGGGATAGCCTGGCGGATATCCGTAGGTGAAGCTGGGGTCATACTGTGATGAAGAAGGCTCTAGCTGCCACTGGCTGGCAACCTCCTCTGGATCCCAAGAATAAACAGATAGTCGTGGAGGCTCAGCTTGTGGCTCCGGTTCCGGGGCGGGTGCAGGATTCCGATAGGCTTGAACCGCCGCCCACGAAACGATGTGAGGACCTGCAGATAAGTTAAACAAAGAAGGAGCAGGCAAGGTAATAGTTTCAGAGTGATGTTTATCAAAGTATAATTTATATTTGAGCTCCCCTTCGTGACTCTTAATAAGAAAATCATGAGCTATCATACTCTTATAATCTAGGTAAGCACGGGGCAGTGCTGTTTCTTCTTCCTCCTCATGCCTAATAGGTATTTCAAAATGTTCAGCTAGGCGTGAAGCATAAATGCCTCCAAAGATGGGGCCCTTAGTACGGTTCAGACTTAACCGTCTAGCAACAATTCCACCCATACTAACAGAGTTATTGTGGTATAAACCGTGGAACAAAATAATACTATCAGGAATACTAAGGTTCCCACAGTTTCCGCGTCCAATCAAGCAACGAGTAGCAAATAAGGCAAAGTAGCGTAAAACAGGAAAATGTATGCTAGTGATCCTTGCATCAGAAACCTTCCTGGTTTCTCCCACAGTGATAGTGTTAATAAAAGCTTCTATTCGCTACTGTGGGGTTCATCTAAGGTGCCCTCAAAGGGTATTCTGCAAACCTCGCGGAATTCAGCTAAGATCATCCTCTTAACAACGTCATATAAATGAAACTCTACTGAAGGAGGTGATTTCTTGGGGAAAAAGTAGAAGTTTTGCACAAAGGTATTTGTGAGTAAGAGATACTGGTGACGTTGGTCGCGGAGGAAGTTGGTGAGGCCGGCGTTCTCAATCAATAAATAGAAATCCTCATAAATCCCGGCTCTCCTCAGAAAGTCATCGAAAGGCCATTCACACGGCCGGACCTCCGCGGTGCGAGGCAAATTAAATTTGGGCTTCTGCTCTTCTTCTTTTTGTTTTTCCTTCGAGCTTTAGCTCGACGAGCCCCTCAAAAATTTCTTCATAATTTTCTGAAACAATCTGTAATTTTTAGTAACTTCAAATAGAAGTGAACCAACTTCAATAAAATAGATAGTAACAACTCCCACAAGTGCCTGGAGCCCATATAAAGCATTGGAACTACTGGGAACCATATAAATTTGACATGCAAGCTCATGAACATGGTCACCTATGCAGCAAAAATTGCAATGAATAAAGCACTAGAAAAAAAAACTAATTGGACCAATGGAGGAGTCACATACCAAGGAACAATCTCCCCAAGCAGTTTGCGAGAGGTGCTTTGAGTAAGGAGATCGAAAATCACAGCAACGGGGGCTGGAACTCGTGCTTGAGTTGGTTTTTCGTGTTTGTGTGAGGCAGAGGAAGAAGATGGGTGCAGGAATAAGTGGAGGAGGGCCACCATGGGCCCACGAGGCAGGGGGCGCGCCCAGGGGGTAGGGCGCGCCCTCCACCCTCGTGACCAGGTGGCAGCTCCCCTTGCGGTGATTTTTGCATAGTAAATCCTCAAATATTCCCGAAAAAATCATATTAAATTAGCATGGCATTCTGAGAACTTTTATTTTCGAGATATTTTTATATTGCACGGATAAGTCAGGAGACAGACGGAAAAATACTATTTTACTTTATTTCTACTAAATAAAAGGAAATATAAAGAGGGTACAGAAGGCTGTGCTTCTAGTTACATCCATCTCGTGATCATCAAAATGAACCCACTAACAAGGTTGATCAAGTCTTGTTAACAAACTCATTCCAAATAATCATGGAACAGGAGAAATTTCGAATAACACTAAGTTACCTCAACGGGGATATGAAAATCCCCAACAATAAGAATATCATACTTTTTCTTGACAGTAGGTAGAGGAAATTCAAAACCTCCAAATATAATCGATGGAATTTTTCCAATAGAGTTGATACTATAAGCTTGAGGTTCTTTCCTCGGAAAGTGTACCGTGTGTACATTGCCATTAACATGGAAAGTGACATTGCCTTTGTTGCAATCAATAACAGCCCCTGTAGTATTAAGGATAGGTCTTCCAAGAATAATAGACATACTATCATCCTCGGGAATATCAAGAATAACAAAGTCCGTTAAAATAGTAATGTTTGCAACCACAACAGGCACATCCTCACCAACACCGACAGGTATGGCAGTTGATTTATCAGCCATTTGCAAAGATATTTCAGTAGGTGTCAATTTATTCAAGTCAAGTCTATGATATAAAGAGAGAGGCATAACACTAACACCAGCTCCAAGATCACATAAAGCAGTTTTAACATAATTTCTCTTAATGGAGCACGGTATAGTAGGTACTCCGGGGTCTCCAAGTTTCTTTGGTATTCCACCCTTAAAAGTATAATTAGCAAGCATGGTGGAAATTTCGGTTTCAGGTATCTTTCTTTTATTAGTAATGATATCCTTCATATACTTAGCATAAGGATTTGTTTTGAGCACATCAGTTAATCGCATACGCAAAAAGATGGGTCTAATCATTTCAGCAAAGCGCTCAAAATCCTCATCATCCTTTTTCTTGGATGGTTTCGGAGGAAAAAGCATGGGTTTCTGAACCCATGGTTCCCTTTCTTTACCATGTTTCCTAGCAACAAAGTCTCTTTTATCATAACGTTGATTCTTTGATGGTGGGTTATCAAGATCAACAGCAGGTTCAACTTCTACATCCTCATCATTACTAGGTTGAGCATCAACATGAACATTATCATTAACATTATCACTAGGTTCATGTTCATCACCTGATTCTGTTTCAGCATCAGAAACAGAGATATCATTTGGATTCTCAAGTGGTTTAGCAATAGGTTCACTAGAAGTTTGCAAAGTCCTATCATTATTTTTTTTCTTCCTCTTGGAAGAGCTAGGTACATCAATATTATTTCTCTGAGAATCTTGCTTGATTCTCTTAGGGTGGCCTTCAGGATACAAAGGTTCCTGAGTCATTCTACCAGTTCTAGTAGCCACTCTAACAGCATAATCATTTTTCTTACTATTCATTTCATCAAGCACTTCTTTCTGAGCTTTTAGTACTTGTTCTACTTGAGTGGTAACCATAGAAGCATGTTTGCTAACAAGTTTAAGCTCACCTCTAATATCAGCCATATAATCACCCAAGCGTTTAATCATAAAGGTATTCTGTTTTAATTGTCTACCAAAATAAGCATTAAAGTCATCTTGCTTAAACATAAAGTCATCAAACTCATCCAAGCACTGACTAGCAATTTTAGTAGGAGGGACTTCAGCGTTATCATGTCTATAGAGAGAATTTACCTTTACTACCTGTGTCAGGATATCGAGAGGTTCTTCAGTAAATAAGTAATTGAGATCATATACTTCTTCAATAGGCGGTAACTTAAGACCATGTATTTCTTCAATAGGAGGTAAATTCTTAACATCTTCAGCTTTAATACCTTTTTCTTTCATAGATTTCTTTGCTTCTTGCATATCTTTGGGACTGAGAAATAGAACACCTCTCTTCTTCGGAGTTGGTTTAGGAATAGGCTCAGTAATTGGCTCTGGAACTGGCTCAGGAGGTGGCTCGGGAGGTGCTCAATTATTTTCATTTGCCAACATATTATTCAATAGAATTTCAGCGTCATCCGGTGTTCTTTCCCTGAAAAGAGAACCAGCACAACTATCCAGGAAATCTCTGGAAGCATCAGTTAGTCCATTATAAAAGATATCAAATATTTCAGGTTTCTTAAGAGGATGATCAAGCAAAGCATTAAGTAACTTGAGAAGCCTCCCCCAAGCTTGTGGGAGACTCTCTTCTTCAATTTGCACAAAATTGTATATTTCCCTCAAAGCAGCTTGTTTCTTATGAGCAGGGAAATATTTAGCAGAGAAGTAATAAATCATATCCTGGGGACTTTGCACACAACCAGGATCAAGGGAATTATCTTAGCATCACCCTTTAATGAGAATGGAAATATTTTGAGTAAATAAAGGTAGCGCAATCTCTCATTATTAGTAAACAGGGCAGCTATATCATTTCACTTAGTAAGATGTGCCACAACAGTTTTGTTGGGGAACGTAGTAATTTCAAAAAAATTCCTACGCACACGCAAGATCATGGTGATGCATAGCAACGAGAGGGGAGAGTGTTGTCTACGTACCCTCGTAGACCGAAGCGGAAGCGTAGACGCAACATAGAGGAAGTAGTCGTACGTCTTCCCGGTCCAGCCGATCCAAGCACCGTTACTCTGGCACCTCCGAGTTCTTGACACACGTACAGTTCGATGACGCACCCCAAGCTCCGATCCAGCAAAGCTTCGGGGAGGAGTTCCGTCAACACAACGGCATGGTGACGATCTTGATGTTCAACCGTCGCAGGGCTTCGCCTAAGCACCGCTATAATATGACCGAGGTGTAATATCGTGGAGGGGGGCACCGCACACGGCTAAGGAACGATCACGAAGATCAACTTGTGTGTCTATGGGGTGCCCCCTACCCCCGTATATAAAGGAGTGGAGGAGGGGAGGGCCGGCCCTCTCTATGGCGCGCCCTAAGGGAGTCCTACTCCCACCGGGAGTAGGATTCCCCCTTTCCTAGTCCAACTAGGAGTTATTCAATGTAGTAGGAGTAGGAGACAAGGAAGGGGAAGAGAGAAGGGAAGGAAGGAGGGGGTGCGGCCCCTCCCCCTAGTCCAATTCGGACTAGGCCATGGGGGGGGGCACGGCCTGCCCTAGGCAGCCCCTCTCTCTTTCCCGTATGGCCCAATAAGGCCCAATACTTCTCCCCGGCGAATTCCTGTAACTCTCCGGTACTCCGATAAATACCCGAATCACTCGGAACCTTTCCAAACTCCGAATATAGTCGTCCAATATATCGATCTTTACATCTCGACCATTTCGAGACTCCTCGTCATGTCCCCGATCTCATCCGGGACTCCGAACTCCTTCGGTACATCAAAACTCATAAACTCATAATATAACTGTCATTGAAACCTTAAGCGTGCGGACCCTACGGTTCGAGAACAATGTAGACATGACCGAGACACGTCTCCGGTCAATAACCAATAGCGGGACCTGGATGCCCATATTGGTTCCTACATATTCTATGAAGATCTTTATCGGTCAGACCGCATAACAACATACGTTGTTCCCTTTGTCATCGGTATGTTACTTGCCCGAGATTCGATCGTCGGTATCCAATACCTAGTTCAATCTCGTTACCGGCAAGTCTCTTTACTCGTTCCGTAATACATCATCTCGCAACTAACTCATTAGTTGCAATGCTTGCAAGGCTTAAGTGATGTGCATTACCGAGAGGGCCCAGAGATACCTCTCCGACAATCGGAGTGACAAAACCTAATCTCGAAATACGCCAACCCAACATGTACCTTTGGAGACACCTGTAGTACTCCTTTATAATCACCCAGTTACGTTGTGACGTTTGGTAGCACCCAAAGTGTTCCTCCGGTAAACGGGAGTTGCATAATCTCATAGTTACAGGAACATGTATAAGTCATGAAGAAAGCCATAGCAACATACTAAACGATCAAGTGCTAAGCTAACGGAATGGGTCAAGTCAATCACATCATTCTTCTAATGACGTGATCCCATTAATCAAATGGCAACACATGTCTATGGTTAGGAAACATAACCATCTTTGATTAATGAGCTAGTCAAGTAGAGGCATACTAGTGACTATATGTTTGTCTATGTATTCACACATGTATCATGTTTCCGGTTAATACAATTCTAGCATGAATAATAAACATTTATCATGATATAAGGAAATCAATAATAACTTTATTATTGCCTCTAGGGCATATTTCCTTCAAGTTTTAGATTCATAGCCATAAAAAGGATCAGATTCAACCAAAGTAATTATATCTGGCTCAACAGAAAAATCATAATAATCCCGATCAGGAACACAGATAGGTGAAGTAGCAAAAGTAGGGTCGGATCTCATCCTATCTCTATTAGATTCTTTACTCCATTTAACTAGCAGCCTCTTAAGTTCATGTCTATCCTGGCAAGCAAGAATAGCTGCAGAAGATTTTGCATCAAAAAGATAACCCTCAGGAATAGCAGGCATATTTTCATTATCACTAACATCATCGTGTTCAGGTTCAATAATTTCTCTTTCTCTAGACCTAGCAATTTGCTCATCAAGGAATTAACCAAGGGGCACAGTAGTATTAAGCATAGAAGTAGTTTCATCATAAGTATCATGCATAGCAGAAGTGGCATCATCAATAACATGCAACATATCTGAATTCATAATAGTAGTTGGCTTAGGTGTCGCAGACTTACTCATAACAGAAGGAGAATCTAGTGCAAGGCTAGATGGCAGTCCCTTACCTCCCCTCGTAGTTGAGGGCAAAATAGTGGTTCGATCGTCTTTCAAGTTCTTCATAGAGTCCAGCAGATATAAATCCCAAGTGACTCAAAGACTAGAGCTATGCTCCCCGGCAACGGCGCCAGAAAAAGGTCTTGATAACCCACAAGTATAGAGGATCGCAACAGTTTTCGAGGATAGAGTATTCAACCCAAATTTATTGATTCAACACAAGGGGAGCCAAAGAATATTCTCAAGTATTAGCAGCTGAGTTTTCAATTCAACCACACCTGGAAACTTAGTATCTGCAGCAAAGTGTTTAGTAGCAAAGTAATATGATAGTGGCGGTAACGGTAACAAAGGTAAAGGTAGCAAAAGTAATGTTTTTGGTACTTTGTAGTGATTGTAACAGTAGCAACGGAAAAGTAAATAAGCGAGAACCAGTATATGGAAAACTCGTAGGCACCGGATTAGCGATGGATAATTATGCCGGATGCGGTTCGTCATGTAACGGTCATAACATAGGGTGACACAGAACTAGCTTTAGTTCATCAATGTAATGTAGGCATGTATTTCGTATATAGTCATACGTGCTTATGGAAAAGAACTTGCATGACATCTTTTGTCCTACCCTCCCGTGGCAATGGGGTCCTATTGGAAACTAAGGGATATTAAGGCCTCCTTTTAATAGAGAACCGGAACAAAGAATTAGCACATAGTGAATACATGAACTCCTCAAAGTATGGTCATCACCGGGAGTGGTCCCGATTATTGTCACTTCGGGGTTGCCGGATCATAACACATAGTAGGTAACTATAGACTTGCAAGATAGGATCAAGAACACACATATATTCATGAAAACATAATAGGTTCAGATCTGAAATCATGACACTCGGGCCCCAGTGACAAGCATTAAGCATAGCAAAGTCATAGCAACATCAATCTCAGAACATAATGGATACTAGGGATCAAACCCTAACAAAACTAACTCGATTACACGATAAATCTCATCCAACCCATCACCGTCCAGCAAGCCTACGATCGAATTACTCACGCACGGCGGTGAGCATCATGAAATTGGTGATGGAGGATGGTTGATGATGACGACGGCGACGAATCCCCCTCTCCGGAGCCCCGAACGGACTCTAGATCAGCCCTCTCGAGAGAGATTCGGGCTTGGCGGCGGCTCCGTATCGTAAAATGCGATGATTTCTTCTCTCTTATTTTTTTCTCCCCGAAAGCCAATATATAGAGTTGGAGTTGGTGTCGGAGGGCCACCAGGGGGCCCACGAGGTAGGGGGCGCGCCCCCACCCTCGTGGACAGGGTGTGGGCCCCCTGGCCTTCGTCTTTAGCGACGATTTTTTATTGTTTTTTCTAAGGTGTTCCGTGGAGTTTCAGGTCATTCCGAGAACTTTTATTTTCTGCACATAAAACAACACCATGGCAATTCTGCTGAAAACAGCGTCAGTCCAGGTTAGTTTCATTCAAATCATACAAGTTAGAGTCCAAAACAAGGGCAAAAGTGTTTGGAAAAGTAGATACGATGGAGACGTATCACCCTACATCGCCTGCTGAGCTCGCTCATGCAGCTGTGATAGGTCTTGCAGTAAATCGCCTGCAGATGCGGGCATCTCCTCCTCAGGGCAACCCGTTGACATTCCTAGAAGCAAAACTCTTTAAATATACTTCTTCGCCAAACTATGCTACAGTTCGTCTAGGCACTTACCATAAATGCCACGGCGAAGCCTTTTGTTATCCTTCACGGAGTCCGCCAGCTGCGCGCGGACGCCTTTCAATTCCACGTCCAGCCGAACATTGGCATCTTGAAGATTATTCTTCTCCTGCTTAACTTGTGTAAGAATGCGTTCGCCACCCTTTAGCTGCCCCTGGAGATGCGACTCGTCATCCCTCCCGCCCTTTGGATTCACCCCGAGGTTATCTGTAGAATTTTCTGTTAAACTTGTCATACCAGCCACTTACTAACTGGTACACTTTCGTACAATTGAGATATATGTTACCAGATAAGGCCTTCTGGGATTCCTCTAGCTTGGCAACCATGGCCCTCAGTTGGGTCTTGCACCCCGCTAGCTCCCGAGACAATTGCTCATTCTTATCTACAAGAACCTGTGCATAAATAGATCCTTAAAATAGTTGTTCCAACCGTTTCAAGTTTCAGGGGCTACTGATATACATGCTTATCAAACTTTCTTACCCGTATATCTTTGGTATACTGGTCCGTCGCCCGGGCAAGCCCGCCTTGAGCATCTCGGATGTATGCATCTCCCGAATTGAAAGCATTAAATGCCTCTTCAGAAAAGATGTTGTTGCGAAGCACGGCCCGTCGACGCCAGTGGTTCATGGTGCTCTCTACTTAGGAATTTGTGGTAGAGAGCATATCTGCGTCCTCTGTCGGAGGACTATGCGGCATCGGCCCCACGTCCGCCTCCTCTCCTGAAGCCGGTTCTGGAATCTGACTGGTGGAGGTGTGATTGGCATGATCCCCGGATATAGTCCGGATACTCCTCTTCCTGCCAGGATAAAGGGCGTTGTTATACTTCAAAATACAATAATTACATGACAGGCTTTTTGCCTTACCTCTGTAGCGGCGTTTCGGCCCTAACCGCCTTCCTCTTGAGCCTACCCAATCCGGACGCCTGTGGCCGACGGGTCCCTAGGGGCTCGGCCCTGCGCTCCGACCGTCGTCTCTGTAAACACACGACACTTCTGGGATAAGGCATGACATCAGGAAAGAGTCCTCTTCGGAGGATAGAGTCTTTGGCTTGGCTTACACGCGACGTAGGTAGCAGTCCGGGATAATCGGCAGTAATAGCCACGGAGGCGCCGTCATAGCTCGCCCGATAAAATATCCCGTTGACAAGCTCCACGGTCATATCCGGATCTTCTTCGAGTCCTGGATCCAGGGCCCTTTCGGGGCCCTCTGGCTGCGGGGAAGGGCTGGAGATTCCTTCTATGGCCCTCCTTAGTTCCTGCTCTGAAATATCGAGGCAGGTAATCTTAGCGAAGAATGCCACAATAAGTGAAGCGGGAAAATGAATGACGACTTACCCAGTTTGGGGGATTGTACATGGAGAATTCGACCCGTGGTTTGATGTGAAGGAAGTCTTCCTCCTCTCCTTTGTGTAGATCGGACAGTATCCTTGCCAGAGCAGTGGCGGAGTCCGGACCTGTACGGCCACAATGGGTGGCATCGTCTTCCCCGTTGAAATGCCACATGGGATTGCCCCGATATTGGAGCGGTTGCACTCCCCGCATGATGCATATTTCCATAACCTCGACTATCGTTAGTCCGGATTTGGCCAGTAACTTTATCCTGCTCATCAAGAAGTGTATCTCCCTGGTGTCCTCCTCTTGGGGGGCTCAGGGGCGCCAGCTCAGACGTGCCCTCGACGGGGCGTTACTGAACTTGGGGAGACCTGTCCGGACTGGATCCAAAAGGGGAACGTCATCAATGTAGAACCACTCTGAAGGCCAGTTCTCTGGTGCCTTTTATGGAGAGCCGGATAGGTATCCGGTCTCGGCAATACGCCATACTTCGGCCCCGCCCACTTGACATAGGGACTCTCCCTGGTTGCGGGGGACAAGGCAGAACAACTTCTTCCATAACCCGAAGTGAGCCTCACAGCCTAGAAATAGCTCACAAAGGGTGACGTACCCTGCTATATGTAGTACGGAAGCTGGGGTAAAATTGTGCAATTGAAGGCCGTAGTACTCCAGGAGCCCGCGAAGGAACGGGTGGATAGGAAACCCGACGCCCCTTAACAGTTACGGAATGAGCCATATTCGCTCCTCTGGAGACGGATTAGGAGATCTCTCCGCTTGTTCCCCGCCATTATAGGTGGCTATTCCGGCTCGGATGGGGACCATGAATGCCGGTGGGAAAAAACCTTGGGTTTGTAACTCTATCAAACGGCTATGAGGAACTGAACACTCTTCCCAGTCCCCCGGCATGGGACAAGGGGAGCGAGCAGAAGAGCTGCGACGACCAACCATGTTGGAATTGTTTTTCTGGGGCGCTCTGTTGGATGCTTGCTCGAGGGGGAAGAGTGAGGTTTGGATCTGGGAATCCCCGTCTCTTCAAATAGACGGCTAGCCCGAAGGATCGGGGGTGGCAAATGCAAAAATGCCTCGACTCCTCGCATTCACTCGACACGTGGAAATTGTCATTATTGAGGCACTGAAGCCGAGGAGTACAACATTGATGAGAAGTCGGACACTGTTCGTCGCAATAGGTACATTGGAGTATTCGGAGATGGAACCCGCCTTGCAATGTCGAAGACAAGACTGCGCGCAGGACTCATCGTCATTGAAGAGGTTCAGGGGCTACTGAGGGAGTCCTGGATTAGGGGGTATCCGGACAGCCAGACTATATACATCGTCCGGACTATTGAAGCATGAAGATACAAGACTCAAGACTCTGGCCCATGTCTGGATAGGACTCTCCTTTGCGTGGAAGGCAAGCTTGGCGATCCTGATATTATATTTCCTTCCTTGTAACCGACTCCATGTAAACCCTAGCCCTCTCCAGTGTCTATATAAACCGGAGAGGTTGGTCCTTAGAAGGCTGATCACAATTACAATCATACCATCATAGGCTAGCTTCTAGGGTTTAGCCTCTACGATCTCGTGGTAGATCTACTCTTGTACTACTCATATCTTCAATATTAATCAAGCAGGAATTAGGGTTTTACCTCCATCGAGAGGGCCCGAACCTGGGTAAACATTGTGTCCCTCGCTTCCTATTACCATCAGCCTAAGACGCACAAATCGGGACCCCCTACCCGAGATCCGCCGGTTTTGACACCGACACAGACCCTTGCACAGCTGGGTGACGTTGGTTCTCACTAGTCGACAAGTCTTTCTTGACGATCATAGACCGGCAAGTGAAGATATACTTCAAGAGGCCCCAATGGGGCGGGCAACCCAAGAAGTTCTCATGGAGAGAGACAAAGGCCGAGAGGTAGATAATGGCGTTAGGAGGAAGATGATGAAGTTGCATGCAGAAATAGTCAAGAAGCACCCGGAAGAAAGGGTGGGGAGGCATGGAAAATCTCCGCTCAGCGTGGGTGACGAGCAGGACATGCTCGTCCTCCTGTGGCGCCGGCTCGACCTCCCCCGCACCCGAGCGACGTCATCCTTCAAGCGGAATCAACCCCTTCGCCAAATCCTCCAATCATCGGGCTGAGACGCGCGATGGGATGCAGTCCCCCACCGCGCCGCCGACCGCGGCATCGGAGCTAGAGGAGGAAGCCTTTCCCGCCTTCTTCGCTTTCTCTGCGTTGGCCGTGGAATCCCTCGCCATTGCTGTGCACTCGAGAGGAGGAAGGAGGCGGAGGAGGCGGAGCAAGGGGACCTTTGTCTCTGAATCTTTTATATCACCGTACAAAATCTCTGGCCGGATCTCTCACCACAAATCCCTAGATTGACGGACGCGCAGTGTGGCTTTGCACAGGACAAGCGCAACACGTGGCAGGGATCATGCGCACAAATCGAGGAGCCACGACCCCACTTTCCCACTAATTTACAACGTTACCTCTTCAGCGCGCGAACGCACGGATTCAAATCCTGAGATTTCAGGCACAAATCAATCTGATTGATTACTAGCGATTCCTTTCCTAAATGACGCACGTCCGTCTGGCAGACCACCCTCCGTGGGGACCCCTGCACTCGACCACATTAAACACCCCACTAAAGTCCTCTTTATGATCGTTATGTGACGAGCTTGACGCCCTCTACGGGTTCGCTTGGTCCTCTCGGTAGGCTCCAAGGCGCATGACTCGTAAACCTGGACCCCTAGGATGCCTCCGTTGGTGTTCCCCTGGGATAAGGAGTGGTCTCTCTCTAGAGAGTCAGACCACGCGCCGGCATCGCCACTCAAGTTGTCATGGCATGCCTTCACTCGGGCCCTTAGTCTATCACTTCCAAGAGACAAAACGAATGCCACCGGGTTTTTTCTCAACGATCGACAGTACCCAGTCATCTGAGTAAAACTAAAGTCCGGAATTCTTTTGTGTTTTTATCCAAGCAACAACAAATCACAGTCCGGAAACATATTCTGAGTGTCCCTATGGCATTCGGACTCAACTGAAGGATTGGTTTGTCTGTCCTACAAAATCCCAACCGATTCGGGGGCTAATGATGCGATCACCGGTAGGGTCAAGGATCCATCATGTGGGACCCACATGGGGCCCATCACCATCATAGGTAGGCCTCTAGACCATGTTAGCATCTGGATGCATACATCAGGAGGATCACTCGGACGGCTCTACAGCACTCGGACAACCACACGTCACTCGGCGGATGAACTACCACTCGGACCTACCGGATAAGAAGGCGTCATGCGAGCTGCAACGGTCGAAGAATCCTAAGTCATCCACTAAATAGAGTTATAACTACCGTTACCTATAACTGTTGTACTAGAGGCTCATTACACTAGTAACCACCTCATTCAATGGCATTAATTACCCTGGCAGCGTGTGGGACATGGGGCTGCAGTGCACTCTATATAAGTCGTTCCCTACTGAGGGAGTCCTGGATTAGGGGGTCCTTGGACAGCCGGACTATGTATTGTGGCCTGACTGTTGGACTATGAAGACACAAGATAGAAGACTTCGTCCCGTGTCCGGATGGGACTCTCCTTTGTGTGGAAGGCAAGCTTGGCGATGCGGATGTGAAGATTCCTTTCTCTGTAACCGACTTTGTGTGACCCTAGCCCCCCTCCGGTGTCTATATAAACCAAAGGGTTTAGTCCGTAGGACGACAATCATAATCTCATAGGCTAGACTTCTAGGGTTTAGCCATTATGATCTCGTGGTAGATCAACTCTTGTAATACTCATATTCATCAAGATCAATCAAGCAGGAAGTAGGGTATTACTGTCACATCCCTAGTTCTGGTATGCTCTGGGCTAGCTAGTCATGTGTTGCATCATGTTTAAATTTCTTTTAAACCTGAAATGGGGATTGTTGAAACCCTGGCACCAATTGAATTCAACTAGGTTCAATAAAAATATTTTCAATGAACCCAAAATGCCTTTGGAAATGTTCATGATTTTTGATAAAGGTGAAAACCTCTGCCAAAAATGATGAGCATATTTCTTGGCCATTTATGGATTTTTGAATTAACTCATAAAGTATTTGAATTTGGGAATTCGAATGCTATAAATAATTTAAATGCTCAAGTAATTCTGAAACTAAATGTGGGCTGTTGCATATATTTCAGAAGGTGCCCACAATTATTTTCAGGATTTTTAGAAGTCCCCTGGTATTTTTAATGAAGCCTTAAAACTACAGAATAATAGAAAACAGAAGCAATAAATAAAAGAGAAGGAACTTACCTGGCGCTCACCTGACAGCCCAGCTGGCCCAGCTCCCGTTCCGGCCCAGCCCACCAGCGCCCCCTTGTCATCTTCCTCCTCTGCCAGGAGGACAAACGGGTGCGTGGCGAGCGCCGACGCTGCCCCGGCCACCTCCTGCTTCCCCGGCCACCTCCTGCTTCCCCGGCCCCTCCTAGACGATGCCACGGAGCGCCACGCAGCCCCTGGCTCTCTCTCACTCTCTCCCGACCCCTTCCCCCTTCTCTGCTCTCTCCCTCTCGCGCCCGAGCGCGCTCACCGCCGCCGCTCGCTGCTGCCATGGCCACAGCCACTGCCCCGCCTTGCCGTTGCGCCCAGAGGCTCCGCCTCGACCCCCTCTTCCTCTCCACCGAGCCACGAGGTCCCGGACGCGCTGCAACGCCGCCACCATCGCCGTTTCCGTCGTCGGCCACCGAAGCTCACCGCCGTCGATTCATGACGTCTGGCGCGCCCTCGAGCCCACTGACCTTCCGCGCCGCCTCCCTGTGAGCTCCTCATCTCTCCTCTTTGCTCGCCCCCTCCGTTCCCGTCCTCTAGCCGTCGTTCCGCAAGTGCCCGAAGCTCGCCGCCGACGGCCATGTTGTCGTCGTGGCTACAGACGCCGTAGCTTGCCCCTGAGCACGTCATCGTGCTCGTGCTACTCCCAGGAGACGAACGCACCTGCTAGCTCACCTTCCCATGCACCATAGCGAGTAGCCGGTCCTGCCCGAGCTTCGGCCGCCGCCAGGAGCTCGATTCCGGTGAACTCCGGCCACCCTGTGCCCTCCCGTCGGTCTCCCCGGATGCGCACGGGCACGGGCTTCGTTCTGGTGCCCCTAGCGCGTCGACCCGTGGCCTCTGGCGAGTTCCGAGCGGGCTCCGCCGTGGTTCGGGGTCGCCGCCGGCTGAACTCCGGCGAGCTGACGTGGCCGCGTGATTAGCGCTAATCACGGCCAGCTAACCCTCCCCAGAGCCACTGACGTATGGGTCCCACGCCCTTAATTAATATTTGTTTATTTTCTGTTAAGTTTTAACCTACCACCGTGGGCCCACGCGTCAGCTTTGACAAAGCTGACGTGGCCGTTGACTGGGCCCACATGTCAGCGACTCATACCAGCCTGAGACACTGATCGGTGGACCCCACTGGTCAGGTTTGACCTGGCCCGCACCCAGTTGACTCGCCTACATCATGCTGACATAGTGCTGGCGCAGTAATGCATTTTCTAGAATTAGTTTAATTCAAAATAATCCAGGAAATTCTAAAAAATGTTTAAAACTTGTAAAATTCATATAAAATCAATCGTAACTCCAAATGAAACAAATTATATATGAAAAATGATCAGAAAAATCCAATCTATCCATCTGTACCATTTTCATGCATGTTAGAGCAACTTATGACTACTGTTTAGGACAATTCAATTAAATGGCATGTAATAAATCACATATGGAGTTTGAATTTGAATCTTTGATCCAAACCAACTTCATTTAATATGGCTTTAGTTGCATCAGCTCAAATCATAAGCATATTGCCATGTCACATCATGCATCATATTGTGCATTGCATTGATTGTGCTTCTTCTTTGTTTGTCGGTATTTGTTCCCTCTCGATAGACGTGATACCGACGATGTGATCGATGACACCAATGAAGAACTATACTATCTTCAGAAGTGCCAGGCAAGCAAAACCCCCTTGTTCATTCCGATACAATCCCACTCTCTCGCTCCTGCTCTCTTTTACTGCATTAGGACAACAACGATCATTTTGTTATTTGCTGCGGTAGCTGAACCCCTTATCCTCTGCATGACCTGTCATTGCCACAGTAAATAGATGAAACCCACTAGCATGAGTAGGAGTTGTTTGAGCCCGGATGTGCCTACTCATTCATGCTTGTTTGTCATGCCTGCTACTGCTTAGAGTTGAGTCAGGTCTGATTCATCGGGAATGAATCGGAGGTGTGTGAACATGTCCTACTGTGTGTGAGCTAAGTGTATGAACACGATTTGGTAAAGGTAGCGGTGAGAGGCCATGTAGGAGTACATGGTGGGTTGTCTCATTGCAGCCGTCCTCAGGAACTGAGTTCTGTGTTTGTGATCCATGAACAGCTTCTACCACACATTGGGCTCCGGCGCTCCAAGCTCTCTCGACTTATTAATCAACTTGATCTCTGTCCAGGAGTTGCAACTAGTTTCTGGTGTTTGTAGGTAGTGTTAGTAGTCTACCAAGTGGCACCCGGTACAGGTGGGCTTGGGACAGACTAGGCACAGTGGCCCGGTGTACCAAGTGGCACCCGGATGGTGGACTTGGGAACCCTGCACACATCGTTTGGGGCCGTGAGCGACACCCCGGCCGGATCTCCTTGCGGATGGAACCCGAATAGGCGATAAACCTGGACGAGAGACTTGTGTGGTTAGTCAGGTCGTGGCCGACACCCTCGCTGGGCTTCCGCTTGAAGGTTGCCGAGTACATGTCGTGTAAACGGCGGTAAGTGGTGAAAGCGTGTGTGAAGAAGTACACCCCTGCAGGGTTAATATGATCTATTCGAATAGCCGTGTCCGCGGAAAAGGACTTCTGGGTTGCCTGTACAGTTCATAGACAAGTGAAAGTGGATACTCTAAAATACGCAAGATAAGCGTGAGTGCTATGGATGGCGTTCTCGTAGGGAGACGGGGGCGGATCCATAGTGGTGTATTGATATGGTGAATATGTGGACTCGTGTGCGCCACCTCAAAAGAGTTACTTGCAGTCGTAGTTCAGGATAGCCACTGAGTCAAAGCTGGCTTGCTGCAGTTAAACCCCACCATCCCCTTTGTTGATACTGATGCATATGTAGATAGATCTGATGTAAGTATTGCTGGGTACATTTGTACTCACGTTGCTTAATTTATGTTTTTGCAGAGAGATTTCAGTCTCGCTAGTAGTATCGCGTGGACTTCGACGTTTAGCTTGTTACCTCAGCTACGATCTTGTGCCTTCAGCAGGATCTGGTAGATAGTCAGGCTTCTTAGCCTTTTTCATTTGTAGATGTCTGTACTCAGACATGTTAAGCTTCCGCTTGTGCTTTGACTTGTATGCTCTGAGTGTTGGGTCATGAGACCCATGTTTGTAATATCTCGCTCCTCGGAGCAATAAAATACTTGAGTTGTAGAGTCATGTTGTGATGCCATGTTGTACTTGCACATATCGAGCATATTGTGTGTATGTTATTGAAATGCTTGATATGTGTGGGATCTGACTATCTAGTTGTTTATCCTTAGTAGTCTCTCTTACCGGGAAATGTCTCCTAGTGTTTCCACTGAGCCATGGTAGCTTGCTACTGCTCCGGAACACTTAGGCTGGCCGGCATGTGTCCTTCTTCGTTCCTGTGTCTGTCCCTTCGGGGAAATGTCACGCGATGAATACCGGAGTCCGTTAGCCCTACAGCCCGGTTCACCGAGCCTGCTAGCCCAGTGCTACAGCCTGGATTCACTCGCTGATGACCGACACGTTCGATGTTGGGTCATGGATGCTGTCCCTGTAAGTTTGTGCCACTTTGGGTTTACGACTAGCCATGTCAGCCCGGGCTCCTTATCATATGGATGCTAGCGACACTATCATATACGTGTGCCAAAAGACGCAAACGATCCTGGGCAAAGGTAAGGCGACACCCGTGGGGATACCGTGCGTGAGGCCGCAAAGTGATATGAGGTGTTACATGCTAGATCGATGTGGCATTGAGTTGGGGTCCTGACAGCTTTGGTATCAGAGCTTGACTGCCTGTAGGATTACCAAGCCAAACTGGTCGAAGTTGAGTCTATAAATGCTTTAGTTATATAAGGGAATTGATTGTGGGATGGAACGTAAGGCTCTTTTTACTCCTTATACCTTATGCCCTTCTGATATGAGTCATCTTATCTTTCCTACGGGGTTAAGGAACTAGGCTATCTTTTCTTCTATTAGGATCACGTGTTACTAATCCGTAGGCTTATAGGATTAATGGATTTAGGCCTCTGTTCAGTTCCTACTACTTCTGTATGATAACTGTTGATCCCGAAACCTTGATATTATGCTTCTGAGTGGTTATGCCACCATTTTTGTAGCATGTCTCCAATCTTTTGAGCATTTACAGCCGTTATGTTGTCCGAGTCATCCCAGGTTTCTAAATAATCTGATGCAATTGCAAAATCCTTCCCTCAGTCTCGATGTCCTTTCTGGCCAGGTTAACCACACTAAACGATGAGTTGAGGTACTCTATTTCCTCGACGTATATGTTGGAGCTATTATTATGACCCTAGGTGTCTAGAGTATCACCTAGTAACCTAGCCATGCTTTGTGTCCCAAGTGTGATGATTCTGGCCTTTATTCTCGAAAGCATCCCGTGATGCCACTTAGTTAGTAGGCATTCTATTCCTGGGTTCTTGACCCAAGATCCACCCTACTTACTTCATGTTGATAGTGTTTGCTCGTCCCTTTAGGATACTAGTAACCTTTGCGTTAGTCCTCGAGGTCCGTGGTATTTCCTTCTTCCGAATACTATGAACCGCTTATGGCAGAAGTTCCTTGAACCAAGAGATCACAACAAGAATGCTCTTGATGAGTTCTCCATTCTATATTATGAATCTGCCAGTTCTACCTTTCTGCATGGGTTATCCGGAAGAAATGTTGAGCTTTGCCCGACATTCTAATCCATGCGTCCACAACTCAGAAAATCATATGTTCTTTGAGTTGTCCCTCTTAGTTGTCTTCTGACCCTCGTCTATCATTTGATAGTCAAGAGTATGCGTGCGTTCCTATTACTCTTGTGATCCGTCAAGCCATTCTATTCTAGAATGACCAGGAGAAACAAACTCCAGAACCTCATCCATATCTAGGATTTGGTCAAAGTAGTTGTGCTCCGCAGATCAAATACTAATCCAGCTTTTGTTCTGTTCTACCTTGGAGTATTACCATCTTTATATCAAGAATATCATGGGAATTGCACACCATCCTATGAACTCTTGATACAGTGATACTCTCTCCATCATTATTCATTTCTCGGTCCTCGTGTTGTTGCAACCGGAATGCCGACAGGTGAACTATGATGTGTGAAATCTATACTCCTAGCAACTCTATTGCTTGGTAGTTAAATGGACAATAACCTCATTCTTAGCGTGTTGATTTTTGGATCATCACCCTAAGGTTGATCGTGCTACCTAGTCCTTATTTCCGGGTGCACTCTTCGATCAATGAGTTGGGATCATATTGGTTCCTCGCTCTTTTGATCATCTCGTCTTGCCCTGGAAAGCAAGATTGTTCCCGAGCTTAATAGCATATCGGTGGTTTGTGATTTTCTATATATCTTCTTGGAAGTATCACCAGGTCGTCGCCTGACCGCTATGTTGATCTCGTGATCAAGTTGGTTTATTCCTGTAAACCACCATTTCTCCAAGAATCCGTGTTGGATACTCCTGATCTAGTTGGTTAAGCTAAACAACAACTTGGAGAGTTGGAAGATAAAAGCTTGCCCAACTTAGTTCATTTTAAGGGATATCTTATGTGTGTGTGTTGAAGAAAGATGATATGTTCATCAGTTGGTCCTCGTGATCAGTTGTTGGATCTATTGTCTTGTCAAAACTTTGATTTGAGTGTGGGCTATCCTCAAATCAAATCAGATCCAACGATGTTCATAATGTTGTCTTGCTCGTGGTTGTTTCCTCGAGCATACACCATTATATCTTTTGGTCTGACCAATGCTATCACCGTGTTCACATAACTATGGAATTCCATTTATATGGTCATCCAGATGACTTGTTGTTGAGTCCATCAGCAGCATTTTATCTCCTCCATAATTCATGATGAACATCAGGCTAGTGTTGGAAATTTGTGTAAGCATTATCTTCGTGTTCCGTTCATGAAGGATATGCTTGGATGAAAGAAGTGACTTCCTCTAATTCATGTGTAGTTGGTGCAAGTTGCCGCCGTGAATTCGAGAAAGTTGGTTTTGCTTCCTCCGGAATCATCCCAAGTCAGTCATGCACGTGCGAAGAAGTCTGTGGTCTGTTAGACTGATCATCTTCGTTCCATATGAATTTCGTAGCACATCTAGCCACTGACTAATTTGTTCAAGGAAAAGAAGTCTATGCTTGGGATCTAATCCATGGACTTGCATAAGAACTTCGATATCCTCAATGATTGTTCCCTACCAGAACTCGGTAGTGTTTTATTGTAAGACTACCATGTGATCATGCTTGTCTGGGACGGTGTGTTCACATGTGTGTAGCAGAACTAGCTCATGTTTTGGAGCTTGCTATTGTAGTTCATTTCCCGAGAATCTCGCAACGCCATCTCATCGATTTGTGTTGCAAACTTTCATTTTTCTTCCTAGACTCGATGAGTCTGGAATATCCTGACACCAACCAGATCTGAATCTCAGGCAGATATGATGGTTGGAACATTTCCCAAGAACTATAATATTGGTCCCCTGATAACCGGTAAAGTGGATGCCGTGGCCAACACACCCAGCCGGAAGACCTATTATTGTAGTATCTTGTTTGAGGAAGTTGGCCACCTCCCCATAAGGATTTTGTAGGATCTACTCCCTAGTTGTTCCTTATGGATTTTTGTGTTCCCGAAGTCTGACCTTTTACTTTATGTTCTAGTTACCAAACCATTTCAACGAATGGGATATGCTAGCACATCAAGGAGAACATTAGAAGCGGAGTGCTAAATGTCTCTCGGTCGATCATCCAGATTTTCTTTCCTTGGCATTGCTAGGGTGAAATCTGAGAAATTGTTGTCTTCCTTTGCATCTGCATCGTGCATCACTACTCATCATGGTAGTATGTTGTGTTGCCAGGATCCCTGACACGGATATTGGTAAAACCTTGATGAATATGGAAATGCTCAAGTTCTTGAGAGCACGCACAAGCGCTAGGTGTTATCATCGGCACTAACTGGGTTGCTCTCAGTTTCCTCGATTATGCTATAACTTTTCAAACAGTGGATTCACTCTCTACTGTTGAGCTTCTCCCCAGTTACTAAAATCATCCCTTGTGTTGTTTTCAACAAGGTAATCCACATCATCCATTCTAGTCTGGGTATGCCATTCCTTTGCACCCCTCCAAATGATCGCTCGAGAATTGCCTTAGGCTGGTATAAAGAGTTTCAATGATCTTTGAATCAAAGGTAATTCTTTTTGCCACTTACGGGGATATTTCTACAAGTCACCTTCCCTAAAGTGCATCATTGTGGTATCATGGCAACTTAACTCCTCGCTACGTTGACAACCATTAACCACCCTCTTAAGTGTGGAATTGTTGTCTACCTAGTGAACCTTTGTCATGTGTTTCACTCCATCCCTCTAGATGTGTGTTTTCTGGCCCAACTCGAGAGATGCTGCTATGCCTCATTCCGCGAGTTGATCCTAAGTTGTTCGATCTTCCAGAAGATCGATCCTTCTAGAGTCTCCTTCTCCTCTCGTTGTCATGTTGGCTGGAGTTCTCAGAGCAAGACGACAAGACAAAGATGGTGATCGAATCAACGCTCTTATGAAGTGCACCCTGGATCGTGAAGATTATACTAGTTTGCGTTTCCCCTTCTTCTTACCTCACGTCTTGAATCTCGGGGCGAGATTCTTGTTAGTAGGGGTGAGTTGTCACATCCCTAGTTCTGGTATGCTCTGGGCTAGCTAGTCATGTGTTGCATCATGTTTAAATTTCTTTTAAACCTGAAATGGGGATTGTTGAAACCCTGGCACCAATTGAATTCAACTAGGTTCAATAAAAATATTTTCAGTGAACCCAAAATGCCTTTGGAAATGTTCATGATTTTTGATAAAGGTGAAAACCTCTGCCAAAAATGATGAGCATATTTCTTGGCCATTTATGGATTTTTGAATTAACTCATAAAGTATTTGAATTTGGGCATTCGAATGCTATAAATAATTTAAATGCTCAAATAATTCTGAAACTAAATGTGGGCCGTTGCATATATTTCAGAAGGTGCCCACAATTATTTTCAGGATTTTTAGAAGTGCCCTGGTATTTTTAATGAAGCCTTAAAACTACAGAATAATAGAAAACAAAAGCAATAAATAAAAGAGAAGGAACTTACCTGGCGCTCACCTGACAGCCCAGCCGGCCCAGCTCCCGTTCCGGCCCAGCCCACCAGTGCCCCCTTGTCATCTTCCTCCTCTGCCAGGAGGACAAACGGGTGTGTGGCGAGCGCCGACGCTGCCCCGGCCACCTCCTGCTTCCCGGGCCACCTCCTGCTTCCCCGGCCCCTCCTAGACGACGCCACGGAGCGCCACGCAGCCCCTGGCTCTCTCTCTCACTCTCTCCCGACCCCTTCCCCCTTCTCTGCTCTCTCCCTCTCGCGCCCGAGCGCGCTCACCGCCGCCGCTCGCTGCTGCCATGGCCATAGCCACTGCCCCGCCTTGCCGTTGCGCCCAGAGGCTCCGCCTCGACCCCCTCTACCTCTCCATCGAGCCACGAGGTCCCGGACGCACTGCAACGCCGCCATCATCGCCGTTTCCGTCGCCGGCCGCCGAAGCTCACCGTCGTCGATTCGCGACGTCTGGCGCGCCCTCGAGCCCACTGACCTTCTGCGCTGCCTCCCTGTGAGCTCCTCATCTCTCCTCTTTGCTCGCCCCCTCCGTTCCCGTCCTCTAGCCGTCGTTCCGCAAGTGCCCGAAGCTCGCCGCCGACGGCCATGTCGCCGTCGTGGCTACAGACGCCGTAGCTTGCCCCTGAGCACGTCATCGTGCTCGTGCTACTCCCAGGAGACGAATGCACCTGCTAGCTCACCTTCCCATGCACCATAGCGAGTAGCCGGTCCTGCCCGAGCTCCGGCCGCCGCTAGGAGCTCAATTCCGGTGAACTCCGGCCACCCTGTGCCCTCCCGTCGGTCTCCCCGGATGCGCACGGGCACGGGCTTCCTTCTGGTGCCCCTGGCGCGTCGACCCGTGGCCTCTGGCGAGTTCCGAGCGGGCTCCGCCGTGGTTCGGGGTCGCCGCCGGCTGAACTCCGGCGAGCCAACGTGGCCGCGTGATTAGCGCTAATCATGGCCAGCTAACCCTCCCCAGAGCCACTGACGTATGGTCCCCACGCCCTTAATTAATATTTGTTTATTTTCTGTTAAGTTTTAACCTACCACCGTGGGCCCACGCGTTAGCTTTGACATAGCTAACGTGGCCGTTGACTGGGCCCACATGTCAGTGACTCATACCAGCCTGAGACACTGATCGGTGGACCCCACTGGTCAGGTTTGACCTGGACCGCACCCTGTTGACTCGCCTACGTCATGCTGACGTAGTGCTGGCGCAGTAATGCATTTTCTGGAATTCGTTTAATTCAAAATAATCCAGGAAATTCCAGAAAATGTTTAAAACTTGTAAAATTCATATAAAATCAACCGTAACTCCAAATGAAACAAATTATATATGAAAAATTATCAGAAAAATCCAATCTATCCATCTGTACCATTTTCATGCATGTTAGAACAACTTATGACTACTGTTTAGGAAAATTCAACTAAATGGCATGTAATAAATCACATATGGAGTTTGAATTTGAATCTTTGATCCAAACCAACTTCATTTAATATGGCTTTAGTTGCATCAGCTCAAATCATAAGCATATTGCCATGTCATGAGCATGCATCATATTGTGCATTGCATTGATTGTGCTTCTTCTTTGTTTGTCGGTATTTGTCCCCTCTCGATAGACGTGATACCGACGATGTGATCGATGACACCGATGAAGAACTATACTATCTTCAGAAGTGCCAGGAAAGCAAAACCCCCTTGTTCATTCCGATACAATCCCACTCTCTTGCTCCTGCTCTCTTTTACTGCATTAGGACAACAATGACATTTTTTGTTATTTGTTGCGGTAGCTGAACCCCTTATCCTCTGCATGACCTGTCATTGCCATAGTAAATAGATGAAACCCACTAGCATGAGTAGGAGTTGTTTGAGCCCGGATGTGCCTACTCATTCATGCTTGTTTGTCATGCCTGCTACTGCTTAGAGTTGAGTCAGGTCTGATTCATCGGGAATGAATCGGAGGTGTGTGAACATGTCCTACTGTGTGTGAGCTAAGTGTATGAACATGATTTGGTAAAGGTAGCGGTGAGAGGCCATGTAGGAGTACATGGTGGGTTGTCTCATTGCAGCCGTCCTCAGGAACTGAGTTCTGTGTTTGTGATCCATGAACAGCTACTACCACACATTGGGCTCCGGGCGCTCCAAGCTCTCTCGACTTATTAATCAACTTGATCTCTGTCCAGGAGTTGCAACTAGTTTCTGGTGTTTGTAGGTAGTGTTAGTAGTCTACCAAGTGGCACCCGGTACAGGTGGGCTTGGGACAGACTAGGCACAGTGGCCCGGTGTACCAAGTGGCACCCGGATGGTGGACTTCGGAACCCTGCACACATCGTTTGGGGCCGTGAGCGACACCCCGGCCGGATCTCCTTGCGGATGGAACCCGAATAGGCGATAAACCTGGACGAGAGACTTGTGTGGTTAGTCAGGTCGTGGCCGACACCCTCGCTGGGCGTCCGCTTGAAGGTTGCCGAGTACATGTCGTGTAAACGGTGGTAAGTGGTGAAAGCGTGTGTGAAGAAGTACACCCCTGCAGGGTTAATATGATCTATTCGAATAGTCGTGTCCGCGGAAAAGGACTTCTGGGTTGCCTGTACAGTTCATAGACAAGTGAAAGTGGATACTCTAAAATACGCAAGATAAGCGTGAGTGCTATGGATGGCGTTCTCGTAGGGAGACGGGGGCGGATCCATAGTGGTATATTGATATGGTGAATATGTGGACTCGTGTGCGCCACCTCAAAAGAGTTACTTGCAGTCGTAGTTCAGGATAGCCACCGAGTCAAAGCTGGCTTGCTGCAGTTAAACCCCACCATCCCCTTTGTTGATACTGATGCATATGTAGATAGATCTGATGTAAGTCTTGCTGGGTACATTTGTACTCACGTTGCTTAATTTATGTTTTTTGCAGAGAGATTTCAGTCTCGCTAGTAGTACCACGTGGACTTCGACGTTAGGCTTGTTACCTCAGCTACGATCTTGTGCCTTCGGCAGGATCTGGTAGATAGTCAGGCTTCTTAGCCTTTTTCATTTGTAGATGTCTGTAATCAGACATGTTAAGCTTCCGCTTGTGCTTTGACTTGTATGCTCTGAGTGTTGGGTCATGAGACCCATGTTTGTAATATCTCGCTCCTCGGAGCCTATTGAATAAAATACTTGAGTTGTAGATTCATGTTGTGATGCCATGTTGTACTTGCACATATTGAGCATATTGTGTGTATGTTATTGAAATGCTTGATATGTGTGGGATCTGACTATCTAGTTGTTTATCCTTAGCAGTCTCTCTTACCGGGAAATGTCTCCTAGTGTTTCCACTGAGCCATGGTAGCTTGCTACTGCTCCAGAACACTTAGGCTGGCCGGCATGTGTCCTTCTTCGTTCATGTGTCTGTCCCTTCGGGGAAATGTCACGCGATGAATACCGGAGTCCTGCTAGCCCAGTGCTACAGCCTGGATTCACTCGCTGATGACCGACACGTTCGATGTTGGGTCATGGATGCCTGTCCCTGTAAGTTTGTGCCACTTTGGGTTTATGACTAGCCATGTCAGCCCGGGCTCCTTATCATATGGATGCTAGCGACACTATCATACACGTGTGCCAAAAGACGCAAACGGTCCCGGGCAAAGGTAAGGCGACACCCGTGGGGATACCGTGCGTGAGGCCGCAAAGTGATATGAGGTGTTACATGCTAGATCGATGTGGCATTGAGTCGGGGTCCTGATAATTACCTCCATAGAGAGGGCCCGAACCTGGGTAAACATCGTGTCCCCCGCCTCCTATTACAATTAGCCTTAGACGCACAGTTCGGGGCCCCCTACCCAAGATCCGCCGGTTTTGACACCGACATTGGTGCTTTCATTGAGAGTTCCGCTGTGGCGTCAAAGATAGGCTTGATGGCTCGCCTTGTTATCAAGGACAACATCACCTCCGGGGGAGCCCTGGACTCAGGCCAAACCCTCCGGCTAGGCGGCTTTACCATGGTCGCCCGCTCGGCCGTCGGGCCGACAATGAATTCTCGTGTCATCAAAAATCGCCTCTGCATCAGCTCAGAATACTCTGAATAGATGGATCCAATGGAGTTGTCGTCTTTAAACAAACTCCTGGATCGCATCACCACCTTAGGAGTCGCTACGGACTATGATCGGATTGGGCTTAAACCCGATCAGAGAGAAATTGAATCTCCACCGATCACCAATCAGATAGCGGTATTGGAGGAGCAGTGCGACGACTCTTCCCCTATGTCGAGGACGAACTATGTTCGGATCTCTGAGCTCACAGAGCCGGATACTCACCCGCGGGAAGACCTGCTTCGCACTTCGAACTTAGAATCGGACTATGGGCCTGACAAATTGGTTGATATCCCGGAGCCCGAACTTTTAAGCTCGAAAGTTTCTCAAGCTCTGGATCCCAGATTGGGTCAGGGTTCCGACTTAAATCCACCCACCCACCCAGATATAGGCGATCTTACCCACATCAGACAGCAGTCCCGAGAAATGGTCCATCACTTTTGGGCTAGATTCCTCCTCGTCAAGGACAGGATCAAGGACTGTCGCGATGAAGACGCAATCTCATTATTCTGCAAAAATTGCAAGGACAAAGGAATCCTCAATGCAATCAATCGCTGTCACGTATCACACTTCATTGACCTGGCAACCATAGTACAGAAGTACTGCGTAATGGAGAGTGCATGGATAACTCAGGCAGCCTCTTGGGAGCCACCAGTTCCTACTAAACCCCTCGTTCGGACAAGAAGGGTGCACCCTCGCTGGTCGCCTGATCCAGTAATCAAAAAATCAAAGCCCATTGCGAGGCACGGAACTTTCCTAGAGGGATGGCTCGATAGGCCATGCAAGATACACACAACACCGGATACCATACCAACCCACAGCCTTAGAGCATGTTGGATACTCCAGCAGGTGGCCAAGAGCGGCAAGGATCTCCACATCAAGAATACCACAGAGGAACATCCCACGGAAAACAACAACCATACAGTGCTGACAGTCTTCAAGACTTTCGCCTCAAACAATAGGCACAAAAGAGCACTTTGCGTCCTCGCCGAAGTCTGCCAAGTTGCAGCAATAAACCCCTGGAATGACACAGCCATAACTTTCAATGCCAGTGATGAACCAAAATTCAGAACAGTCCGGGCACCTGCCGCACTGGTCCTCAGTCCAATTGTAGACGGTTTTCGTCTTACCAAAGTTCTCATGGACGGCGGCAGTGGACTAAACCTCATTTACGAAGAAACTCTCAACAAAATGGAAATAGACAAGAGCCGCATTGAGCAAAGCATCACGACCTTCCGAGGAATTATCCCCAGTCGGGAGGCACGGTGTGTGGGAAAAATCACACTCGATGTGGTATTCGGCACGCTGGAGAACTATCGGTCCGAAGAGATAACCTTTTAGTTGGCCCCTTTTAACAGTGGATATCACGCCCTTTTAGGGCGAGACGCATTTGCAAGCTTCCAAGCTATACCCCATTACAGGTACATGAAGCTCAAGATGCCCGGGCCCAATGGAATCATCACTCTCGCCAGCGATCCTAACATAGCACTCCGCGTCGAAAACAAAACAGGCTCCCTAGCCCTTGAGGCATTATCTAAAGCCCTCGCGGCCGAAGAATTAACCGCATTACGCTCCACGATGGATAGGGACGACGTGATACTAGACAAGCGATCCAAATCCACCTCCTTTAAACCAGCAGACGAAATAGTCAAATTCCAGGTCCACCCAACATACTCCACAAAGACAGCATCCATCAGGGCACAGCTGGACCCCATGGTTGACGCTGCACTGCGGGCGTTCTTACGCAAAAACTAGGACATATTTGCCTGGCACCCTTCTGATATGCCAGGAATCCCACGCAAACTGACCGAACATAGCCTAAACATACTGAAGGGATAGAAGCCGGTCAAGCAAACATTATGGCGCTTTTTCGAACCCAAAGGACAAGCCAGGGAGAAGAGCTAGCCAAGTTACTCGAAGTCGGATTCTTCAGAGAAATAAAACACCTGGACTGGCTAGCAAACCTGGTTATGGTACCAAAGAAGGACAAATCCTGGCGCCTATGTGTCGATTTCAAGGACCTCGACAAGGCTTGCCCTAAGGATCCCTTTCCCCTCCCTCACATCGATCAGATCATCGACGCTATCGCAGGACACGATTCACTATGTTTCCTCGACGCATACTCTGGATACCATCAAATCACGATCAAGGAGTCCGACCAGGCCGCAACGGCCTTCATAACCCCATACGGGCCTTTCTGCTTCAACACCATGCCTTTCAGGCTCAAAAACGCCGGTGCCACCTATCAACACATGATTTAAACATGCCTGGAGAAACAAATTGGCAAGACAGTTGAAGCATACGTGGATGATGTAGTCCTCAAAACTAGGCATGTCGAATCCTTAATAGACGATCTGCGTCTCACATTCGACAACCTCCGAACGTATGACATCAAGCTCAATCCGAAAAAGTGTGTTTTCGGCGTTCCCACTGGAAAACTTCTGGGGTTCATCATTTCAAATAGAGTAATAGAGGCAAACCCTACTAAAATACGAGCTTTGTCATAGTTGGCTACCCCAACAGACCTTAAACAGGTCCAAAAATTATCCGGATGTGTGGTAGCTCTAAGCTGCTTTATCTCCAGACTAGGAGAAAAGGCATTGCCTCTATATCACCTTCTCCGGCGCGCCGAGTACTTTGAGTGGACGACTGTGGCAACGGCCCGATTGGAAGAAATAAAGGCTCTTCTAGCAAGCAACCCAATCCTGGCCGCGCCAAATGTCGGCGAACCCATGTTATTATACATATCGGCCACACACCAAGTCGTGAGCGCGGTGCTCGTCGTCGAACGAGAGGCGGACGGACACAAATTTCCGCTCCAGAAGCCGGTGTATTACGTATCCACCGTCCTCACACCATGCAAATCCCGGTGCCCTCATTACCAAAAAATTGCATATGCGGTTTTTATGGCATCCCGGAAGCTAAGACACTACTTTCAAGAGTGTTTGATTATGGTGGCCTCCGAAGTACCCCTCAATGACATAACAAAACAACCGCAATGCTACGGGCCGAATTGCCAAGTGGGCCATTGAGCTCCTTCCATTCGACATATCATACAAACCGCATAGAGCCATTAAATCTCAAGTATTGGCTGACTTTGTCGCCGAATGGACAGAAGCCAAACTCCCTAAAGAGTACGGCACATACTCTAACTGGATCATGCACTTCGACGGCTCTAAAATGCTGGCAGGCCTAGGGGCAGGCGTTGTCCTAACATCCCCTCCCGGAGATATTGTTCAGTACGTCCTACTAATATTGTTCATGGATTCCAACAATGCAGCCGAATACGAAGCCTTATTGCACGGTCTTCGGATCGCCGTCTCCATGGGCATACAATGCCTGGAGGTGCGCGGGGACTCAAACCTCGCAATATCTCAAATAAATGGAGATTTCGATGCCAAAGATCCGAAGATGGCAGCTTATCATAACGCCATTCTCAAAATGTCGGCTCGGTTCGAGGGGCTCGAGTTTCACCATGTGGCTCGAGAAAGTAACCAAGCAGCGGATGTCCTTGCTCACATCGGTGCTAAGCGCGACCCCGTCTCACCTAACATCTTTCTGGAAAGGCTTTTTAAGCCATCCGTGGTGTGGCAAGGGGAGAGCGGTAACACCAATCCAGATCCGAATACAACCCCAGATTCTGAACACACCGATATCATCGGGGGCTCAGCCACCAAAATTACACCATCGGCCCATCTCATCATGGCAGTCATCGCCCCATGGACCGAACCCTTCTTAGCCTACCTTAATAGGCAAGAGCTTCCTGAGGATCAGAATGAGGCACGCTGCATTGTGCGGCACTCTAAAGCCAACAAGGTCCACGAGGGAGAACTCTATAAGAAAAGCGCTACCGGAGTACATCAAAGATGCATCTCCGAGGAAGAAGGATGGCAGCTCTTGGCTGAAATTCATGCTGGTCTCGGCGGTCACCATGCCGCAGCCCAGGCTCTTGTAAGCAAGGCCTTCCGTACAGGTTTTTACTGGCCAACGGCCCGAGCAGATGCACATGACCTTGTCCAACATTGCGTCAGATGCCAGCTTTTTGCTAATCAAAGCCACATGCCACCCACCACTCTACAAACAATCCCCATTACTTGGCCTTTTGCGGTCTGGGGACTGGATATGGTTGGACCACTTAAAGGAGGAAGCCATAAGAAAAAATATCTGTTGGTCATGGTGGATAAATTCACTAAGTGGATAGAGGCCAAACCAGTCAAAACGGCCGAAGCTAGGCCAGTGATAGATTTTATATCCGGCGTTGTGCACCGTTATGGTGTCCCACACAGCACTATCACTGACAATGGCTCCAATTTCACAGCCGATGAGGTGAAAGCCTTGTGTGCTCTTCTGGGCATCAAGCTCGATTATGCCTCTGTATACCACCCACATACCAATGGTCAAGTCGAACGAGCTAATGGTCTTATTATGAGCGGCATCAAACCCAGATTAGTGCGGTCTTTGAAAGAATCAGACAAGCACTGGGTGGAGGAGCCCGACTCCATACTCTGGGGGTTGCGGACCACGCCCAATTGTTCTACTGGATATACACCTTTCTTCATGGTGTACGGTGCAGAGGTTGTGTTACCCTGCGACATTATTCATGACTCACCTAGAGTGCGCATGTATGAAGAGAGAGAGGCCAAGCTGGATCCGAAGGATAGCTTAGATGCCCTCGAGGAGGAGTGTGATGTCGCTAAGGCCCGTTCCGCATTTTATCAACAACAGGCTTGCAGATATCAAAGCAGAGACGTACGGGCCAAGACTTATAACATTGGTGAACTCGTTCTACGCTTGCCGGAGAAGAAAAAGGACAAACTCAAGCCCAAGTGGGAGGGTCCCTTCATCATTGACAAAGTTCTCGTCGTAGGAGTGTACTGCCTGCGTGATGCATCAAACAACCGCCTGGATCCGAACCTATGGAACGCAGCCAGACTCCGAAGATTCTATGCCTAACGCCGGACTCTTCGTTCGTCTCCTTTTTCCCTTCTTTTATTTTTCCTTTATTTACTTTTCCTCTCTTTTCATTTTTATTTACTAAGCTGTAAAGCTCTTGTACGGCTCCACCGTACACCTACAAATGCATACAATCCTTAATATGTATGTCAATTATATCGGGGGCCTCTTGTACAAAAGCTTATTCTTATTATTTTCCGAGCATCAAGCTCACCGCATATGTGCCTTTTCCATGTATCTACCTTTTCCATTATATGCATCGATATGACTTAAGTTTTGGCCAAGCTGGGTTGCCTGGCTCCTGTGCTTATGCCCTATGTTCCTGTTAGTTTGGCTAGGGCATAAAGGGAGCACCTCTGCGATTGTTACTGCCCGGTCATCCGGATGTCTACCTCAGACTGGGTGAAGCCGAAAGCTAGCGTTCTTAAGGGAATATTCGGTCAGCGGACTAAAGATGTCTTTTACTTGTCATTTTATGAACCCCCAGATGTTATGTACGTTGTGGTTTTTCAAACACAGTACGGACATGCACATTAATGCATGCTTACCCAGGGAAAGGAACCCTTAACGGAACTATTCTCTCAGGAAGATGTTTCTTATGATCAAAATGTAATATAACATAACTAGACGGATACTTTTCTGTTCAAGCAACTATGACCCCTACGCCTGGCTTCTACACGTACCCCGGTTTACATTACCGAGCGGGTATTCGGAAGCACTCCGCACCTTCGAGCCCAGAGGTTGAAGCGAAAAGGTCTGCCATGACAAGCGTTTTTACAATTCAGCTAGAGACATTAAATTGTCCAATGAAGTACATAGTCACTTAGACTCAAACACTTCTTCTTCTATGCCATCTAACAAGCTATCCAGCCTACAATCCTCGTGGGAATACTTGGCGGCTACTCGGACCTGGTCATATACTAAGCTAACAGGAATTTCTTCTCCATTTGACCCTACAGGTCCAACCCGGGCCATGTGATTCGGGTCGAGCTTGATATAGCGGGTCTTCACCATTGCCCAGGCTTCTCATGCAACTTCACGACAGGGCGATATCTTCCATAACCAAAAGCGCCACCGCGCTCCCTGGAGTAGCTGTACAAGCCCCTCCATACTTCCTGGAGGGGATTCGGATGGCCATAAAGCCTTAGCAACACTTTGCATCGCTTGCCGAGCTCGCTCGTGCATTTGTGATAGATCTTGTAGCACACCGCTCAACAATTCAGACACCTCCTCTTCGGGACAGACCGTCAATATGCCTACAGACATAATTCTGTCAGTTCCTACACTTGCCGAACTGTAAAAGAGGTAAGTCCAAACACATACCAAATATGCCACCTCGCAGCTTCTTATTTTCCTTCATGGAGTCAGCTAGCTGGGCTCGCACATCTTTAAGCTCTTCACCAAGCTTAGTGTTGGCATCTTGGAGTTTGTTCTTATCCTCCCTGACTTGTGTCAAGATACGTTCACCCGCGGACAGTTTCCTTTGAGCTCCTAAACCTCGCGCTTGTGTGACATCTGGTGCTTCTATTATAAGAAGTTGCACTTGTATTAATAATCCTGGTCTATGATTATGTTTTGTCGATAGAGGGGAACATTACTGGATGTTGACTTCTTGGATTTCTCCAGTTCGGCGGTAGCTTTTGTCAGCTGGGCCTGGCACTTTTCCAGCTCTTGAGACAACAGATTGTTCTTCTCTGTGAGCACCTGGTCATATAATGATCCTTAAATCAGTTGTACCAACTGTTTCAAGTCTCGGGGCTACTGGTATATGATTGTCAGTTTTGTACAAATGTGTACCTACCCGTATATCTTTTAAATACTGGTCTGTGGCTCTTACAAGCCCATCTTGAGCAGCTCGGATGTAAGCATCACCCGAGTTGAAGGCGTTGAAGGCCTCTTCTGAATATCCAGGGTCGCGAAGAATGGCCCTCCGGCGCCGATGATTCATGGCGCTTTCCACTTCAGAGTTTGTGGCGGATACTTTATCCCATTCCTCCGCAGAGGGACAATCCGGTGTCGCTTCCATGTTAGCCTTAGTCCTTGCGATAGGGTCCGGAATTCGGCTCGTGGAGGCATGACCGGCAGAATCCCCGGACATAGTGATACGTCTCCAACGTATCTATAATTTTTGATTGCTCCAAGCTACTTTATCTACTGTTTTGGACTATATTGGGTTTTATTTTCCACCTTTATATTACTTTTGGGACTAACCTATTAACCGGAGGCCGAGCCCAGAATTGCTGTTTTTTGCCTTTTTCAGTATTTCGAAGAAACAGAATATCAAACGGAGTCCAAACGGAATGAAACCTTCGGGATCGTGATTTTCCAACCGAACGTGATCCAGGAGACTTGGACCCTACTCCAAGCAGTGCCAGAGGTGGTCACGAGGGTGGAGGGCGCCCCCCTGGGCGCGCCCCCTACCTCGTGGGCCCCTCGACGCTCCACCGATGTACTCCTTCCTCCTATATATACCTACGTATCCCTGAATGATTAGAACAGGAGCCAAAAACCTAATTCCACCGCCGCAACTTTCTGTATCCATGAGATCCCATCTTGGGGCCTATTCCAGAGCTCCGCCGGAGGGGGCATCCACCACGGAGGGCTTCTACATCATCACCATAGCCCCTCCGATGAAGTGTGAGTAGTTTACTTCAGACCTTCGGGTCCATAGCTAGTAGCTAGATGGCTTCTTCTCTCTTTTTGGATCTCAATACAATGTTCTCCCCCTCTCTTGTGGAGAACCATTCGATGTAATCTTCTTTTTGCGGTGTGTTTGTTGAGACCGATGAATTGTGGGTTTATGATTCAGATTATCTATGGAAAATATTTGATTCTTCTCTGAATTCTTTTATATATGATTGAGTTATCTTTGCAAGTCTCTTCGAATTATCCGTTTGGTTTGGCCAACTAGATTGGTAGTTCTTGCAATGGGAGAAGTGCTTAGCTTTGGGTTCGATCTTGTGGTGTCCTTACCCAGTGACAGAAAGGGTTGCAAGGCACGTATTGTATTGTTTCCATCGAGGATAACAAGATGGGGTATTTATCATATTGCATGAATTTATCCCTCTACATCATGTCATCTTGCTTAGAGCGTTACTCTGTTTTTACTTAATACTCTAGATGCATGCTGGATAGCGGTCGATGAGTGGAGTAATAGTAGTAGATGCAGAATCATTTTGATCTACTTGTTTTGGACGTGATGCCTATATACATGATCATTGCCTAGATATGTTCATAACTATGCTCAATTCTGTCAATTGCTCAACAGTAATTTGTTCACCCACCGTAGAATACTTATGCTCTCGGGAGAAGCCACTAGTGAAACCTATGGCCCCCGGGTCTATTCTCATCATATCAATCTCTATCACTTTATTTACTTGCTTTGTTTTTAGTTTGCCTTTTACTTTTCACTTTGCATCTATCTATCAAAAATACCAAAAATATTATTTATCATCTCTATCAGATCTCACTCTCGTAAGTGACCGTGAAGGGATTGACAACCCCTAAGCGTTGGTTGCGAGTTGCTATCGTTTTGTGTAGGTACGAGGGACTTGTGCGTGGTCTCCTACTGGATTGATACCTTGGTTCTCAAAAACTAAGGGAAATACTTACACTACTTTACTGCATCATCCTCTCCTCTTCGGGGAAATCCAATGCAGTGCTCAAGAGGTAGCAGGAAGAATTTCTCGCGCCGTTGCCGGGGAGGCTTATGCAAGGAAGTCAACAATACCAAGTACCCATCGCACTCCCTATCTCTCGCATTACATTATTTGCCTCTCGTTTTCCTCTCCCCCACTTCACCCTTGCCGTTTTATTCGCCCTCTCTTTCCCAATCTCCTCCTCTCTTTTCCGTTCGCCTTTTTTCCTGTTGCCTTTCTGTTTGCTGTGTGTTGGATTACTTGTTGCCATGGCACAAGATAATACCAAATTGTGTGACTTCTCAAATACCAATAATAATGATTTCCTTAGTACTCCGATTGCTCCTCACAATAATGATGAGTCTTGTGAAATCAATACCGCTTTGTTGAATCTTGTTATGAAAGATCAATTCGCCGGCCTTCCTAGTGAAGATTCTGCTACTCATCTAAACAATTTTGTTGATTTGTGTGATATGCAAAAGAAGAAAGACGCGGATAACAATATTGTCAAATTGAAGTTATTTCCGTTTTCACTTAGAGATCGTGCTAAAGTTTGGTTTTCATCTTTGCCTAAAAATAGTATTGATTCTTGGAACAAGTGCAAAGATGCTTTTATCTCTAAGTATTTTCCTCCCGCTAAGATTATCACTCTTAGGAACGATATCATGAATTTTAAACAACTTGATCATGAGCATGTTTCCCAATCTTGGGAAAGAATGAAATTAATGCTTCGCAATTGCCCTACTCATGGTTTGAATTTATGGATGATCATACAAAAAATTTATGCCGGATTGAATTTTGCTTCTAGAAATCTTTTAGATTCGGCCGCGGGAGGCACGTTTATGGAAATTACATTAGGGGATGCTACCAAATTGCTTGATAATATTATGGCTAATTATTCTCAATGGCACACCGAAAGATCTTCTAGTAAAAAGGTGCATGCTATAGAAGAAATCAATGTTTTGAGTGAAAAGATGGATGAACTTATGAAGATGTTTGCTCCTAAAAACACTCCTCTTTATCCCAATGATATGCCTTTGTCTACTTTGCTTGAGAATAATAATGAATCTATGGATGTGAATTTTGTTGGTAGGAATAGTTTGGGAAACAATGCTTATAGAGGGAATTTTAATTCTAGGCCTTATCCTAGTAATGCTTCTAATAATTATGGAAATTCGTACAACAACTCTTATGGAAATTTTAATAAGATGCCCTCTGAATCTGAGAGTAGTGTTAAAGAGTTCATGAATTCACAAAAGAATTTTAATGCTTAGCTTGAAGAGAAATTGCTTAAAGTTGATGATTTGGCTAGGAACCACTACTAGGGAAAAGCCTATACACAGAATCTTACCAGCAGCGCTCCCTAAAATACAACACTACTGCTATTTAGCAGCAGCGCGTGTTAGAGAAACGCGCTGCTGACAGGAAAATAGCAGTAGCGCGTCCATCGCAAACGGCGCTGCTACTATAATTGCCATGACCTCCCCCCCCCCCCCCGCTAGTTATAGCAGTAGCGCACTTTATTGAACAGCGCTGCTGCTATAGAAGTTAGCAGCAGCACGCTTGTGGGAAAACCGCTACTGCTAAGATCAGCCCACAAGTTTAGTCCCACCTCGCTCCGTGAACAGGGTGTTTACCACCTTAAATATGTTATTTCTGAAACTACCACAACCAGTTGGTCTTCACTGAACTCTATGTGTAAAATTTGTGGCCGCAATATGAGTCCTCTCCGGTTCCTACCGGATAGGACTCATATTGACAATTCAGATTGTACACAAAAAGATCATTGATGGCCAATGTATTTTTGCATTGACGTAATTTTTGTATAGTTACACTTAGCAGTAGCGGTTTATGTGCAACGCGCTACTGCTATTCTGATTATCTGTAGCGCATTTCAGCAAACGCACTACAACTATCCCTACCTTATCCCCACGCACACGACCGGCCCTCACTCACACTCTCACTCTCGCCCCCCGTGCCGATAACCGTCGTCGTGCGTCGCCGCCGCCGCCGCCTTCGTCCGTCCGCCGCCGAGGTACTCCCCTCCTTCCGTCCCTCCTCCCTCCTCCTTGCACATCCTCCCTCCGCCTGCGGCCGCCCCTCCCTCCTCCGCCGCCGCCCTCCTCCCTCCGCCTGCGGCCGCCCTCTCCCTCCTCCGTCGGCAGCCCTCCTCCCACCGCCCTCGACCTCGCCGCCCCTAGCTACCTCTCCGTCGCCCCACCCCCTGCCACTAGTTAGTACTAGATTTAGTAGTTGTAGATGTTAATTTAGGGTTCATAGCTAGTACTAGATGTTAATTTAGTTAGTACTAGATTTTTAGTAGTAGTAGATGTTAATTTAGGGTTCATAACTAGTTTAGTAAGTAAATTAATAAACTAGTTGAAGTAGTTGAATTAATAGAACTAATGTATTTTTAGTAAGATAATTAATATAACTAGTTGAACTACTTTATTTTTAGAAAGAACTAGTTTTTTTCTATTTATAGTAAGTTTATATTTAGTAAGAACTAGTTGAATTAATAAAACTAGTTGAACATGTCATATTTGTTGTTATTTTTTAGTTTAAGCAATTATTCGGGATGTATATCTTGTGTTGTTGCTCAAATAGGATATGTGGTTGCCCAAGTGGCCCTTCATGTTCAGTTTACATCTCCGAGTGGCCTATGTTTTGCCGGAGTGTTGATTAATTTCCGTTCCGGTAAATTTCAGGCGCTCGATATGTCCTTTTTTAGCAAAGGTCATGCCGGATTTTTTCGTGAATTCTGGCATGACTTGTGCTAGAATATGTACAAGTTTAATCTTTGAATTATGAACGTAGGAAATGTCGTACTCGGACGACGACAGTCTCCCGGGGGAGTGTAGCTGGTGCCACGACGATCGAGGTATGTGCGACAGGTTCGTTCGGCTGGACGAAGATCGGCGCTTCAGCATTAAGCTCGAGGAGACCTTCGATTGTGAAACGGTACGCAACAACGACAAGTGTTTTTTTCGTAATTAAGCATGACTTCAACTATTTCAACGTCTAATTTTCATATTTTACAATTCGACTAGCTTATCCCATGCCATGCAAGACGCTATGTCTTGGAGAGGATGGGTTTTGAAGACCATGAAAATTTCGAAACAAAGAAAATACACCTAAGGACCCATCATGATATGGATTTTGAAGTAAATCTGTGCAATGCTCAGAGCGTAACCCATTTTGGTTGCCAAAATTGGGAAGCACTTTGCAAAATGTATGGTTTTTATGAGGGTATGATTGTCACCATGGATCTTGGTGATCCTGACATCGAGCAAGACAATATGGACATTTGGGTCCTTGTTGATACGCTTCCGATTGTACCGCTATGTGAGTTTCTCAAACATAGTTATTAACTAATTTATATTGTTTATTTCAAAATAGTTGATAGCTTATTTCCATTGACAGCTTATTTTGATTCTTCAAAGACTGTGCGGAAGATGGTAGATAAAACCCACTACACCGATGGCACCGAGTTAACGTATAAGGAGAAAAATCATCTGATCGCATTTTGTACTCTTCTTGAGAATTACAATAACTATTATCGAACTCCTCCAAATTATGGTGAATACGTGCCACTAGTGCATGTGTTGAACCACGGTAACTTCTCTGGAGATACCCTGGTAAGATTTTTTACTATTACGACATCCGTGCATCTTTTGCATACTTCTAAAACTAGTACATCATTGCTAACTACGAAGTTATTATTATGTTTTTCAACAGAAACTCCCGATGGATTGTGTGCCTCATCTGATGTCTCTGCATGGTCGCCTCTCAGTTCTGAACATACTGCCAGGTAAATCTACGGAGCTCACCTGTGCATATCGGATTTCTAAAACCCGTGAACACATGTTCATCAAAGAATGGAAGAAATGTATGGACATTCGCAAGGAGGTTCTTGGAAGTAACATTCATCGAAAGGCAAGAATTGGAGACAGGCTAATCTCCATTCTCCATAATGGAGAGTCAGGGGCTATCTTGTTTTTTGCTATTTTACCTTAGAAAATGTAGTAGGTCTTAATCGAATGTAATAGGTCCTATGAGGTACAATATGTTTATTATGTGGTAATGTGTTAGAGTTGATAATGATGATCTTGAGGAGGTGTTATGTGATGTCAATGATGAAAACGATGATCTTGAGGAGGTGTTATATGACAATGATGTATTATGATGATAAGTTGTTAATGATATGATGATGATGATGATATTATTATTATATCATTGGGTGAAAGAACCGCGGATTAGTTTCAAGTGGATGAACATCCACTTGAAACTAGTCCACGGTTCTTTCACCCCATGATGTAATAACTCATTATTATGTAAAAACAATCTCTAAATTCATGTTGTATGAAAACTTGTGTAAAGGTGTATGAATACAACATGAAATAAAAAAGAAATAAAATACTAAATAATAGTAGTAGCGCGGGAGAGGGGAAGCGCTACTACTAATTACCAGTAGCGCTCTACTACTAAGTCAAGTTACCAGTAGCGTGGGTCTAGGCGCGCTATTGCTAAGCATTAGCTATAGCGCCTTATCAGTAGCGCTCCTGCCCGCGCTACTGATAGGCCTAAAACCCGCGCTGCTGCTAGGCTTTTCCCTAGTAGTGAATGTTGATAGAATTTCTCTTGAAATTGATTCATTAAAGCTTAGATCTATTCCTCCTAAGCATGATATCAATGAGTCTCTCAAAGCCATGAGAATTTCCATTGATGAGTGCAAGGAAAGAACCACTAGGATGCGTGCTTCCAAAGATGCCTTTATTAAAGCGTGTTCTTCCAATTCCTATGAAAATCAAGATGAAGATCTAAAAGTTATTGATGTGTCCCCCATTAAATCTTTGTTTTGCAATATGAATCTTGATGAAACTGAATATGATCTTCCTTTACCTAGAAGGCATTCTAAGAATTCGGAGTTTCTAGATATTGATGATGAAATTGATGAAAGTGGGATCAAAAGAAACAGAAACCTAGATGTTGCTAAACCCACTATTTTGGATCTCACGGAATTTAATTATGAAAATTGCTCTTTGATTGGTTGTATTTCCTTGTTGCAATTCGTGCTAGATTCTCCACATGATTATAGTCAAAATAAGGCCTTTACCGAACACATTGTTGATGCTTTGATGCAATCTTATGAAGAAAAACTTGAGTTGAAAGTTTCTATCCCTAGAAAACTCTATGATAAGTGGGAACCTACTATTAAAATTAAAATCAAAGATTATGAGTTTTATGCCTTGTGTGATTTGGGTGCTAGTGTCTCTACTATTCCCAAAACTTTGTGTGATTTGCTAGATTTCCGTGACTTTGATGATTGCTCTCTAAACTTGCACCTTGCGCATTCCACTATTAAAAATCCTATGGGAAGAATTAATGATGCTATTATTGTTGCAAATAGGAATTATGTGCCCGTAGATTTTATTGTTCTTGATATAGATTGCAATCCTTAATGTCCTATTGATATGGAGGAAGGGAATATTAGATTCCAATTTCCCTTAAAGAAGGGTATGGAACACTTCCCTAGAACGAAAATAAAATTACCATATGAATCTATCATGAGAGCCACTTATGGATTGCCTACCAAAGATGGCAATACCTAGATCTATCCTCGCTTTATGCCTAGCTAAGGGCGTTAATAGCGCTTGTTGGGAGGCAACCCAATTTTATTTTGTGTCTTTTGTTTTTGCATCTGTTTAGGAATAAATAATCCATATAGCCTATGTTTAGATGTGGTTTTGTCTTTTAATTAGTGTTTGTGCCAAGTAGAACCTATAGGATAACCTACGATGATAGTTGATTTGATTCTGCTGAAAAACAGAAACTTTGCGCGCACGAATATAATTTTGTTAAATCACAGGAAAGTGATTTTGCGTTGATTCTTTCTGATGCTTTTCAATAAACAAATTTTCCAGGACTTCCTATTTTTGTAGAAGTTTTAGGGTTCCATAAGTTTGTGTTAGTTACAGATTGCTACAGACTGTTCTGTTTTTGACAGATTCTGTTTTACGTGTGTTGTTTGCTTGTTTTGATGAATCTATGGCTAGTAAAATAGTTTATAATCCATAGAGAAGTTGGAATACAGTAGGTTTAACACCAAAATAAATAAAGAATGAGTTCATTACAGTAACTTGAAGTAGTCTTTTGTTTTCTTTCTCTAACGGAGCTCACGAGATTTCTGTTGAGTTTTGTGTTGTGAAGTTTTCAAGTTTTGGGTGAATTCTTTTGATGGATTATGGAACAAGGAGTGGCAAGAGCCTAAGCTTGGGGATGCCCATGGCACCCCCAAGATAATCCAAGGACACCAAAAATTCAAAGCTTGGGGATGCCCTGGAAGGCATCCCCTCTTTCGTCCACTTCCATCGGTAATTTACTTGGAGCTATATTTTTATTCACCACATGTTATGTGTTTTGCTTGGAGTGTCTTGTATTATTTGTGTCTTTGCTTGTTAGTTTACCACAATCATCCTTGTTGTACACACCTTTTTAGAGAGCCATACATGATTTGGAATTTGTTAGAATACTCTATGTGCTTCACTTATATCTTTTGAGCTTGATAGTTTTGCTCATAGTACTTCACTTATATCTTTTGAGCTTGATAGTTTTGCTCATAGTACTTCACTTATATCTTTTGAGCGTGATAATTTTTGCTCTAGTGCTTCACTTATATCTTTTAAGAGCACGGTGGTGGATTTGTTTTAAAGAAACTATTGATCTCTCATGCTTCACTTAGATTATTTTGAGAGTCATTAATAGCATGGTAATTTGCTTAATGTTAATATACTTGGTATTCCGGATATGTGAAACTTTCTTTTGAGTGCGTTGAATACTAAGATAATTTTGATGCTTGATAATTGTTTTGAGATATGGAGGTGATAATATCAAAGTCGTGCTAGTTGGGTGATTATGAATTTGACAAATGCTTGTGTTGAAGTTTGCAAGTCCCGTAGCATGCACGTATGGTTAAAGTTATGTAACAAATTTGAAACATGAAGTGTACCTGGCTTGTGCATCCTTATGAGTGGCGGTCAGGGATGAGCGATCGTCTTTTCCTACCAATCTATCCCCTTAGGAGCATGCGCGTAGTAATTGATTTTTGATGACTTCTAATTTTTTTGCAATAAGTATATGAGTTCTTTTGACTAATGTTGAGTCCATGGATTATACGCACTCTCACCTTTCCGCCTTTGCTAGCCTCTTCGGTATCGTGCATTGCCCTTTCTCACCTTGGGAGTTGGTGCAAACTTCGCCGATGCATCCAAACCCCGTGATACGATACGCTCTATCACCCATAAACCTCCTTATATCTTCCTCAAAACAGCCACCATACCTACCTATTATGGCATTTCCATAGTCATTCCGATATATATTGCCATGCAACTTCCATCATCATCATCATGACATACATTACTTTTGTCATATTGCCATTGCATGATCATGTAGTTGACATCGTATTTGTGGAAGAGCCACCATGCATTATTTTTCATACATGTCACTCTTGATTCATTGCACCATCCCGGTACACCACCGGAGGCATTCATATAGAGCCATATCTTGTTCTAAGTTTCGAGTTGTAATCCTTATGTTGTAATCAAAAGAAGTGTGATGATCATCTTTATTAGAGCATTGCCCAAATAAAAAAAGAGAAAGGCAAAAAAAGGCCCAAAAAAAGGGCAATTCTACTATCTCTTTTTCCACACTTGTGCTTCAAAATAGCACCTTGTTCTTCATGTAGTGAGTCTCATATATTGTGCTTCAAAGTAGCACCTTGTTCTTCATGTAGTGAGTCTCATAAGTTGTTTTTTTATACTAGTGGGAATTTTTCATTATAGAACTTGGCTTGTATATTCCTACGATGGGCTTCCTCAAATGCCCTAGGTCTTCATGAGCAAGCAAGTTGGATGCACCCCCACTAGTTTTCTTTTGTTGAGCATTCATAGCTCTAGTGCATCCATTGCATGGCAATCGCTACTCCTCATTTTGACATCAATTAATGGGCATCTCCATGGCCCGTTGATTAGCCTCGTCAATGTGAGACTTTCTCCTTTTTTTGTCTTCTCCACACAATCCCCATCATCATATTCTATTCCACCCATAGTGCTATATCCATGGCTCACGCTCATGTATTGCGTGAAGGTTGAAAAAGTTTGAGATTATTTAAGTATGAAACAATTGCTTGGCCTGTCATCAGGGGTATAAAAGTTGGGAACATCTTTGTGTGATGAAAATGAAGCATAGCCTAACTATATGATTTTGTAGGGATGAACTTTCTTTTGCCATGTTATTTTGAGAAGACATGATTGCTTTGATTAGTATGCTTGAAGTATTATGAACTTTTGTCTTGAAACTTTCGGATCTGAATATTCATATCACAATTAAGAAGTTTTACATTGAAATTATGCCAAAGTATCACTCCGCATCAAAAATTCTTTTTTATCATTTACCTACTCGAGGACGAGCAGGAATTAAGCTTGGGGATGCTTGATACGTCTCCAACGTATCTATAATTTTTGATTGCTCCATGCTACTTTATCTACTGTTTTGGACTATATTGGGCTTTATTTTCCACTTCTATATTACTTTTGGGACTAACCTATTAACCGGAGGCCCAGCCCAGAATTGCTGTTTTTTGCCTTTTTCAGTATTTCGAAGAAACAGAATATCAAACGGAGTCCAAACGGAATGAAACCTTTGGGATCGTGATTTTCCAACCGAACGTGATCCAGGAGACTTGGACCCTACTCCAAGAAGTGCCAGAGGCGGTCATGAGGGTGGAGGGCACGCCCCCCCCCCCCCCGGCCGCGCCCCCCTACCTCGTGGGCCCCTCGACGCTCCACCGACATACTCCTTCCTCCTATATATACCTACGTATCCCCGAATGATCAGAACAGGAGCCAAAAACCTAATTCCACCGCCGCAACATTCTGTATCCACGAGATCCCATCTTGGGGCCTGTTCCGAAGCTCCGCCGGAGGGGGCATCCACCATGGAGGGCTTCTACATCATCACCATAGCCCCTCCGATGAAGTGTGAGTAGTTTACTTCAGACCTTCGGGTCCATAGCTAGTAGCTAGATGGCTTCTTCTCTCTTTTTGGATCTCAATACAATGTTCTCCCCCTCTCTTGTGGAGAACCATTCGATGTAATCTTCTTTTTGCGGTGTGTTTGTTGAGACTGATGAATTGTGGGTTTATGATTCAGATTATCTATGGAAAATATTTGATTCTTCTCTGAATTCTTTTATGTATGATTGAGTTATCTTTGCAAGTCTCTTCGAATTATCCGTTTGGTTTGGCCAACTAGATTGGTAGTTCTTCCAATGGGAGAAGTGCTTAGCTTTGGGTTCGATCTTGCGGTGTCCTTACCCAGTGACAGAAAGGGTTGCAAGGCACGTATTGTATTGTTGCCATCGAGGATAACAAGATGGGGTTTTTATCATATTGCATGAATTTATCCCTCTACATCATGTCATCTTGCTTAAAGTGTTACTCTGTTTTTACTTAATACTCTAGATGCATGCTGGATAGCGGTCGATGAGTGGAGTAATAGTAGTAGATGCAGAATCGTTTTGATCTACTTGTTTTGGACGTGATGCCTATATACATGATCATTGCCTAGATATGTTCATAACTATGCTCAATTCTGTCAATTGCTCAACAGTAATTTGTTCACCCACCATAGAATACTTATGCTCTCGAGAGAAGCCACTAGTGAAACCTATGGCCCCCGGGTCTATTCTCATCATATCAATCTCTATCACTTTATTTACTTGCTTTGTTTTTACTTTGCCTTTTACTTTTCACTTTGCATCTATCTATCAAAAATACCAAAATTATTATTTATCATCTCTATCAGATCTCACTCTCGTAAGTGACCGTGAAGGGATTGACAACCCCTAAGCGTTGGTTGCGAGTTGCTATCGTTTTGTGTAGGTACGAGGGACTTGTGCATGGTCTCCTACTGGATTGATACCTTGGTTCTCAAAAACTGAGGGAAATACTTACGCTACTTTACTGCATCATCCTCTCCTCTTCGGGGAAATCCAACACAGTGCTCAAGAGGTAGCACATAGTCCGGCGAATATTTTTCCTGATAGGACACGACGGATATTGTCATACTTTAAACGTGATGGCTATAGAGCATACTTAAAACAACCTTACCTCTTTGCTAAAGATTCGGCCATATTTCTATTGGCCTTCCTATTCAGAAGCCTGCTCGTCGTAGGCGCCACCTTCTTGCGCGTCGACCGCCTCCCCTTTAGAGCATAATATAGTGCGGTGGGTAAGGCAGAAAGAGGGAATTTCATCAAAGGACAAGTCTCCTGATTACTTACATGTGTCGCAGGGAGAAGGCCGGGATAGTCGGCAATGATGGCCACTTCGGTCCCATCACAGCTCGCCTGGGAAAACCCCCCCTTCCCCGAGCTCCTCAAATATATCCGGATCCTCTTCAAATCCGGGGTCGAGAGCCCGGTTGTGGTCCTCTGGTTGTGGTGTGGGGCTATGGATCTCCCTGGTGACCTTCCGCCATTCCTGTTATAAATGGCGGATTAATATTTATGAAAGAGGATTCAGGGAGTTGATGGAGTAGAGCAGTGGGACAAAAACTCACCCAGCTGGGAGGATTGTACATGGAAAATCCATCCCTGGGCTTAATGTGGATGAACTCCTCCTCCTCCCCTTTATATAATCCGGACAGTATTTTCGCCAAAGCGGCGAGAGTGTTCGGACCCTTCCGACCATAGCGGGTGGCATCGTCTTATCCATTGAAGTGCCACATGGGGCGCCCTTGATATTGGAGTGGTTGAACCCCTCGCATTATGGTATCGGCATAACCTCGAGTATTGACAATCCGGATTGGGCAAATGTCTTTATTTTGCTCATCAGTTGGTAAACTTCCATGCTATCTTCCTCCCTGTGGTTCCAAGGACGCCAGCTGAGGCGCTTCCTCAAGGGAGTAAGTAAATATTCAGGAAGACCCCTCCGGATTGGGTCAGGAAGAGATACGTCTTCGATATAAGACCATTCGGAAGGCCATTCTTTAGATACCTTCTTCGGCGTACCGGATAAGTATCCGGTCCCAGCGATGCGCCATATCTCGGCTCCGCCCACTTCGAATATTGATCCCTCTTGATTACGAGGGACGAGGCAGAACAACTTCTTCCATAGCTCGAAGTGAGCCTCGCAGCCAAGAAATAGCTCGCAAAGAGCGACATAACCCGCAATGTGCAGGATGGAGGCAGGTGTGAAGTTGTGCAGTTGGAGACCATAGTACTCCAGAAGCCCTTGGAGCAACATATGGATCGGAAGTCCGACGCCTCTCAGCAAATAGGGAACAAAGCATACCCGCTCCCCCCTGGATGGGTTGGGGAGCTTCTCCGCCTATTCTCCGTCGTCGAAAGAAGCCAGTCTGGCTCAGACGGGGACTAGATCTGCGGGAGGAAGAAATCCCTGGGTCTGCAGCTTCACCAGTTGGCCGTGGGATATGGAACACTTTTCCCAGTCCCCTTGCTTGGGGCCGTGAGGACGGGAGGAAGAGCTGGGAGTGCTAGCCATATTGGGGTGGTTTTGGCGAACAAGCTCTGAGGATTCCTTGTTTGGGGGAGATGGTGGGTGTCGGTGTCAAAATCGGTGGATCTCGGGTAGGGGGTCCCGAACTGTGCGTCTAGGCGGATGGTAACAGGAGACAAGGGACACGATGTTTTTACCCACGTTCGGGCCCTCTCAATGGAGGTAAAACCTTACTCCTACTTGATTAATATTGATGATATGGGTAGTACAAGAGTTGATCTACCACGAGATCAGAGAGGCTAAACCCTAGAAGCTAGCCTATGGTATGATTGTTGTCCGTCCTATGGACTAAAACTCTCCGGTTTATATAGACACCGGAGAGGGCTAGGGTTAACAGAGTCAGTTACAATGGGAGGAGATCTTCATATCATATCGCGAAGCTTGCCTTCCACGCTAAGGAAAGTCCTATCCGGACACGGGACGAAGTCTTCAATCTTGTATCTTCATAGTCCGGGAGTCCGGCCAAAGGTCATAGTCCGGCCATCCGGAAACCCCCTAATCCAGGACTCCCTCAGTAGCCCCTGAACCAGGCTTCAATGACGACGAGTCTGGCACGCAAATTGTCTTCGGCATTGCAAGGCGGGTTCCTCCTCTGAATACTTCATAGAAGATGTTGAACACAAGGATAGTGTCCGGCTCTGCAAAATAAGTTCCACATACCACCGTAGAGAGAATAATATCTGTACCAATCTAATCTGCTGACGTATTCCGCAGCGTGACATCACGCCACGGTCAAGCCTTTATTCGAATCATTTTACTGTTCCACCTCAGCGCGTTTAGCGAGGCGGTTTCCTTGGCACGTCTTGTCAAAGCAGAGATCGTGTCCCCTTATTCCAGGATTCTCATCAATACGGGCGTGGGTAACCCAACCGCGCCATTAACCGCGGCGCTTGGGAGATAAGCGAGTTTTATTAGGCTGGTGGGGGCTTGTAGTTTCGGCCGCCCATATAAGGGGATAAGGATCTACCCTTTCCATTTACGCCTTCTTCCTCCTTTGCTTATCCATCCCTGCGCACTCGAGCTCCAGCGCCCAAGTCCGCACTTCCTACCTCAACCTTCTCCAATCATGTCCGGAGCAGGAGGTAGATGGATGGCCTCCTCCGTCACGGAGGGACAAATCAAAAAGTTGAGGAAGGCCGGATACTTGTCTGACGACATCGCGCACCGGCTTCCAGATGAGGGGCAACTCATCCCCACCCCTAGGCCCCATGAGAGGGTTGTATTTCTCCCCCATTTCCTCCGCGGACTGGGCTTTCCTCTTCACCCGTTCGTCCGGGGGCTCATGTTCTACTATGGCCTGGACTTCCACGATCTGGCCCCAAACTTCATCCTCAACATCTCGGCGTTCACCGTCGTGTGTGAGGCCTTCCTCTGCATCCAGCCCCACTTCGGCTTATGGCTGAAGACTTTTAATGTCAAGCCGAAGGTAGTGGGCGGCCTCAAAGTGGAGTGCGGAGGTGCCATGGTGGGCCGGATGGCCAACGTCCTATGGCTCGAGGGCTCCTTCGTGGAGACAATAAAGGGGTGGCAATCGGTGTGGTTCTACATCACCGAGCCACGCGACCCCAAATGGGCGGCGGCCCCCGAATTCCGATCTGGCTTCCCCACACGGCTCACTTCCTGGAAAGAGACAGGCCTAACGTGGGGAGATTCGGAAGAGCTGACCAGACTTCAAACCTGCGTCCAAAAGCTGGTGAACAAGAATCTCAAGTTTGTCAACGTAGTCCAGGTCATGCTCATCCACCGGATCCTCCCATGCCAACAACGGGCCTTCAAATTGTGAGAGTTTGATCCGGCACAGCACCAAACCTTGAGCAAGCTTTTTGACACTACGTACGAAGATTCCTGGAAGGTGCTGTTTAAGGGTGCCGAGGCCCCCGCATCTGCTACCGAAGATCGCTGATTTAGCTCGCGGCGTCAGGCCAGCGAGGTAAGCTATTCTACCCTTTACGGGACTCTTGTCTTTCATAGTCTGACTCTATGTGGGATCTAACCTCCCTTACCTTTGACAGGACTAGCTGAAGACATCCGGGCAGGTGAACTGTCCGGCTCCCTTACCAGAAGACCCAGCGGACGCCCGATTGACGGGGCTGCTGGTTCCGGCACCTCATGTGGTGCCGGAGAAGAAGGCCAAGAAGAAGGCCATGGGGACTCGAAAGAGTTCCCGGCGCCTGGTGGTGTCGGATTCATCGCCTGACAACCCCGAAGCACCCTCCGCCTCTGAGGACGAGCGGGAGGAAGAAGAAGAAGCCTCTCCCCCTCCAACGGGGGGAGGAAAGAAAAGGAAGGCCGCCCCAACTGGGGAGGCCGGAGGGTCCAAGAAGGAGAGAACCCTCCTGCTGGACTACACCTCCGATGCCAAAGACGGCGGGGAGAAATGGCCATCCAGGGTCAAGCCCCTGGCAAAATCGTAAGCATCCGGATATACGAATAACTTATGGTGCTCCTCTGTTATTCGGTATTTTCTGACGCCGAATTTGATCATGCAGTCTGCCCAAGGCTCAGCTTGGTGATTCGACGAGCGGCTCCTTGGATTTGTCGGATGTGAATAGCGCTTCACTTCCGACGGCCTCCTCCCCTCTCCCTACGTATGACGCCGAGGTGGAGTCCCGAAAGGGACTAAACCAGGAGGAGGTGGTCCTGGAGTCGCCGCAAGGCGACCTCTCGGACTCCAGGCCCAAAGGGGGTAAAGCCCCGGAGGGATCTAAGTCCGGCCCTGGGCCGGACACTGCTCCGGAACCATCAACGGTTCCAGAGACCGGTAGGCAGCACCTTCGCAAGAAGGGCGCACCTACTACGCCGGCGGCCTCCGTCCAACCGGAGGCACTGGACGATTTGCTGGAGGCACTTAACGGCGCCTCCATCGACGAGGAGCACCGAATTGTTATGAGTGCGGTGATTCAAAAGGTTTAGTCTGCCAAGAGCGGGCTGACCGAAGCTTGTACGAGCCTTCTAACAGGCTTTGAGGTAAGTATTCAAAACATATAAAAATGTTACCGCATAGACAGTAGACCTTGATGCTCAGTTTGGTGTTCGGAAAGAAAAGCCGAGCTGAGGATCTAAAAAGATATACGCAGGAGTCTAACATAAATATGTCAATATGGGAATGCAGGCTGCACTGCTGACCTCTGTCGCACTGACTGCGGAGGTCAATGCATTGAAGGCGAGCCTCGAGCGGTCCGAGAACAAGCTCGGCCATGCCAAGAAGCAGCTCGAGGACAAGGAGGGTATGTAATACCGCATGTAAATGTATATAGAAATACCTGGTTGCAAATAATGACAGGACCAACGTAAATGTTGCAGGGGCCACGACCGAGGTGGCGACCCTGAAGGAAGCGGTGTCCAAGGCCGAAAACAGTGCAGCCTTGGAGCACACCGAGCGAGAGAAGTAGGAGGCGCGGGTGGCGGAGGTGCGGCAAGAGCTCCAGGCTCTCGTGGATAAACACGACAGTTTGGAGCGTGACTCAAAGACTCGAGAGTCCGAGCTCGCCTTGGCTCTTGAGAGTGCCAAAACCGCTAAGGCCGAAGCCCAAAAGGCCCTCCAGGAGATCGAGGCGATGAAGAAGATAGTGGAGGGTAAGGCATTCTTTATGCAAAGCGAGAATATAAAAGTAAATTATCTGTTACTTACCTGAATCCAGAGCTCTCCAGGAGCGTTCACCGATTTGCCCCGTAGTGTGTCTGATGTTGCTGCATTCTACCGGGCCGAGGAGGGGAGCTCGACAGAAAAGGTGTTCTGGTCTCAATATGCTGAGGCCGAACATTCGGTGCCCCTGAGCGACCAGCTGAAGCAGCTGGTCGAGCTCCACAAGGTGGCCGAACAGGCCATGAAGGGGCTCATAGTTCGGCTGTGGCCTAGAGAAGCCATGCCTGGGAGTTACTTCGGTCTAGTGCGGCGGTTGGTGGATGCTTGTCCATGGATTGAAGTCATCAAGCGCTCCGTCTGTATTGAAGGTGCCCGTCGGGCCCTTGCCCGTGCTAAAGTGCACTCGGGCAAGCTGGACGCTGAGAAGCTTTTGACGGACGCGCCACTGCTGGGCAAGGAGTATCGCACGCCCGAGATGTATTATAAGGGCGTTCTGAAGGGTGTCCGCCTTATAGCGGGTGAATGCTCCAAGGATGTAATTTTTTAGAAGACTCGCATTTGTTATCATGTACGCTGAAAACTTTGTTCATATGCGTTAAGCAACGCTTGTTAATTTAAAATATTACCTTCTGTGCGGCCGTTCAAGTCGTCGGCTTCTACCCCCATGCGACAAGTGCTGGGGTGTTCGGGATAAACCTGAGCGCTCTTGTTCCCATTCTTGGGTCCATCTTGGGAGGCGCTCAGCACAACGAACCAGGCCATCGGACTTATAATGCTTTATCACTCTCACTTAGCCATAGAATTCTATAATTTTAAATTTCGGCGAAGCCCCTAGTATTCGGAAGACCGAGTTCGGGGCGCTATCCATGCCTAGGCCGGATAAGTCCAGCTCCTCGCTCTAAGCGGCATAAGTCTTTAAGGACTCGAAAAACCTCGCGAACAGTGACCGGTCTCTCGCACTATCATGATGGTCAGTTTTAGCTTTCTCTACTGAGGTGTTAACCCAGCTCAACTGGGGCACAATCGCAGTAGTTCTCCCAGCGCTACCTTAGCCAACATTGCGGAACATAAGGTACCAAAACATGGGAGCCGGGCAAACCCAACTATTGACCCAAGACATGATTCGGAGCCGATGCATATAGTGCTATAAGGTCGGGGTGCCGCACTCATGAGAGTGTTCAGTCTTCTCACACCATGTTATGGGGTGCTTAAGCCCCTGGTGTATTGGCCGTACCAAAGTGTACGGTTGCATAATTTCATGACTGAACATATTTGTATAAAAATAGATGAATGCAATAATAGATAAGAGCTATGTATTGTTTATTAAAAAAGGGCTGCTATGAAAGCAGAACGATACAAATAGTGCGATAAGCAAGAGATGGGATTATTTGACATGTCCCCCTCCAGGGGCAAGCTGCGGGACTTTAAGTAAAACAGGTATTTAGCTCTTTATAGAGACCACCTGGACATTTGACGCGGCTTTGTTCTCTCCCTGGCTGTTGCATCGTGTGTTCGACGAGTGTATTGCCGGACAGGCCTTCCGAATAGTTGGGTCCTGAAAGTATATAAAAAAGAAACGGCAGAGTAGGGAGCCCCTAAGTGCGGTTGAGCCGCATTCTGGTCGTGCCGTGGTTGTGCCCCTCCCCTTATGCCCATGGTGTTTCCAAAGCGTAATTATGTACGCGTGGTACCGATATCTCCATCTGGCGAGGGATGGGGTTGGGGCCGCACTGCTATGCTTGCTCGGAACGTGCCAGCCGGTTTTGTTGGAGGTTACTTTGGGCGCGCTTGACGTTGTCCGGACGTTTAACACCCAGATTGGAGAATTGCCTTGAGAGGCTACTCTGTACTTCCGCCGCCAGGGACACCGTGTGCTCCTCCGTTCGGAGAGAGCGTTAAGTGTTTCCATTTACCGTGATGACTCTGCGAGGGCCTAGCATCTTGAGCTTGAGATATGCGTAGTGCGGCACCGCATTGAATTCTGCAAATGTGGTTCGTCCGAGCAGGGCGTGATAGCCACTGTGGAATGGGACTATGTCTAAGATTAACTCTTCACTTCGGAAATTATCCGGGGATCCGAAGACCACTTTGAGTGTAACCGAGCCTGTACAGCTGGCTTCTACACCTAGTATGACGCCTTTAAAGGTTGTCTTTGTGGGTTTAATCCTTGAGGGATCTATACCCATTTTTCGCACTGTATCCTGATAAAGCAGGTTTAGGCTGCTGCCGCCGTCCATGAGGACTCTAGTGAGGTGAAATCCGTTGATGATTGGGTCTAGGACCAATGCGGCGAATCCACCGTGACGAATGCTAGTGGGGTGGTCCCTTCGATCAAAAGTGATCGGGGAGGAGGACCATGGGTTGAACTTTGGGGCGACTGGCTCCAACGCATAGACGTCCTTTAGAGCACGCTTCCGCTCCCTTTTGGGGATATGGGTTGCGTATATCATGTTCACCGTCTGCACTTGCGGGGGGAAGCCCTTCTGTCCTCTGTTGTTCGGCGGCCGGGGCTCCTCCTCGTCATCGCTATGCAGCCCCTTGTCTTTGGTTTCGGCACTTAACTTGCCTGCCTGCTTGAACACCCAACAATCCCTGTTGGTGTGGTTGGCTGCTTGTTCGGGGGTGCCGTGTATCTGACACGAGCGATCGAGTATCTAGTCTAAACTGGATAGCCCGGAGGGTTCTTTTGAATGGCTTCTTCCGCTGACCGGGTTTAGAGCCTCTGAATCTGGCATTCACTGCCGTATCCTCAGTATTGTCGCCGTTAATGCGGCGCTTGTGCTTGTTGCGACATGACCTGCCATTGTTGTCCTTGGTATCCGAATTGCCAGGGCTCTTGGTTATGTTATTGCTACGAGCTAGCCAGCTGTCTTCTCCCGCGCAAAAGCGGGTCATGAGTGTTGTGAGGGCTGCCATAGATTTCGGCTTTTCCTGTCCTAGGTGCCGGGCAAGCCATTCGTCTCGGATGTTGTGCCTGAAGGCTGCAAGGGCCTCGGCGTCCGGACAATCGACTATTTGATTTTTCTTGGTTAGGAACCGTGTCCAGAATTTTCTGGCCGATTCCTCGGGCTGCTGGATTATGTGGCTTAGGTCATCGACATCTGGTGGTCCCACATAAGTGCCCTGGAAGTTGTCAATGAATGCGGATTCCAGGTCCTCCCAGCAACTAATTGACTCTGCTGGCAGGCTGTTAAGCCAATGCCGAGCTGGTCCTTTAAGTTTGAGTGGGAGGTATTTGATGGCGTGTAGATCATCACCACGGGCCATGTGGATATGAAGGAGATAATCCTTCATCGATATCGCGGGATCAGTTGTGCCATCGTATGATTCGATGTTTACGGGTTTAAAACCCTCGGGGATTTGATGATCCATTACTTCGTCTCTGAAGCATAGTGGGTGTTCGGCGCCCCTGTACTGGGCTATATCGCGACGTAGCTTGGATGAGCTTTGTCTGTTGTATTCGGCCTGGCCGTATTTATCATATCCGGCATGACGGTTATCGTCACGTGATGTGGGGCGCCCACGCGATCCATAGATCGATCTTGTTTGCCTTGCCTTATCCTCCAATATGTCTCGCGGGTCTATTGCGTTTCCCCGTGCTCTGGTATTCTTAGAGCGACGCCGGGGTGCGGCTTGGATTGAGGGCCGAAGGGCCTCTCTGTCGTGGCCATGGGGTGGCCGATCGGGCGCATCGTACGCTGGTGATGTAGGTTTAGTTGCTTCCTCCTCTAGTTGGGGTAGCAGCCTCGCTTTGGGTAACTCTTGGAGGGGCGTTCGAGTTTATATTCTTCGGCCGCCAGGACTTCAGTCCATCTGTCAGCTAGCAAGTCTTGGTCAGCTCTAAGTTGTTGTTGTTTTTTCTTGAGGCTGCTCGCCGTGGCCATAAGCCTGCGTTTGAAACGCTCTTGTTCGACGGGATCCTCTAGCACGACGAATTTGTCGTCATCGAGGCTTGCCTCGTCTTCGGAGGGAGGCATATAATTGTCGTCCTCGACCTCTCTATCCGCCACTCGCTCATGAGGGCTGGCTCCTTCGTCCTCCTGCGTTGAATCCTGGTGGAGGGGGTTGTCTTCGGCACTGTCCGGGGTGTTGATGTCTCCGGTGCCGGATTCGCCGTTCTTGCTTTGGCGGGATTTAGAGCGGCGCTGCTGATGTCGGCGCTTGGGTTGCTTCTTGGAGGAGTCGTCCTCCGTTTTTTCATCACCATCGCCTGCTTTGGGGGTGTCCACCATGTATATGTCATATGACGAGGTGGCCTTCCAGTGCCCTATAGGTGCTGGTTCTTGGTCGTCTCCTTCATCGGCGTCCATACCATCAATGTCATCGGAGTCGAAGTCGAGCATGTCGGTTAGATCGTCGACAGTGGCTACAAAGTGGGTGGTGGGTGGGATTCGAATTTCTTTGTCGTCCGCATCCCAACCATGCTAACCATAGTCCGGCCAGGGCTCTCCTGACAAAGAGAGAGACTTTAGTGAATTCAGGATATCGCCAAAGGGCGAGTGCTGAAAGACGTCCGCGGCGGTGAACTCCATGATCGGAGCCCAATCGGGTTCGATCGGAAGGGGTGCGGAAGATTCGGAGTCCGGAACGGAGCCCGGCACCTTGGAGTCACGAGCCTTGCAAAGGACTAGGCTGGTATTCGGCTCTATCACCGTAGAGATTGCGGCTCCTGGGGCAGCGTCCAACCAACCGTCCCTGACTGGCGCAGTCGGCTCCGAGCTAATGGTCGGAGCGGACACCTGAGCGGCGCTCGGGGCGCTGTCCGGCGGCAGAGCTAGATCATGCCCATCGTGACAGTGCGGCACGCTCGGCTGTGGCTCGAATCCGTCGAAGATCAAGTCCCCGCGGATGTCGGCCGTGTAGTTTAGGCTTCCAAATCTGACCTAATGGCCAGGGGCATAGCTTTATATCTGCTCCAGATGGCCAAGCGAATTGGCCCGCAGTGCGAAGCCGCCGAATATGGAGATCTGTCCGGGGAGAAAAGTCTCACCCTGGACCGCATTGTAGTTGACGATCGAAGAAGCCATTGGGCCTAAGGGTGACGACACAGAGGAACTCTCAATGAAAGCACCAATGTCGGTGTCAAAACCGGCAGATCTCGGGTAGGGGGTCCCGAACTGTGCGTCTAGGTGGATGGTAACAGGAGACAAGGGACACGATGTTTTTACCCAGGTTCGGGCCCTCTCGATGGAGGTAAAACCCTACTCCTGCTTGATTAATATTGATGATATGGGTAGTACAAGAGTTGATCTACCACGAGATCAGAGAGGCTAAACCCTAGAAGCTAGCCTATGGTATGATTGTTGTTCGTCCTACGGACTAAAACTCTCCAGTTTATATAGACACCGGAGAGGGCTAGGGTTACACAGAGTCGGTTACAATGGGAGGAGATCTTCATATCATATCGCCAAGCTTGCCTTCCACGCCAAGGAAAGTCCTATCTAGACACGGGACGAAGTCTTCAATCTTGTATCTTCATAGTCTGGGAGTCCGGCCAAAGGTCATAGTCCGGCCATCCGTACACCCCCTAATCCAGGACTCCCTCAGTGGGGATTAGATTTGAAGATCCCCGTCTCTTTAATAGACAATTTTCTTATACAGTCAGGGTGGTAAATGCAAAAATGCCCCGACCTCTCGTATTGGCTCGACACGTGGAAGCTGAAATCACGAAGGTACAGAAGCCGAGAAGCGCATCATTAAATGAAGGGCCAGACACTGCTATTTAAGTCAGGTACTTTGAAGTATTCGGAGAAAGAACCCGCCTTGCAATGCCGAAGACGATCTGCGTGCCGGACTCATCGTCATTGAAGCCTGGTTCGGGAGCTACTAAGGGAGTCCTGGATTAGGGGGTCCTCGGACAGCCGGACTTTGTACTGTGGCTGAACTGTTGGACTATGAAGACACAAGATATAAGACTCCGTCCCGTGTCCGGATGGAACTCTCCTTTGCGTGGAAGGCAAGCTTGGCAATGCGGATATGAAGATTCCTTTCTTTGTAACCGACTTTGTGTAACCCTAGCCCCCCTTCGGTGTCTATATAATATCATAGGTTAGACTTCTAGGGTTTAGCCATTATGATCTCGTGGTAGATCAACTCTTGTAATACTCATATTCATCAAGATCAATCAAGCAGGAAGTAGGGTATTAGAGCATCTCCAGCCGCGCCCCCAGGACGGCCTCCCCAGGAGATTTATTTGCGCTAGCGCCGAAAAAACAGCCCAGTCGCGCCCCCAGGATGCCGAATTCTGCCAGCTCGGCCCGTTTTTGCGGCCGGCGCTCGCAGGCCGAACACGGCGCACTGGGGGTGCTCGGGGGCTCCAGCACAAGGGAAAAGTGTTCTTGGGTCCACATTGACAGGCGAAAAGTCAATCCACCCGCCAAGATTCGCCCTCCTACCCCATGCGCTCGGCCGCCACCCTGCGCCACCCTGCCGACCCCGGCACCGACTGAGGGAGTCCTAGATTAGGGGGTATCTGGACAGCCGGACTATATACATCGTCCGGACTATTGGAGCGTGAAGATACAAGACTCAAGACTCTGTCTTGTGTCCAGATGGAACTCTCCTTTGCGTGGAAGACAAGCTTGGCGATCCGGATATTGTGTTTCCTTCCTTGTAACCGACTCCATGTAAACCCTATCCCTCTCCGTTGTCTATATAAACCGGAGAGGTTGGTCCTTAGAAGATTGATCACAATTACAATCATAATCATCATAGGCTAGCTTCTAGGGTTTAGCCTCTACGATCTCGTGGTAGATCTACTCTTGTACTACTCATATCTTCAATATTAATCAAGCAGGAAGTAGGGTTTTACCTCCATCGAGTGGGCCCGAACCTGGGTAAACATTGTGTCCCTTGCTTCCTGTTAACATCAGCCTAAGACGCACAGATCGGGACCCCCTACCCGAGATCCGCCGGTTTTGACACCGACATTGGTGCTTTCATTGGGAGTTCCTCTGTGTCGCCGCTGCAAGGCTCGATGGCTCGTCTTGTTGTCAAGGACAACATCACCTCTGGGGGAGCGCTGGCTGTAGGCCAAACTCTCTGACTTGGCGGCTTTATCATGGTCGCCCCATCGGCTGTCGCACCAACGATGGCCTCTCGGGTCGTCACGCATAACCTTCGCATCAATTCGGAACTCGCCAAACCGATGGATCTGTTAGAGCTCTCCTCCCTTAATGAGCTCTTGGATCGCATCGCCGCTTTTGGAGTCGCTACGGGCTATGACCGGATCGGGCTTAAACCCGACCAAAGGGACATTAAATCCCCGTCGGCCACCCATGAGATAGCGGTAGTGGAGGAACCACATACGGATTACCCCTCTATTTTGAGGACGAATCATGTTCGGATCTCCGAGCTCACTGAGCCAGACTCCCGCTCAAGGGAAGACATAACCCAGATCCCGGACTTAGGATCGGGTATTCGGTCAGAAAAATCGGGCAACATCCCGAATCTCGAGCTGTCAAACTCGGAGGCTTCCCTGCCCCTAAGCGCTAGGCCGGATCAGAATCCGGATTCAGCCATGAACACCCACCCGTGCTTAAGCCGTCTCTCCCATGTCAGACAAGAGCCCCATGAGACAGTACATCGCTACTGGGCCAGATTCCTCCTTGTGTTAAATAACGTCAAGGACCGTCGTGAGGAGGATGCAGTCTCACTTTTCTGCAAAAACTGTACGGACAAAGGAATCCTTAATGCTATAAGTCGCCGTGCCATAGTACACCTTGCTGACTTAGCAACCATAGTACAGAAATACTGTGCAATGGAAAGCGCCTGGAAAACCCAAAAAGAATTTTGGGATAGCCCGGCTCTCACCAAAACCTTTGTTCGAGCTAAACGGGCGAACTCTGGCAAGTCAGACGATCCAATCCCCAAGAAGTCGAAGCCCACCCCAGGGCATGGAACCGTATTGGAAGAATGGCTCAATGGGCCATGTAAACTCCACAGTACGCCGGACACAACACCAACCCATAGCCTTAGGGCATGTTGGATAATCCGGCAGGTAGCAAAAAGTGGCGAGGATCTCCTTGTGAGCCATAAAGCAAAACAACATCCCGCCAAAGAACACAATACGGTGCTAACAGTCTTCGAGACTTTTGCCTCAAACAATAGGCGCAAGCGAGCTCATCGGAGCCCCACTGGAATCTGCCATGTGGAAAAAATAAATCCGTGGAACGACACTGCTATAACTTTCAATGCCAGTGACGAACCTCGATTCCAGACCGTCCGGGCACCAGCCGCTCTGGTCCTTAGCCCAATAGTGGACGGCTTTCGGCTCACTAAAGTACTCATGGACGGCGGAAGCGGATTAAACTTGATCTACAAAGAAACACTCAAAAAGATGTAAATTGATAAAAGCCGCATCGAACAAAGTGGCATGACCTTCAGGGGAATTATCCCTAGTCGGGAAGCACGGTGTGCAGGGAAAATCACACTCGATGTGGTATTCGGCACCCCGGAGAATTACAGGTCCGAAGAAATCACATTCCAAGTGGCTTCTTTCGGCAGCGGATACCACACCCTTCTAGGGCGGGACGCGTTTGCGAGCTTTCAAGCTATACCCCATTACGGGTACATGAAGCTTAAAATGCCCAGACCCAATGGAATCATCACTCTAGCCAATGATCCGGACATCGCACTCCGCGCCGAAAACAAAACCGCAGCACTAGCCTTGGAAACATTATCCGAAGCCCTAGTGGCCGAAGAATTAACAACAATGCGTGCCACCATGGACAGGGATGACGTGATACTCGACAAGCGACCCAAGTCCACCTCATTTAAACCCGCAGACGAGATAGTCAAATTCCAAGTCCATCCAACAGACCCCACAAAGACAGCTTCCATCGGGACACAGTTGAGCCCCGCAATGGACGCCGCACTGCGAGACTTCTTATGCGAGAACTGGGACATTTTTGCCTGGAACCCATCGGACATGCCGGGCATCCCACGCAGATTGGCCGAACACAGCCTCAATATACTAAAAGGATACAAACCTGTCAAGCAGACTCTAAGGAGGTTTTCAGAGCCCAAACGGCAAGCAATGGGGGAAGAGCTAGCCAAGCTACTCGAGGCCGGATTCATCAGAGGTATCAAGCATCCGGATTGGCTGGCAAATCTGGTAATGGTACCAAAGAAGGACAAATCTTGGCGCCTATGCGTTGACTTCAAAGACCTCAACAAGGCTTGCCCCAAGGATCCATTTCCCCTCCCTCGCATCAATCAAATCATCGATGCCACAGCAGGACACGACTCGCTGTGTTTCCTAGACGCATACTCTGGATACCATCAAATAAAGATGGCAGAGTCCGACCAAGCTACAACAGCTTTCATAATGCCATATGGCCCTTTCTGCTTCAACACTATGCCTTTCGGGCTTAATAATGACGGCGCAACCTATCAACGCATGATCCAAACATGCCTGGAAAAGCAAATCGGCAAAACAGTGGAGGCATATGTGGACGACGTGGTCATAAAAACAAGACACATTGAAACCCTAATAGATGACTTGAGGCTTATGTTCGATAATCTCCAAAAATAAGACATCAAGCTAAACCCGAAAAAATGCGTTTTCGGTGTCCCCTCTGGAAAACTGTTGGGCCTCATCGTTTCCAATAGAGGAATTTAAGCGAATCCGGCAAAAATCCGAGCTCTATCGCAGTTGGCTATACCAACAAACCTCAAGCACATCCAGAAACTAGCTGGATGTGTGGCTGCTTTGAGACACTTTATCTCCAGGTTAGGAGAAAAGGCATTACCTCTTTACCGCCTTCTTCGGCGCACTGAACACTTCATGTGGACGGATGCAGCCACGGCCGGACTCGACGAAATAAAGACCTTATTGGCCAATAATCCAGTCCTAACAACGCCAAATATAGGCCAGACTCTAGCTAGTATTGCCGGACTCCCCTTCCCATGCCAGTTTCGGTGGTAGAGCCTCTGATTATGTCTGACAGTTCCTCCTCCAGTTCGGATCCGAATACACCCCCAGATTCCGAACTGTCAGACATAATCGGAGGCTCTACCACCGAAATAACATCCTCGGCCCACAAAATCATGGATGTAATCGCCCCATGGACTGAGCCTTTCTTGGCCTACCTAAATAAGCAGGAGCTCCCTGAAGACCAAAATGAAGCACGTTGCATTGTTCGGCGTTCTAAAGCTTACAAAGTCCATGAAGGGGAACTCTATAAGAAAAGCGCGACCGGAGTGCTCCAAAGGTGCATCTCCGGAGAGGAAGTGCGGCAGCTCTTGGCTGAAATCCATGCTGGATTGGGCGGGCATCACGCCGCGGCTCGGGCACTAGTTAGCAAGGCCTTCTGTACAGGCTTCTATTGGCCGACGGCCCGAGCAGACACACAGGACCTTGTCCAACATTGTGTCAGTTGCCAGCTCTTCGCCAATCAGAGTCATATGCCCCCTACCGCTTTCCAGACAATCCCCATAACTTGGCCCTTCGCGGTCTGGGGGCTGGATATGGTCGGACCTCTTAAAGGAGGAAGCCATAAGAAAAAATACTTATTGGTCATGGTGGACAAGTTCACCAAATGGATAGAAGCCAAACCAGTCAAAACGGCCGAATCCGGACCAGTAATAGACTTCATATTCGGGGTCGTACACCGATACGGTGTCCCCCACAGCATCATCACTGATAATGGCTCAAATTTCACAGCCGATGAAGTGAAAACTTGGTGCGGCAAAATGGGCATTAAGCTCGACTACGCTTCCGTCTACCATCCTCAAACAAAAGGTCAGGTCAAACGGGCAAACGGTCTCATCATGAGTGGCATCAAACCCAAACTGGTGCGGTCCTTGACAGAGTCGGACACGCACTGGGTCGAAGAGCTCGACTCCGTACTCTGGGGGCTGCGGACCACGCCGAATCGCACCACAATTCGTCTAGGCACTTACCATAAATGCCACGTCGAAGCCTTTTGTTCTCCTTCACGGAGTCCGCCAGCTGCACGTGGACGTCTTTCAATTCCACGTCCAGCCAAACATTGGCATCTTGAAGATTATTCTTCTCCTGCTTAACTTGCGTAAGAATGCGCTCGCCAGCCTTCAGCTACCTTTGGAGATGCGACTCGTCATCCCTTCTGCCCTCCGGATTCATCCCGGGGTTATCTGCAGAATTTTCTGTTAGACTCGTCATACCGGCCACTTACTAACTGGTGCATCTTTGTACAATCGAGACAAATGTTACCAGATGAGGCCTTCTAGGATTCCTCTAACTTGGCAACCGTGGCCCTCGGCTGGGCCTTTCACTCCTCCAGCTCCCGAGACAATTGCTCATTCTTATCTACAAGGACCTGTGCACAAATTGATCCTTAAAACAGTTGTTCCAACCGTTTCAAGTCTCAGGGGCTACTGCTATACATGCTTATCAAACTTTCTTACCCATATATCTTTGGTATACTGATCCGTCGCTCGGGCAAGCCCGCCTTGAGCAGCTCGGATGTATGTGTCTCCCGAATTGAAAGCATTAAATGCTTCTTCGGAAAAGATGTTGTTGCAAAGTACGGCCCGTCGACACCGGTGATTCATGGCGCTCTCTACTTCGGAATTCGTGGCAGAGAGCATATCTTCGTCCTCTGTCGGAGAACTATGCGGCATCGGCCCCACGTCCGCCTCCTCTCTCGAAACCGGTTCTGGAATCCGGGGTGGAGGCGTGATTGGCAGGATCCCCAGATATAGTCCGGCTACTCCTCTTCCTGCCAGGACGCGAAGGGCGCTGTTATACTTCAAATACAATAATTGCAGGATAGGTTTTTGCCTTACCTCTGTAGTGGCGTTTCAACCCTAACCACCTTCCTTTTGAGCCTGCCTAATCCGGATGCCTACGGCCGACGGGTCCCTAGGGGCTCGGCCCTGCGCTCCGACCGTCGTCTCTGAAAAGACGACACTTCAGGGGAAAGGCATGGCATCACAAAGGAGTCCTCTTCGGAGGATAGGATTTTCGGCTTGGCTTACACGCGATGTAGGTAGCAGTCCGGGATAATTGGCAACAATAGCCACTGAGGCGCCATCACGGCTCGCCTGATAAAATATCCCGTTGACAAGCTCCACGGTCGTATCCGGATCTTCTTCGAGTCCTGGGTCCAGGGCCCTTCCGGGGTCCTTTGGCTGCGGGGAGGGGCTGGAGATTCCTTCTACGGCCCTCCTTAGTTCCTGCTCGGAAATGGCGAGGCAGATAATCTTAGCGAAGAACGCCACAAAAAGAGAAGCAGGGAAGGGAATGACGACTTACCCAGTTTGGGGGGTTGTACATGGAGAATCCATCCTGCGGTTTAATGTGAAGGAATTCTTCCTCTTATCCTTTGTATAAATCGGACAATATTCTTGCCAGAGCAGTGGTGGAGTCCGGGCCCTTACGGCCACAGCGGTTGGCATCGTCTTCCCCGTTGAAGTGCCACATGGGCTTGCCCCGATATTGAAGCGGTTGCACTCCCCGCATTATACATATCGTCATGACCTCGAGTATCGTCAGTCTAGACTTGGCCAGTAACTTTATCCTGTTCATCAGGAAGTGTATTTCCCTGGTATCCTCCTCTTGGGGGCCTCGGGGGCGCCAGCTTAGACGTGCCCACGGCGGGGCGTTACTGAACTTGGGGAGACCTGTCCGAACTGGATCCGGAAGGGGAACGTCATCAATGTAAAACCACTCCGAAGGCCAGTTCTCTGGTGCCTTTTTGGGAGTGCCGGATAGGTATCCGGTCTCGGCAATGCGCCATACTTCGACCCCGCCCACTTGACATAGGGATTCTCCCTGGTTGCGGGGGACAAGGCAGAACAGCTTCTTCCATAACCCGAAGTGAGCCTCGCATCCTAGAAATAGCTCGCAAAGGGCGGCGTACCCTGCTATATGTAGTACGGAGGCAGAGGTAAGGTTGTGCAACTGGAGGCCGTAGAACTCCAGGAGCCCGCGAAGGAACGGGTGGATAGGAAACCCAAAGCCCCTTAGCAGATGCGGGATGAGGCATATTCGCTCCTCTGGAGATGGATTAGGAGACCCCTCCGCTTGTTCCCCGCCATTATAGGTGGCTATTCTGGCTCGGATGGGGACCATGAACGCCGGTGGAAGAAACCCTTGGGTTTGTAGCTCTATCAAACGGCTATGAGGAATTGAACACTCTTCCCAGTCCCCCCGGCTTGGAGCGAAGAGAGCGAGTGGAAGAGCTGCGATGACCGGCCATGTTGGAATGGTTTTTCCGGAGCGCTCTGTTGGATGCTTGCTCGAGGGGGGAGAGTGAGGTTTAGATCTGAGAATCCCCATCTCTTCAAATAGACGGCTGGCCCGGAGGATCGGGGGTGGCAAATGCGAAAAAGCCTCGGCTCCTCGCATTCGCTCGACACGTGGGACTGGTCATTATTGAGGCACTGAAGTCGAGGAGTACAACATTAATGAGAAGCCGGACACTATTTGTCGTAACAGGAACTTTGGAGTATTCGGAGATGGAACCCGCCTTGCAATGCCGAAAACAAGACTGCGCGCCGGACTCATCATCATTGAAGCCTGGTTCAGGGGCTACTGAGGGAGTCCTGGATTAGGGGGTTTCCGGACAGCCGGACTATATACATCGTCCGGACTATTGGAGCGTGAAGATACAAGACTCAAGACTCCGTCCCGTGTCCGGATGGAACTCTCCTTTGCGTGGAAGACAAGCTTGGCGATCTGGATATTGTGTTTCCTTCCTTGTAACCGACTCCATGTAAACCCTAGCCCTCTCCAGTGTCTATATAAACTAGAGAGGTTGGTCCTTAGAAGATCGATCACAATTACAATCATAATCATCATAGGCTAGCTTCTAGGGTTTAGCCTGTACGATCTCGTGGTAGATCTACTCTTGTACTACTCATATCTTCAACATTAATCAAGCAGGAAGTAGGGTTGGGCCCGAACCTGGGTAAAGATTGTGTCCCTTGCTTCCTGTTACCATCAGCCTAAGGCACACAAATCGGGACCCCCTACCCGAGATCCGCCGGTTTTGACACCGACACCGACCACCGCCCGCCGCAGCTAGTTAGACTGTCTCCAGCCGGGAAAAAGGAGCGTCGTCGAGGCAGCCTCTTCGCCGCCGCCCCGGGCACCTTTTCCGGCGCTCCAGCCGCGCATGGCATGTGTGCCCGCGGGCTTGCACCCACCTCGCCCACAAGGTGTTCGGTGAATTGTTTAGCCTGGCGATGGACTCCGAAGATGAGGAGGCGCTCATGGCGTTGCTGGATGAGGAAGCCGAAGTCGACGTCCAGAAGCAGGAGCATCTCATGGTGCTCGCCGGCCTGCTCGCGAGCAGTGAGAAGCCGCGGCGAGGTGGCTCGGCACTTGGGCAGATGAAAGCAAAGAACCGGCATCGTCTGGAAGGCTACTACATGCTCTACTCGGACTACTTCGCCTACGCTCCATTGCACGGTGAGAAAACATTTCGGGCCGTTATCGGATGAGCCGAAAGCTTTTCCTCCGGATTGTGAATTCCATCCGGGAGTTCGACAGCTACTTCAAGTGCAAGAAGGATTGCACCGGCACACTTGGATTCACCTCGATCCAGAAGTGCACGACAGCTATGAGGATGCTTGCATATGGAGCTCCCGTTGATTCACTAGACGACTATGGGCGCATGGCCGAGGCCACCCCCATTGAGTGTTTCTACAAGTTCTACATGGCAGTGGTGGCAGTGTTTGGACCGCAGTACTTGCAAACACCCAATGCGGAAGACACTGCTCGGATCCTAGCACAGAATGAAGCAAGAGGATTTCCTGGGATGCTTGGAAGCATCAACTGCATGCATTGGAAATGGAAGAATTGTCCATTTGCTTGGCAGAGGTTGTACAAAGGTGCCAAAGGCGGTTGAAGTGTGGTGCTTGAGGCAGTGGCCACACAGGACCTCTGGATTTGGCACTCTTTCTTTGGGATGCTAGGAAACTCACAATGATATCAACGTCTTGCAGTGCTCCCCAGTCTTTGCCAAGCTTGTTGAAGGTCATTCTCCTCCGGTGAACTTCGAGGTCAATGGACGGCAGTACAACAAGGGGTACTATCTAGCTGATGGCATCTATCCGAGATGGTCGACATTTGTGAAGACCATCTCAAACCCTGTGCCAGGAGGCAAGAACACCTGGTTTGCGAAGATTCAGGAGGCTTGCAGGAAGGATGTCGAGCGGGCATTTGGTGTGTTCCAATCTCGATTTCCTGTTGTCCGGTTCCCTGCTCAGACCTGTTCGAAAGATCAAATGTGGGAGATCATGACTTGATATGTCATCTTGCACAACATGATCATTGAGAGCGAGCAGGAAGAGCCAGTGTTTGACATTAAACCATACCACAGGCAGGGTCCTCTTGCCCAAGTTGATCATCAGCTACCGGCAAACTGGACTGACTACATCAATATGCGTCAGGAGATCCGAGACCTACAGGTGCATCAAGAACTGCAACACGATCTGGTGGAGCACTATGGAGGCTCAAGGGCGAGGCCGGGAATGACATGTGATGAAACTTGAGTTTTTATTTGTTAAACGATATAATTTGTGGCGAACTATTTGATTTATGTGATGAAACACGCCGAAACACGCTGAACTATGTGAGGAGCTAATTGATTCCTATTTGTTTGCGAAAATTCACGCCGAAACCCGCCGAACCGTGCCGAATATGGGCCGATTCACGCAGTTATCGGGCTGTTTTTGGACATATTTGGGCCGAAAGCTGGGCTGAATTTGGCGCCTGGGGGCGACAGCTGGGTGCCGAACCGCCCCCGGCATCGAGTTTATTGCCGGCGCACCCCCAGGACGCTCTTTTTCGGCGCCCTAGGGGCCGAACGGCTGGAGATGCTCTTACCTCCATAGAGAGGGCCCGAACCTGGGTAAACATCGTGTCCCCCGCCTTCTGTTACCATTAGCCTTAGACGCACAGTTCGGGACCCCCTACCCGAGATCCGCCGATTTTGACACCGACACCTACCCATAGCCGAGCACGTCCATTCGCTGTAACTATACCCATCAAATCAAAGCAAGCCTCAGGGCACGAGACGTAGGGCTTTTGCCTCCACCGAGTGAGGGGCCTGAACTCGTTAAACACGGAGTGTTACACCTACGCCGTAGCTAGTCTCTGCACCTTATTTGTACCCCTAGTACTCACTGTCAGGATCATAACCCCAACAGGGCCCTCATTTTTGGTGACTTGGCGTAACGGTTCACAATAGACGACGTAGATGAGGGATTTTCTAGATTTACAAAACAGTCCCGTAATTTTACAAGGACAACCTTCAAGCAAAAAACAAAAAGCAATCTTCTCCATCTATGGATTTTGGGTTGCCGGCGGGAGTAGAGGGCACCGGCACAGGCGTGTGGCTGCTACAAGCTCACCTCGTCGGAGCTCTTGGGAGGCTGTGAGCCCGCTTAACTCGCCGCTGCTACGCGTCGACGCGCTTGACCAGTGATGCGCGCCACTGCTGCTCGCGGCCGCACAGCTGCCCGCCGCTATTGTACGTCGCTGTTGCTGCTTGCACTACCTACGGCCGCACCGCTGTTGTGCATCCCGCCGCTGCTGTGCGCCATCGCTGCTGCTCGCACTACTCGCGGCCGCACCTCTGCCGCGCGTCACCGCCGCTACTCGCGGTCGCGCCGGCGCCGCTGCTTGACCAGTGGTCTGCGCCGCCCTCCGCTGCTTGCTCTAGTGCGGCGCACCGCCATCGCTGCTTGTGGCCGCTCCGGTGCTACACTCAGCAGAAAGGATGCGACGAGCACCATGGCCTGGCAGTGCAGTTTGGGGGCGGTGGCCTCCGATCCCGATTGGACAGGGGTGGGGAGGAATTTTTTTCAGAGAGAGGGGTTCTTTGCGAAAAATACCAGCCTGCGTTATCTGTTGCAAACCGTTACGCCACCTCATCAAATGCGGGCTCCACGGGTCATAATCGTGGTTAAAATGCCTAAATCAACCAATCAGTGTTTTCTGCAAAAGATTAGACCAAGAATTGGTGTTTTTTGTCCCAAATTCATAAAAGAGTGTTTTCTGCAAATATACGCTTCAATGTGTTGATTTTCTGCAATTCTCTCGCCATTTCTGTTCAAGCCAACTCCATGCCATTTTTCTAGACTATAGCCCCCCCCCCCCAATGTAGGGAGAATATCATACAGAAACCGGTGAAAACCACGAGAAGAAGTTTTGAAGTTCCAAAAAAATCTGAAAAAATACGGGATGTTAAGAGGATGATGTTTTATTGCCACAGAAACTTTCAAGTTGAAACACATTACGAGATGTGAGTTATGAAAAAGACAAAATCAGCATTGAATAGTGTCAAACAAGAGTGTCACTATTTAGGGCAGAATTTGTCTTTTCTATAGCTCACATCTCGTAATGTGTTTCAACTTGAAATTTTACATGACAATAAAACATCACCCTCTTAACATCCCGTAATTTTTAGATTTTTTCGAAACTTTAAAATATGGTTTTCATGAAGTTTTCATTGAATATTAGTCTCCCGGTGTGTTGTTGATTTGCTGTACACTGTTCTGATGAATATACACCGCAAAATTCATGAATATGTTGAAATATATTGTCCGCCCCTCTCCATCAGTTCGGACTTCTGTCCATTAGTTCAAACTTTTAGAAGAGTTGATTGGTGCATGAATTCAATAGAATTTAGTGATGAGAAAGGTCATTAACTGTAAAAGAGCAATTAGCTATCGAAGGGAGATACACTATACCAATTGACAGTACGGCTAATGGTCAAGTCATTTGTGTTTATTCAGACGGATCCCATGCAAACTGGCGGTAGTGGGTGCTCCAAGGTAGACTCGTAATATTTTTCTTGACTTGACCAAGTACGAACGAAGCTCCATTCATTTCAAACGTGTCTTTAGTACGGAGTAGTATATACGTACTACATATGAGGCTCTGAGCTTGCGCATGCACCTGCGTGTGCCCTTCTGACGTAACCAAGGGTGGTTGAGGCTTTCCTATAGCGATGGGTTACGGGCCACCATTCTTATACAAAGATGTAAATTTGGAGCCCACCATTATCATCCAACCCAACACTCAAACACAGCCCCGCTCGAGAAGGACAGCTCATTGCTTTCTCACAATAAGCCTATGGCAAAGAAAAGGAATTCGTAACGGTTCTTTATGCCACTAAACTAGCTATAGCTGCCAAGGCGCTGCCGCTTAGAAAACGAACCTCCAGCTCAGCCTAACTTGGTATCGGTAAAAAAAATGTTTCGTTGACCAATCCGCACACATCGCGGAGAATTGCATCCTACGGTGGAAATCAAGTGGAGGAATCCCGCGTTTGCAAGATGAAAGAACCCACGCATGGACACTATAAAATGACGGTGCCCCTGGTCGAGAGAGAGAGAGAGAGAGAGAGAGAGAGAGAGAGAGAGAGAGAGAGAGAGAGAGAGAGAGAGAGAGAGAGAGAGAGAGAGAGAGAGAGAGAGAGAGAGAGAGAGAGAGGCCAGAGCAATGGAGCAGCCGAGTAAAGCAGAACTCAATCACGAAAACAGCCAGCACCAACCTCGGAAACATGATCTTAAGCTGCCGGAAGAGAAGCTCAATACCATGGCCGTCCGGATGGCGTTCTTTTACAAACTGATGAGTGGCTGTGGTGCGCTGGCTTTCGCCTGGGCCACCGTGGTGCTGCTCGGTGGATTCTCCACTCTGATCAAGCAGAAGGACTTCTGGTTTGTAACCATCATCGTCTTCATGGAAGCTACCTGGTATGTACATATCACTCTTTTTTTATTTATTTTTTATTGTATTATCTTGCAATAAACCTTCTTGCTGTAAATATGCTAGAGCGAAGTGTACATGCATATCCCACCACCATGGGAGTGAATCATGAGAAGTGATGATCAGATTTGACCATGAGAGACGTAGCTAGCGACGATAGGCTCCAAAAACCCAGTGTTTATTATTTTTAGAAGATCAGGGAGTATCTCCACTGTTCCATTGCATGAAAACCAAAAACATACAACGTTCCAAGATTCAGAAAAAGCTAAAAAAGCATAAGAAACTGCACTGCTGTTCTGATCCATGCTCAAGAGATCCATAAACGTCCAGATTGGATAGAATAACCATAGTTACACCAATAAGAGGACATTTCGCTGGATTTATATTCCATTCGTTTGTACACGGAAGCGGACTTCGACAGGCTAGCTGCCACTTCCTAAACATTGACCCTAAAGAACTCCTTGGCCGCCTCCGGTGAACCACAACCAATCTACACCCATGGTAATCAATAAACCTCCTTGCTCGACCTTTATTTTTTTTTAAGAAGGATGACTCCTGTCCTCTGCATCTAGACGATGTATGCGGTCACTTTATTAATTATTCATAATGACCTTACAAAGTAATACATCGGTAAGTCTGAAGCCGCCATTTCGGCAACATCTGCCCTGCCGCTACTCATATCCACTTGATGAAGGGGTGTCAAAAATCTGAGGCGAATGCCGGGTCTGAGGCACACAAATAAACGGCGCTTGCAAGATCTATTTAGTTTGTTTTAGCAAGCTCAATATTTACTTTTACCCAAGAAAAAAACTTTGTTATTCTATTACATCATATAAAATGGACTTAAACGGGACCCGGTTTACATCCTTAGCTCGATTTCTCTCCACTATGCAACATCCTTCATGCCTTTAGTCCTCCTTCCTGGTCATCTGCATTTTCCGGCCGGAGCTCTGGCTCCCGCGTTTGATCATCACAAGTGCCGTGCGGGTCAAAGCCTGGTTGTTGTTGGTTTGTGCCGGAGACAAAAAGTACCTGCCTGGTCTAGCTACCTCACCCGTGAGATTAGCCTGGTGAAGATGAATTAAATAAGAGTCTTTGTCCAGGCTAGCCTGGCACTGATTAAATCCAAGAGAGGTATGGTCCGCTTCTGAGAAAAATATGCTAATCACTAAAAGGCAGAGTAGCAGGCCAGGGTAGGAAACAAACACCCACTTACGAGGCTCACCTAGACAGGCAAAGAACTTGTGAACATTCCAGGCGCAGGCCAGGTGTTGACACCAGATTTTGGCACGGTCAATAACTTATTTAAGATGACCTCAAACGAAGAAGTGATCTTCATGAAAGAGTTCCGTATTGTTGATATGAATATCTTTGAAGTTTGGGTCATCGCCGTCCGATTTCATCTCGAAGGCCGAAACTACGCTCAAAGTACTAAGAACTTATATTCAGAGTACAGTTTGGCCGGTTAAGCCCCAAGACGACCTCAAATGGAAAAATGATCTACACGGATTGTCTTCGTCTCGTCGAAACGATCGATTTTGATATAACAATCGTCCAAATCCGAGTTCGTATGCAAAAGTTAGAGCAATCGGAGTGCAGCCCTGTCACGAGGCGAAATATGGCGCGCCCCACCAGACGCCATGTCTGATTGGTAGCGCGAGTAAAGAGATTTTTTGCGCGAGCTATTTGACCCTTAAGATGACCTCTGATCAAAAAACGTTCAACATGAAAGTTGTTCGTATCGTCGAAACGGTCAAGATTGCTTTTGGACTCGTTCTCATCCGAGATTGTTTACCACCACAAAAAAGACCCGCAAGGTGCAGCCAGTTTAAACCGAACAGTTTTGGAAAGTTCGGACAAGACCAATCCGAATTTGACTAGGGTTTTGGACGTGAATCCAAGCCTTTTCCTTGCACGGGAAGTCCAGCCGCCTCTTATATACCTAAGGGGTGACGGCCGATTGAACAACAACACACAATCGAACAATCAATCTACTTTTTACCCTAGTTTTACATCTCTCCCTTGTTCTTTCTCTCTCGTTCTTCGTTCGTTCTTCGTTGAAGGGCAGCGATCCTCGAGGCTCTAGGGGCGGGCGAACCGACCTAGGGCAGCGCATAGCCGCCGCGCGTCCAGACGGGGTCCCTCCTGGGCGCGTGGGGTTTTGGGTGCTCAAAAGCGCCCGCCGGATTGCTTGCGTACCGCGCTTCCGGACGGGTCTCCTTCGACGTGAGCTGCGGTGCATCACCCTCGGCGTCGGAGGTACACGGTGACGTGTTCGTGTGCGAACACACTTTTTGGCGACTCCGCTGGGGACGAAAGATCAAGAATCATCATCAACCATGTCTAATCTCCCCCAGCCCTCAGAAGTTGACGCCGATAACATCATTAAGCGGTCTTGATGAACTATCGGATGAGCATCGCAAAGCCTACGAAGCGCGCAAGAAGCAGCATGAAGAAGCTTTTGAGGCGCTCAAGAAGAAGCGCCAGGAGGAGGATTTGGAAGCGTTTCTTTTAAGTTTCAAGAAGGACCGTCAAGGCAACATCACTCCGGTTGGAAACGTCAATTTTCCTCCCCTCATCGACGAACAAGATATAATCACTGTGAGTAAAGTTTTTTCTCCGGAGCAAGTGGCTGTGATTGAAAGTCTTGTTAGCAAGGGTAATGTGATGGCATACAATTCGTTTGTGGCTAGTGCTAATGCTCAGAAAATATGCCTCCGTCTAGTGGTACTGTTGGTGTATCTGAAAATGCTAGTCCAACTTTACCTATTTCATCGGCACCTCCTATACAACAACAATATAGTATGTCGTTGAATGTTTACCCTAGTCAAACCAACCAGCTTGTGACTACACCTACATACCCTAATCCTATTATGAGTGTGCCCAATTCGGCGTCAACGCCGAATCATTTTGTCACACCACCCATAGGCGCAAATATGTTTGGTTTTCCGCCGAATTATGGTTCGGCGCCCATCCCACAAGTTGCACCAATAGCTAGTACTCAGGTTGCTCCTATGTCATTGCCACAAACATCTTCATCTACCTCGGATCCAATTTTAGCTAAATTAAGGGAGGATTTGCATAAGATGTTTTTAGAAACTTTCGGAAACGAGCCGAAAGTAAAGAGTCGTGTGTATCAAAAGCCTTATCCTGAACACTTCGATGCAATTTCTTACCCTCAAGGTTATAAGGTTCCTGATTTTGTTAAATTTAGTGGTGAGGATACGAAAACAACTTGGGAGCATGTGAGTCAGTATCTAGCACAGTTGGGTGAAGCAGGTTCCATAGAAGAGTTGAAAGTGCGTTTATTTCCCTTGTCTTTAACTGGTACCGCATTTTCATGGTTTGCTGCTTTACCACATGGCTCAATTCTCCTATGGTCGCAATTAGAGCAAAAGTTTCATGATCACTTTTATAGCGGCGATAATGAGCTAAAGTTGTCACATCTTACATCGGTTAGGCAGAAACATGATGAATCGGTCACCAATTACGTCAAGAGATTTAGAGATATAAAGAACCGATGTTATAGCTTAGTGATAACTGAGAGAGACTTGGCGGATCTTGTTCTTAATGGTTTAAAAACTCACATTAAAGAGAGGTTGGAAAGTTATGAGTTTTTGAATATTAACCAAGTCTTGCAAAAGGCGTTGACTCAAGAGAGTCGAAGTAAAGAGGTTCATAGGTCTACAACCGATCGTCCTAGAATGCATATGATTGAACACAATGATGATAATTCGGACGATGAGGTTGATGTCCATACTACTGAATTCGTTTGGTCCTCAAAGACCAAACCCTATATGTGCAATGCTCTTAAGCCGATTCGCAAGAATCGTGATGAGGATATGAGGTTCACTTTTGATATATCAAAGTGTGATAAAATATTTGATGCTCTCTTGCAAGACAAGATGATTAGAATATCACACACCATACCGCTGTTTGAGGAGCTAAAACGACGTGCTTATTGCAAGTACCATAATTCATTTTCTCATGCTACTAATGATTGCAATGTTTTTCGACGACAGATACAATCGGCCATTAATGACGGACGATTGAATTTTGTTGAGATGCAAGTTGATAAACAGCCCTTTCCGATGAACACCATGGACTTGGAGGGAAAGAAAATGTTAATTCAGCCTAGCATAGCCGAATCTGCTAATAAAGATAATGTTGTTATTGGTGAACCCAGGAAAGGCAAGGAGGGCGACAAAGTCTTGGGAAGAGAGGTTGTGCTTGATAAGCAACCCGATGGCAAGGAAGTATTGAAGATCACCATAAAAAATCCCGTACCCGGGGGGCAACCACAAGTACAAGAAGATACTCATGTTAAATTTATCAAGCCCAAGAATTCAGAAGTTGGCAAGTGGGGAAAGAGTGAAGCTAAGCACAAGCGAATCAAGCCAACTTTTGATATGCTGCTATCCAAATATGCAAGTCAAGCGGCCGGTGCTAGCTCTAATCGGCCATCACATTCGAAGCGTTCAAGATCGCTTCCGGAGCAAGAGTTTCGACGCTATGCAAGGCCATATGGGTCATGGGCACCGACACCATGGATGTCACAACCCTCCTATGCACCATATTACATGAGAGACTTCAATGGAGGATGGGGGCAGCCCCCAATGGCTCCTTATGCTTTCCATATGGGGTGGACAACACCTAGAAGGCCTGCTCGTGAGAGGCTTTATTATCCCACCCAAGGCCGTTTGAGTTATGGTGCTAATCGGCCAACAGAAAATTCTCCAAGTAAGGACAATAAAAAAGTGTGGCATGTTAAGTCACCTAATGCGGAATTTTCAGAATGCAACAAGCAAAACAAGATCAAAAAGCCGGTTGTTGGTAATCTAGCTACTTCTAATGGTGATATTGTTATTGTTCAGCAGGGTTCCATGGTTGATGATCATGAGGTGAGCACAAGCAAGGCCAAACCAAGGGATCCCAAATATACTCAACCTAAGTGGTGTCCTCTCGGTTTAACTAAGACCATGAAAAGGAGGTTACAACGCATGAGGAACCACGAGAAGGTAGAACACAAAGAGGAGAGGCAAAGGGACGAATTGTTTAGTGAAATTCGGCCCATGGCACTCACAAAACAAGTGTGGAGGCCTAAACAAAAACAAAACACAGATGCTTCTACATTAGCTGCAGCAACATCTTCACCACCAAAAGAGGATGATGCGACCCCTATTACATCGTCCACACTACCTGAAACATCCCCTTCAATTGAGGAATCTTTAAGCCCAATATACACATTGGGAGATGAAGACGAGATGGTGGATTATGAATCTACGCCGGTTCGGGAAGGTATGGATATTAATATGGTATATTACTTACCTGCCGAGTTTCGTGCTATAGGTGAAGAAGGGGAGGTAGCCCGGCTGAATTTTGGTCCTAAGAATGCTATTTTCGAGAAGCCAAGAGAACCGGTGAAACACTTGAAGCCATTGTACCTCAAAGGTCATATTAACGGATTGCCGGTTGCTAGGATGCTCGTTGATGGTGGTGCTGTGGTAAATCTTATGCCCTACTCGGTCTTCAAAAAGTTGGGGTTAGATGATGATGCATTGATGAAGACCAATATGGTACTTAATGGATTCGAGGGTAAAGAAAAGACAGAGGCCAAAGGTGTGATGTGCATGGAACTCACCGTGGGAAGCAAAACTTTGGCCACCACATTCTTCATCACCGAGGTGCAAGGTAACTATAATGTTATATTAGGTCACGATTGGGTTCATGCTAACCAATGTGTGTCGTCTACCATGCATCAATTTTTAATACAATGGATCGATGATGAGGTAGAAATCATTCACGCGGATAATTCGGCTTGTGTTGCTTTGGCCGATGCATCGGTGGATTGGAATCATCCCGATGTAACTTGCTTAACAGGGCGTGACCTCTCGGAGTTTGATTTCCTTAGTGCTACAAGGAACGGGTTCATTCCCATCTCTTTAAAGCCGATTGGTGATAATCGGTTACAAGGTATGATGTGAACAAGAAGTTAAAATCAACGGCCGATATATAACTATCGCTGTCGGTGTCAAAACCGACGGATCTCAGGTAGGGGGTCCCGAACTGTGCGTCTAGGCGGATGGTAACAGGAGACAAGGGACACGATGTTTTACCCAGGTTCGGGCCCTCTTGATGGAGGTAAAACCCTACGTCCTGCTTGATTGATATTGATCTTGTGGATGTTTACAAGAGTGGATCTACCACGAGATCAAGGAGGCTAAACCCTAGAAGCTAGCCTATGGTATGATTGTAATGGTTGTTGTTGTTGTCCTACGGACTAGAGCCATCCGGTTTATATAGAAACCGGAGAGGGCTAGGGTTACATAGAGTCGGTTACAATGGTAGGAGATCTACGTATCCGTATCGCCAAGCTTGCCTTCCACGCCAAGGAAAGTCCCATCCGGACACGGGACGAAGTCTTCAATCTTGTATCTTCATAGTCTTGGAGTCCGGTCGATGATGATAGTCCGGCCGATGATAGTTCGGCTGATGATGGTAGTCCGGCTATCCGAACACCCCCTAATCCAGGACTCCCTCAGTAGCCCCTGAACCAGGCTTCAATGACGATAAGTCCGGCGCGTATATTGCTTGGCATTGCAAGGCGGGTTCCTCCTCTGAATGATAGAAGATTGTGAACACCAATATAGTGTCCGGCTCTGCAAAATAAATTCCACATTCCACCGTAGAGAGAATAATATATACACAAGTTCAATCTGCTGACGTTTTTTGCGGCATGACGTCACGCCACTACCAAGCCATTACTTGAATCGTTTTTTACTCTACCACCTCAGCGCATTTAGCGAAGCGGTTTCCTTGGCACATCTTGTCGAAGCAGAGATCGTGTTCCCCCTTAATCCGGGATTCTCATCAATACGGACATGGGTAACCCAACCGCGTCATTGATGGTGACGCTTGGGGGATAAGCGAGTTTTACCAGGCCGGTGGGGGACGCGTAGACTTCGCCCGCCCATATAAGGGATAAGGATTCACCTTTTCACCTACGCCTTCTTCCTCCTTTGATTATCCATCTCCGCGCACTCGAGCTCCAGCGCCCAAGCCCGCACATCTCGTCTCAACCTTCCCCAGTCATGTCTGGAGCGGGAGGCAAGTGGATGACCTCCTCCGTTACGGAGGAGCACATCGAAAGACTGCGCAGCGCCGGCTACCTGTCCGGCGACATTGCGCACCGGCTGCCCGACGAGGGGCAGCTCATCCCCACCCCCAGGCCCCATGAGAGGGTCATTTTTCTTCCCCACTTCCTCCGCGGACTGGGCTTTCCACTTCACCCCTTTGTCCGGGGGCTCATGTTCTACTACGGCCTGGATTTCCATGATCTGGCGCTGAACTTCATCCTCAACATCTCGGCGTTTATCGTCGTGTGCGAGGCCTTCCTCTGCATCCAGCCCCACTTCGGCTTGTGGCTCAAGACCTTCAATGTCAAGCCGAAGGTAGTGAAGGGCACTCAAGCGGAGTGCGGAGGCGCCATGTTGGGCAAGATGCCCAACGTCCTTTGGTTCGAAGGGGCCTTCGTGGAATCCGTCAAGGGGTGGCAATCGGGGTGGTTCTATATCACCGAGCCGCACGACCCTACGTGGGCGGCGGCCCCCGAGTTCAGATCTGGTATCCCCACGCAGCTCACCTCCTGGAAAGAGAAGGGCTTGCTGTGGGGTAGTTCGGACGAGCTGACGGGACTCCAAGCCTGTATCCAGAAGCTGGTGAAGAAGCTCAGGCTGGTTAACGTGGTCCAAGTCATGCTCGTCCGCCGGATTCTCCCATGCCAAGAGCGAGCATTCAATCTGTGCGAGTTCAATCCGGAACAGCACCAGGCGCTGAGCGGGCTCTTCGACACGACGTACGAAGGCGCCTGGAGGGTGCTGTTCAAGGGCACCGAAGCCCCCGCATCCGTGACTGAAGATCGCAGATTTCGCTCGCAGCGCCAAGCCGACAAGGTAAGTGATTCTACCCCCTTTACAGGACACTTGCTTTTCATAGTTTGACTCTATGCGGGTTTTAATTTCCCCTTTTCCTTTGACAGGACTGGATGAGGAAGGCGGAGCAGATTATCTGCCCGGCTCCTATGCCAGAAAACCTAGTAGACGCCCATCTAGCGAGGCTGCTGGTTCCGGCACCGCACGTGGTGCCGGAGAAGAAGGCCAAGAAGGAGGCCATGGGTGCTCGAAAGAGTTCCCGTTTTCAGGTGTCCGACGACTCCGGGGCGGACTCCTCCCCTGAAAACGAGGAGGAGAAAGAGGACTCTCTCCCAGAGGAGGGAGAGAGGAAGAGGAAGGCTTCCCCAACAGGGGAGGCCGAAGGGTCCAAGAGGGGAAGGACTATTCCCCCGGACAGCTCCGCCAACATCAACGTTGGCGAGGAAGAATGGCCTTCAAGGGCCAGGCCTCCGGCGAGATCGTAAGTATCCGGATTTATAATTTCTTTTTCTGTGTCACATAGTGTCGTTCTGATGCCGCATGCTGCCTGTAGTCCGACCAATGATGATCTCCCCGCTTCATCGAGTGGGTCGTTGGCTCCGTCGGATGTAGACTCCATCCCGACCGCCTCCACCCCTCGCGACACCGAGGACGCCGAGGTGGGATCACAAGAAGGGACCCATCAGGGGGAGGCTCCGGAGGCGCCACAAGGCAGCATCCCGGACTTTGCGCCGGACTCCACATCAGAACCCGCAGTGGTTCCGGAGTCCGGCCGGCGGCCCCTTCGCACGAAGGGCAAGACTGTGACACCGGCAGCTTCCGTCCAACCGGAGGCGCCGGACAATTTGTTGGAGGCGCTGCAGAGCGCTTCCATCGAGGAAGAACACCGCACTATTATGAGTGCGGTGATTCAGAAGGTACAGCTTGCCAAGAGCGGGCTGACTGAAGCCTGCAGTAGCCTTCTATCAGGCTTTGAGGTAAGAAGTTAAAAATATGCAATGTAATACCGCATAGACAGTAGCCCCTGATGCTCGGTTCGGTGTTTGGAAAGAAAAGCCGGACTGAGGATCTGAAAAAAAAAGATATACGCAGGGTTGCTAAAAAATTATGTCAATATGGGTTGCAGGCTGCGCTGCTGACCTTTGTCGCACTGACTGCGGAGGTCAGTGCTTTGAAGCAGGAGCTCGAGCGTCCGAGCAAGAGCTCGGCCGCGCCAAGAAGCAGCTCCAGGACAAAGAAGGTGAGTAACACCACTTTGAACTTATACCTTACAGAAAAGGATTTAGGTTGCAACAAAAAATAACAAGGATAACATGGGTACTGCAGGGGCCACGAACGAGGTGGCAACCCTGAAGGAGGCCGTGTCCGCGGCCGAACGCAATGCGGCCGCGGAACGGGCAGAGCGAGAAAAGCAGGAGGCGCGGGTGGCGGTGGTTCGGCAAGAGCTCCAGGCTCTCATGGAAAAGCATGAGAGTTTGGAGCGTGACTCAAAGACTCGAGAGTCCGAGCTTGCCTCGGCTCTCGAAAGTGCCAAAACTGCCAAGGCCGATGCCCATAAGTCCCTTCAGGAGATTGAGTTGGTGAGGAAGATAGCGGCGGGTAAGGCATTTTTCATGCAAAGCAAGCATGTGAATGTAAATTACGTGTTACTTACCCGAATTCGGAGCTCTCCAGGGGCGTTTGCAGATCTGCCTCGCAGCGTGTCTGATGCCGCCGCATTCTACCGAGCCGAGGAGGGGAGCTCAATGGAGAAGGTCTTCTGGTCTCAGTATGCTGAGGCCGGCCATCCGGTGCCCCCTAGCGACCAGCTGAAGCAGCTGGTCGAGCTCCACAAGGTGGCCGAGCAGGCCATGAAGGGCCTCATAGTCCGGCTGTGGCCTGGAGAGGCCATGCCTGGGAGCTACTTCGGCCTCGTGCGACGGTTGGTGGATGCGTGCCCCTGGGTGGAGGTTATCAAGCGCTCCGCCTGTATTGAAGGTGCTCGTCGGGCCCTTGCCCGCGCAAAGGTGCATTGGGGCAAGCTGGATGCGGAGAAGCTAATCACTGACGCGCCACCAGCGGGCAAGGAATATCGTACGCCCAAGATGTACTATAAGACTGTCCTGAAGGGTGCCCGCAAGATTGCGGATGAGTGCCCCAGGGATGTAATTATTGAGTAAATTCGCAATGTGTTATCCTGTGCGCTGAAAACTTTGTTCATATGCGCTAAGCAACGCTTGTTAATTTAAAATATTACCTTCTGTGCGGCCGTTTATTAAATCTGAGAGATGGCAAGTCGTCGGCTTCAGCCCCATGCCACGAGTGCTGGGGTGTTCGGGATAAACTTGAGCACTCTTGTTCCCATTTTTGGGTCCATCTAGGGAGGCGCTGAACACAACGAACAAGGCAACCGGACTTATAGTGCTTGAACACTCTCACTTAGCCATAGAATTCTATAATTTTAAATTTCGGCGAAGCCCCTAGTATTCGGAAGACCGAATTCGGGGCGCTATCCACACCTTCGTCAGACATTATCCGGTACTTCGCTCGAAGCGGCGTAGGTCTTTAAGGACCCGAAAAGACCTCTCGAACAGCGACCAGTCTCTCGCCTTATCATGACAGTCAGTTTTAGCTTTCTCCACTAAGGCGTTAACCCGGCTCAACCGGGGCGCAATCGCAGTGGTTCTCCCAGTGCTACCTTAGCCGATAGAACGGAACGTAAGGTGCCAAACTTGGGAGCCGGGCAAACCCAACTATTGACCCAAGACATGATTCGGAGCCGATTCATATAATGCTATAAGTTCGGGGTGCCGCACTTGTGAAAGTGTTCGGACTTTATCACACCATAATGCGGGGAACATAAGCCCCTGGTGTATTTGGCCGTACCAAAATGTACGGATGCAACATGTCGTAAATGAACATATATATATAAGGTAATGCAATTATGGGCAAAAAGTGCTGCATTTTATTCGAGAAGATATGCTATGAGTGCGGAATGATACAAATAGTGCGGAAAGCAAGGGATTGGACGAATTAAAGGCGTCTCCCTCCAGGGGTAGGCCGCGGAATGGTGTATTTAACAAATTTAATGCTCGTAATGGAGACCACCTGAGTGTTCGTCGCAGCCTTTGTCCCTCCCTGGCTGTTGCATCATGAGTTCGGCAGGTTCGCCGCCGGACAGAGTTCTGTATAAAAAAGAGAGAAATAAAAGATAAAAAGAGCGACACACTTGGGAGCCCCTGGTGTGGTCGAACCGCACTCTGGGTCTGTTGTGGTTGTGCCTCTCCCCCTATGCCCATGGTATCTCCAGGGCGTAATTATGTACGCGGAGAGTTTGTCTTACAATTGTGCGAGGGCTGGGGTTGAGGCCGCATTGCTACGCGTGCTCGGAACGTGCCAGGTGGTCTTGGTTGATGTTGCTCCGGGCGCGTTTGGCCGTGTCCGGTCGTTTAACGGCCGACTCGAAAATTGCCTTAAAAGGCTGCTCTGTACTTCTGCCGCGAGAGCCGCTGTATGTTCCTCTGTTCGGAGGGAGTGTTCCGTGTTTCCATTGACCGTGATGACTCCATGAGGGCCTGTCATCTTGAGCTTAAGGTATGCATAATGCGGCACCGCGTTGAATTTTGCGAACGCGGTTCGTCCGAGCAGAGCGTGATAGCCACTGCGGAATGGGACTATGTCGAAGATTAACTCCTCGCTTCGGAAATTATCCGGGGATCCGAAGACCACTTCCAGTGTAACTGAGCCTGTACAACTGGCCTCGACACCTGGTATGACGCCTTTGAAGGTTGTCTTTGTAGGTTTAATCCTTGAAGGGTCTATGCCCATCTTGCACACTGTATCCTGATAAAGCAGGTTCAGGCTACTGCCGCCGTCCATCAGGACTCTCGTGAGGTGAAATCCATCGACGATTGGGTCTAAGACCAATGCGGCGAATCCGCCATGGCGGATACTGGTCGGATGGTCTCTTCGATCGAAAGTGATCGGGCAAGAGGACCATGGGTTGAATTTTGGGGCGACTGGCTCCATCGCGTATACGTCCCTTAGTGCACGCTTCCGCTCCCTCTTGGGTATATGCGTTGCGTATATCATGTTTACCGTCCGAACTTGAGGGGGGAATCCCTTTTGTCCTCTGTTGTTCGGCGGCCGGGTCTCTTCCTCGTCATCGCTGTGTAGCCCCTTGTCATTGTTTTCGGCGATTAATTTGCCTGCCTGCTTGAATACCCAACAATCTCTGTTGGTGTGGTTAGCTGGCTTTTCGGGGGTTCCATGTATTTGACAGGAGCGGTCGAGTATTCGGTCCAAATTGGACGGGCCCGGAGTGGTTCTTTTGAATGGCTTCTTCCGTTGACCGGGCTTGGAGCCTCGGAATCCGGCGTTGACTGCCGTATCCTCATTGCTGTCGCCGTTAATGCGGCGTTTGTTTTTGTTTCGACGCGACCTGCCATTGCGGTCCTTGGTATCCGGACTGCCAGCGTTTTTGCTGAGGTTGTTGCTGCGAGCTAGCCAGCTATCCTCTCCCGCACAGAAGCGGGTCATGAGTGATGTGAGGGCTGCCATGGATTTCGGCTTTTCCTGTCCTAGGTGCCGGGCCAGCCACTCATCGCGGATGTTATGTTTGAAGGCAGCGAGGGCCTCTGCATCCGGACAGTCGACGATTTGATTTTTCTTTGTTAAGAACCGTGTCCAGAATTGCCTGGCCGATTCGTCTGGCTGCTGGATTATGTGGCTTAGGTCATCTGCGTCCGGTGGTCGCACATACGTGCCCTGGAAGTTGTCGAGGAATGCGGCTTCCAGGTCTTCCCAGCATCCAATTGACTCTGCGGGCAGGCTGTTAAGCCAATGCCGAGCTGGTCCTTTAAGCTTGAGCGGGAGATATTTGATGGCGTGAAGATCGTCGCCGCGGGCCATATGTATATGGAGGAGATAATCCTCAATCCAAACCGCGGGGTCTGTTGTGCCATCGTAGGATTCGATATTAACGGGTTTAAACCCTTCAGGGATTTGATGATCCATTACTTCGTCAGTGAAGCATAGTGGGTGTGCGGCGCCTCTGTATTGAGCAATATCGCGACGTAGCTCGAGAGAGCGTTGTCTGCTGTGTTCGGCCCGGCCGGAGTAGTTGTATCCGGCGCGACGGTATTCGTCGTGGGTCTTGGGGCGCCCACGTGATCCATAGATAGATCTGGATTGTCTTGCCTTGTCCTCCAATATATCCCGCAAGTCCGGCCCGTTCCCCCGTGGCTTCATGCTTTTTGAGCGATGCCGGGGTACGGTTTTGGTGGAGGGCTTGCATGCCTCTCTGTCGCGGCCACGAGGTGGTCGGTCTGCCGTATTGTGCGCTGGTGATGCAGGTTTGTACGCTTCCTCCTCTAGTCGGGGGAGCAACTTGCGTTTTGGGTAACTTTTGGAGGGGCGTTCGAGTTCATACTCTTCGGCCGCGAGGACCTCGGTCCATCTGTCGGCCAGTAGGTCTTGATCAGCTTGAAGCTGTTGCTGCTTTTTCTTTAGGCTGTTTGCCGTGGCCATTAGCCTGCGTCTGAAACGCTCTTGTTCGACGGGATCCTCAGGCACGACGAATTCGTCGTCGTCGAGGCTTGCCTCGTCTCCGGAGGGAGGTAAGTAATTATCATCCTCGACCTCTTCGTCTGCCGTCCTCTCGTGAGGGCTTGCTTCTGCCTCCTCCTGCGCTGGATCGTGCTGGAGGGGGTTGTCTTCGGCACTTTCTGGGGTGTTATTATCTCCTGTGCCGGAATCTCCATTCTTGCTGTGGCGGGATTTAGAGCGGCGCCGCTGACGTCGGCGCTTGGGCTGTTTCTTTAAGGAATCGGCCTCCGTTGCTTCTTCGTCGTCCCCATTCTTTGGGGTGTCCACCATGTATATGTCGTAGGACGAGGTGGTCTTCTAGTGTCCTGTAGGCACTGGTTCTTGATAGTCTCCGGCATCGTCGTCCATACCGTCGATGTCTTCGGAGTCGTAGTCGAGTACGTCGGTTAGATCGTCGACGGTGGCTACGAAGTGGGTGGTGGGTGGGCTCTGAATTTCTTCGTCGTCCGCGTCCCAACCATCCTGGCCGTAGTTCGGCCAGGGCTCTCCGGATAGCGAGAGATGCTTCAGCGAATTTAAGATATCGCCGAAGGGTGAGTGCTGAAAGATGTCCGTAGCGGTGAATTCCATGATCGGCGCCCAATCGGATTCGACTGGCAGGGGCGCAGGAGGTTCGGAGTCCGGCAGAGAGTCCGCACCTCGGAGTCATGAGCTTTATGCGGGACAAGGTAAGTGTTCGGCTCCATCGCCGTAGAAGTTGCAGCTCCCGAGGCGGTGTCCAGCCATCCGTCCTCGATCTGAGCGATCGGCTCCGGACTATGGGTCGGAGCGGATTCGTGTGCGGCCTCCAAGGTGCTGTCCGGCGGCAGAGTTAGGTCATGCCCATCGTGACAGCGCGGCACGCTCGGCTGTGGCTCAGATCCATCGAAGATCAAGTCCCCGCGGATATCGGCCGTGAAGTTTAGGCTTCCAAACCTGACCTGACGGCCAGGGGCGTAGCTTTCGATCTGCTCCAGATGGCCAAGTGAGTTGGCCCGCAGTGCGAAGCCGCCGAATACGAAGATCTGTCCGGGAGAAAAGTCTCACCCAGGACTGCGTCGTTGTCGATTGAAGAGGCCATCAAGCCTATCGGTGACGACACAGAGGAACTCTCAATGAAAGCACCAATGTCGGTGTCAAAACCGGCGGATCTCGGGTAGGGGGTCCCGAACTGTGCGTCTAGGCGGATGGTAACAGGAGACAAGGGACACGATGTTTTACCCAGGTTCGGGCCCTCTTGATGGAGGTAAAACCCTACGTCCTGCTCGATTGATATTGATATTGTGGATGTTTACAAGAGTGGATCTACCACGAGATCAAGGAGGCTAAACCCTAGAAGCTAGCCTATGATATGATTGTAATGGTTGTTGTTGTTGTCCTACGGACTAGAGCCATCCGGTTTATATAGACACCGGAGAGAGCTAGGGTTACATAGAGTCGGTTACAATGGTAGGAGATCTACGTATCCGTATCGCCAAGCTTGCCTTCCACGCCAAGGAAAGTCCCATCCGGACACGGGACGAAGTCTTCAATCTTGTATCTTCATAGTCTTGGAGTCCGGTCGATGATGATAGTCCGGCCGATGATAGTTCGGCTGATGATGGTAGTCCGGCTATCCGGACACCCCCTAATCCAGGACTCCCTCAATCGCCCTTAGCATAAACATGGCCGATACATAATTATCGTCCTGACAAAAATAAATGACCGATGGAGTGTTGACATCGTCCTTAGAACAAATACATTGCAAATTATTTTTCGGCATGCAAGTTTTGCCGAAAAATAGGGGGGCATGTGTTGACACCAGATTTTGGCACGGTCAATAACTTATTTAAGATGGCCTCAAATGGAGAAGTGATCTTCATAAAAGAGTTCCGTATTGTTGATATGAACATCTTTGAAGTTTGGGTCATCGCCGTCCGATTTCATCTCGAAGGCCAAAACTATGCTCAAAGTACTAAGAACTTATATTTAGAGTACAGTTTGGCCGATTAAGCCCCCAAGACGACCTCAAATGGAAAAATGATCTACATGGATTGTCTTCGTCTCGTCGAAACGTCGATTTTGATATAAAAATCGTCCAAATCCGAGTTCATATGCAAAAGTTAAAACAATCGGAGTGCAGCCCTGTCACGAGGCGAAATATGGCGCGCGCCACCAGACGCCATGTCTGATTGGTAGCGCGAGTAAAGAGATCTTTTGCGTGAGCTATTTGACCCTCAAGATGACCTCTGATCGAAAAACGTTCAACATGAAAGTTGTTCGTATCGTCGAAACTGTCAAGATTGCTTTTGGACTCATTCTCATCCGAGATCGTTTACCACCACAAAAAAGACCCGCAAGGTGCAGCCAGTTTAAACCGAACAGTTTTGGAAAGTTCGGATAAGACCAATCCGAATTTGACTAGGCTTTTGGACGTGAATCCAAGCCTTTTCCTTGTACGGGAAGTCCAGTCGCCTCTTATATACCTAAGGGGTGACGGCCGATTGAACAACAACACACAATCGAGCAATCAATCTATTTTTTACCCTAGTTTTACATCTCTTCCTTGTTCTTTCTCTCTCGTTCTTCGTTCGTTCTTCGTTGAAGGGCAGCGATCCTCGAGGCTCTAGGGGCGGGCGAACCGACCTAGGGCAGCCCATAGCCGCCGCGCGTCCAGACGGGGTCTCCTTCGACGTGAGCTGCGGTGCATCACCCTCGGCGTCGGAGGTACACGGTGACGTGTGCGTGTGCGAACACCAGGCAGCAAAAATTTCCAGGCATGGAGCCCAGGGCGGCAACCAAACTAGCCCTGTATACGCGGCTGGAACCGGAAAATATTGGGCCCCGTTCGGGTTGGAGGGAGAGAAAACTACGGGACTCATTGAAGGCACAGGATTGTGTGGTAAAACCAAGGAATGAAAAATGGAGGATAGAAGCAAAAGGATGGTGTCCGGATCAGAGGGGCCAGAACCATAGGAAACTGATGCTTGGGCTGATTAAAAAATGCTCTCTCCTTGGGCTGAGCCATAGGAAACTGATTTCACTGTGCCCGGAGCCGGGCAACCAAGCCAGTCGTTCTATTACCACTTTGTCCACACGCTATATGAGGGGAGGCAGTCTTAGGCGGGTCATAATAAAAGTAACATAGGTAGTAATATAGATACCACATAAAAAAAAATGATGAGGTGACAAGTAGTTAATAAGCAAAGAGGTAAATAAAGTAACATAATATGTTACCATTATATAGTGCTTCCCAATGCAAAATGAGTTTACAAAGTAATAAATGAAGACATCGATGTTATCACATATGACACTACTCACTATGAAGGTACTATATCCGTCCTGGTTTATTGGTCCCCATCGTATTTTTTGTTAAATTTTGATCATAAATTTAACTAATAAAATGTTAATGCATGTTATAAAAAATTAATATCATTAAAAACTATGTTCAAATACGAATCCAACCATATAATTTTTAGTGACATGCATTAACATTTTGTTAGTTAAATCTCTGATAAAAAAATTGACACAAAATGCAAAGGGAACTAATCAAGAATGGAGGTAGTAGTAATATAGACTAGTAGTAACATATTACTCTCCATTATGACTAGCCTTAGGGCATGTACAATGGTTCTATCTTAGAATGACACGTAGGATAAATAATGAGGTAGAGGAGAGAGAAATCGTAAGAAAAATTTTGTCTTCTTTTAAATAAGAGAAGATAAGAGATGATCTCTTAGCATAATATGTCTCATCATATTTTTAGGAATAACTAGTTATTGAAGATAAAGGCTAAGAGTGACCCATTGTATACATATCTTTTTGTCATCTCTAAATTACATGCAAGACTTAAGATAAGACTATCTTATCAACCATTGTACATGCCCTTACGTACTTATTAGTTCTATCTAGTGACAGTTATTGATGTTCCCACAAACTGCTCGAGGTGGTTATTATCATCTCATGCTATGTTTTTTTCTTTTTTGTTTGAGAAACTTCTTTTGTTGGAATAAAAAAGTTACATTCATGTCCATATACCACCTAGCGACAACTACAAACACCAGAGCGATCAGAAAGCGTGCCTCTATCATCGCCCTTCCCTCGCCACAGTCGAGACAAATTTGTTGTAGTAAACAGTCGGGAAGTTATCATATTAAAGCCCCATAGGACCAGTGCACCAGAACAGTAGTCGTCGTCGACGAAGAGAAGTATATTTATTAAAATAATTCAACATGTAGACACACGAACGAAGACGAATAAAGATTGGATCCAAGAAGATCCATCGAAGACCAGCACCGACCGAATCTTGCGACATCTGCCAAAGACACACCTCCACACGTCCTCCAACGATGCTAGACGCATTATCGGAATAGAAGCTAGGTGGGAAGAATCTTATTTCATCTTCGGGGAGGCATCGCGACCTCATCTTCCTAAGAAGGACACAAACCCTAAATAAACTAAAAAACACCTAAAATGGAGCAAGATCCCTCCCATCAGCAAGGGCCGAAATCAGCGCGCCTCCATGGCTCTAAGCCACCGGAGATGTGCTAGACCGGCGGTGGCACCGGCGGGAGAAGGAGGAACCCTAAGCTTTTTTTCTTACAGAGGAGGCAACGGATGCGTCTAAACCTGTGAATAAGCACTTGTTTAGTATTAAGAGAGCTATGTAAAGGATCTAACTAGGATCAGGCTTTCTACTTTATAGAGTGAGGTCACACACTCACGCTGCAACTTGGAGTAGCTTCAATAGCAGCCCAATAATTTAGTGGCTTCAAACTGATTTGAAGTGTGGGGAGAGAAAAAAATTATCACCAGAAAAGTTTCTGCTTTTTCAGCAGACCAAAAATGGGTGCCCTAAAATTTGGCCTTCGTCTTCTCTACACCGCAGTTACATACATATTCAAACATACTATGACATAGGAATTAAACTTGCAATATCGCAACACACATAATCAACAACATTTCAAGTTCAAGTTCAAATCCACAATATTTCAAATTCAAGATCGAAATTAAGCCTAGAATCGCAAGCATTCTGCAACACAAACACAACAAAAGTACATAGAACATGAATGCATAGAGCTCTCAAATGTCATTATCTCCATTGACATTACTAGTGCTTGTGTTCTCTCCATTGGCACCATTGTTTTCATTGTCACCCACGAATCCTCACATGCCACCCTCCAAAGCCTCCAAACCCTCCCATGGAGCCTCACATAGACCTCACCACGAACACTTGCCTGCAACAAAGCTCTAAGTTCTCGCTTTCTCATCGAGAGTACTTGGGTCCGTGAACATAAGATTTTGCGCATTTTCCATGCTCTGGATTCTTTCTTTATAGGCCACCTTGCTCAACTCGGTCGTCATTCTACTCTCCTCGGAGTCCCTCCTTGCCTCCAATTCTTTGTCCTTCAAGTACTTCCTTTCCTCGTACATCTCCTTCCTTGTTGCCATGATGTTGTCGAATGGATCCTTCACATCATTTTCTCATCTCTTCTTCAACTTCTATCGCTCTTTCTTTCATCGGGGCCCTTCTTATTAGCAATGGAGTTAGGAGTGGCGCTTCTTTTCCATCCTCGGCACTGGAGGCATCATCATTGGAGGCAACTTGTGTTGCATCTCTAACCGAGCTCTTGGACTTCTTTTTATTAGGAATTTCATTGTGTCCATAGTTCTTGACTTATCCTCATTTCCAATCTCCGTCCAACATGGTGAAAATTGAATCCCTTGCCTTTCTTTGATCCTTTTCCCTTGCTTTTTCCTTGGCCCTTAAACAATTCTTCACCAATATTGATCTACATACCACATGTGAGAAAACAAGTTAGCCACCAATCCATACAAGAGATGAAGAAATAATTTGATGAATGCAAACGAACAATCACCACATGCTCAACATTTTTACCATCAGGTTCATACCGTCAACTTGTGCCAAGCTTGCTGACCACTTTTGACGTTCCAACAATATAGTTTGTCATCAGTGTCAGAGCAAAAAAATGATCAATGCCACTAGTAATGTGTGCCTTGAAGAACTCATAGATACGCTCCCAATAAGTTGCCATTGGTTGATCAACACCAATGACTGGATCAAGATCGATCTTCTTCCATGCGTCTCACAAAAACTTGTCTTCTTTGGTAGTGTAGTTTGCACCTCTCCTTGGAGTTGCATCAACAAATCCCTCATCTTCCAAGTTAAGAAGGTAGTCGTTATGCATACTCATGAGAGGGAATTTCTTGTGATGGACATCCTTGAGATGCAACACAAGTGTATTGCAAAAAAGTTCCATCATCCGCACTACATATATCACGGTTGAAAAAAATACACGCAGATCACACCACAAATGCATGCAAAATGAAAATATCATGAAAATCATAGAAAAAACAGGAAACAAATTTTACGTCCATGTCATTTTAATGAACATGTTGGGGACGTCAGTGGTTGTGGCAACGGCTGACGTTGGCTCATCCTCATGCGACAGTGGGAGGGGAGGGGAGAGTCCCTAGGCGGGGCTAGAGGAGCCACTGATGCCGTGGAACGGATCAATGGCAGTGGGGTCATCGTCGTGGTTGCTATCTCCTTCGCACGGGAAGAAGCTGTGGACGATGGATCCCATGGCGGCCTCTTCCAGGTGACCTTCTTCAGATAGGAGGAAGTCTCGGCAGCAACGACGGGGTTCTTAGGCGCATCCATGTAGTTTGCGATGGTGTTTCATGGCGGCGCAAGTCCTTAGTGACGTATGGCCTTTTACTTGTTGCAACTACCGGCGGGAACCATGGGAGGGGCGGCTGCAGGTGCGGCATGAGTAGTTGTGAGGCCGGCGGCCTAGGCGGTCGTGTTGGATTTTTTCTTTGAAAAGGAGGACAACCCCCGGCCTCTGCATCAGGACGATGCATGCAGCCATATATTATCAAGAAAGCAAAATCCAGCAGCTAAACAACATCAACCCGAAAATAAAATGAAAAGCAAACCCGAGGCCACATGCCTCGCGACAGTAACTCCACCAGATAAGCACTAACCCTATGTCACAAGAAGACATCAAAACAAAAAATACACAACCCCTAGGCTACCCCTCCAAGAAGGAATCACCGCACGTGTGTTGATGATGGCGAATCAATGGTGAGTCCAATACAAGGTTGAACTCCATATTCTCATCCCCAAAGCAAAGTTTCAGTCCACCACCTTCAGCTAGGAAATGATGTGGCGCGTGCCGACATAGCTTGATCAGAGATCTTGTGTTTCCACCGGAGTGCATAAAGTCTTCGTTGAAGCCGTATGTACCATCATCCCTTATCTGGTTACCGGCGCGTCGATACCGGGATACCTCCAGAGAAGACACCAAATAATAGACGTCCTTCCCATATTGTCTGCCTTCCGTCGCGGTCACACCACCTCTGATCCAGCAACAACAAGCTAGACATGAGAACTACGCTAGAGCCACTGTGCGGCACGCGCTGGTAGCCTGCATGACTTCACATCCCCGCATGAGATGTCATGCGTAGCATCCGTCGGAGGCTTCACCTACGTGTCACCTATCGAGCCGCATCGAACCCGATCTGTTGATGGAGGGGACGTCCCATACCGCCACCAGCCTCTGAAAGACGGTCACCACCACGAGATCCAGACTCTCAGACGCCCACACGACCAAGGAGTCCGCCACCATTGAAGAAGAGGGGCCGGCCCCCATATTCCGGGCATTGTATGGAGCACCCACCGCGTTGGATATGCCTTCTATAGCGTGTTGGTGGCCGACAGCGCCGGGCCGTGAGGAGCAATTAGGCGGCATTATTCAGATTGGTCGGTTGGGGTTCTCATCGCAGCCCTTTTGGCTTTTGCGTAGCTACTAGTGATGATGCAAATATGCATCACTTGTAGCAATTTTTGGGGGATTCATATAGCTATAAGGATGTTTTTGGAGGGTTTTTTGGCACACTGCTCGCCAAGCAGGTGTCATCGCGATTTCTTCTCCCCGAACAAGTGACTTTGACTTCGCTGCTATGACCGTCGAGCCAACCCACACCATAGAGGTCGTGCGGAGCCACATGAAGATTTGTGCCGAAACTCAAGCACCTGTGACGAGGATAGCAGAACTTTGATTTTCATGAAGAGCTATGAATGAGAACTGTGCAGGATTGGTGCCGCATAAAATCAATAAACATACCACCCACTGCCCTTCATCGTATCGAGACACTATCGCCATAGTTTCGACTTCACAACAACAAACAAACCGAGGAAAATACAGGATCATGGCGGAGAAGAGCTGACTCCTGCAAACACACTGATGTGGGTCCACCATCACTCACCTCAATCATTGTTGCCGTAGAATACCCCGATGCCAAGATCATCGTCTCCACCAATCCCGCTTGTCGATGCCCAGCTCTAAAGATGATACACCCCAAGGAGGGATATGACTCACAAGCACCACCATCGCCCAATCACACGGATCTATGAAGATGCAAAGGTGGGTGCTGGGAGTATCACCACAACGATGCCAATAAGAAGGAATTAACGCTTGGAAGAGGCGGCGACTCCTATCATCATCAAAGACAAAACTTCTGCTTGGGTCAACCTCACAAGCCACAAACTATGCATCAGCAACCCATCGAAGCCTCCATGGCTAGATCCAGATGGATCTATCCCGCTCCCGTCACCTTCCCGACAATGCTTTGCCCCAACAACCTGCACAAGCCCTTAGGCTGACCATAGTGGGAGTACCTTAGCTGGTAACATAATGCACCCTAAGACAAGTGTGCTTATGTAAAAATTAGTTAACGATGAGAGAGGTGTTCGTGGTAACAGAGTATGTTACCGTAACATAACACACCTCAAGGAAAAATGAGACTACATCTGAATAAACGAAGACTTGCATGATACCACACGTAAGTTACTACCCACTATGAAGATAGTAACATATGGATGTTACAAGGTTAAGTTCCCACTATGACCAACGTTAGTATAGCCCACCAACCGATGCCCCTCCCCCCCCCCTCGATCGCAGCCCCTAGTCAACACACACGGACAACAATACTTGCCACAACTGTGCCTCCTACTACCCGCCACAGTCCTGCACTCGATACCTACTACCACCAAGGAGCCCAAACCATCATGACACGGAGCACACGCGGGTCACCGGAGAGCCTGCCCATCAAGCCACCTCAGACCTGGACGTGGGATCACAGTATCCACTGCACCCAGCCACTGCAGTCGCTCCAACACATAGGCTGACCTCCCCCGCAGTCGTGGAAGGCCGACACCACCAGGCCCAGAGCTGCTGCTCTGGCGCACCATCGCTGCAAACCAACATCCACCCCCCCCCCCCAGTCGCATCTGTTGACCTCAGCACACCAGAGACAAAGCATGACCCCCATACGACTTTAGCAATCAGAGCCCACTACCACCATGATGAAGGCATGCAACATAGTTGGCAAGATCTTGTCAGGATGGGGCTGTTTTTGTGGCGGCTATGGTTTACCCCTGTGCCGTGGAAGGTGCGAAACAGGGAGTGTCGGGGAATCCTACATCTTGAAAAGTTGTGTAACTTCATAGTGATTAGTAAGCAAAAGGACCATGATATCGCCTACAGGGGAAGAATAGGCGTTTGAAAATTCTCTAAGAATTTGGCTTTATCCTAATGCGGGAATAAACTAATAGGATTCTTTCAAATACAAATCTTAAATACATAGGCTCTAAGTGCACCAACAACTTAATCTAAACAACATGAGCACAACAAGGATACTAACAAGCACAAGCAAATTACACAAGCTTACTCGAGCAGTATCACAAGATATGGAAATGCATGATACAAGTTAGCAATTCACACTAAGTGCAAGATATAACAATAGTAGCAAGTATCAATAGCGGGCTATAATGTGTAGGCCTAAATAATCTCTATGATTGGATATCCAACTCAATATAATGAGGACAACAAAATATAGTGAATGCAAGGTAAAGAGACCAAAGTAAACCACAAGTAAGGAGTTAGGTTTAGAGATAACCGAAGACACGGAGACGAGGCTGGTCTTCATGCAGCCTAGCTCACGATAGACTGCGTCCAATTTGAAGGTTGTACCCTAATACTTTTATGTGATCCTAAACAGTGTACCAAAATGTTATACAATATAAATACAAACATATTTAAGCACAACAACAAACTACAAACATATTGCAATGAAACCTCTAGTGATGTTTAGAAGACTGAGGCAATGGCTATGCCCTACCCTATTTCAAAATCTTTCTTCATTTTACCAAGATCAAACCTCAGAATAACCAATGGTCGTGGTACTACCATGCATCTCAAAATATTTTTCCAAATGTGCAGTTCACAACATGAAAAAGCCACTAAAAATCTAAGATCACTACATTGTTAATTACCAAGTTATCATCTAAAATCTATGTCACAAAATCACAACATGAACTTTTAAATTTATACCTCTCTCTCCTTCGCCACAATGTCACTTCCTCTTCCCTTCATGTCCTAGACTTCTAATTTTGCTCTTCACCAGCGGGTACAAAAAACAACGGTGCTGACATGCCACTATTGGTCACCTACACAAATGCAACTCTGATGTGATCCTACGCCCAAGGTGTCTAGCCCCCGCTTCCTAGCGGCGGCGGCCGACAAAAGTCGTCGCTAGTCTGGTGTTGAGTCTTTTTCTGGTTGCGTGCTCGAGCAAATCCTATTTGTCGCCTCGGGCAGAAAATAGAGACGGCTTGGCTAAAGGCCCACATCGACGCCGTAGTTTGGTTCGGCCCACGGTTAGCGTTTGATCATTTCTCTTTTTTCCTTCTCTTTTTTCTTTTTTTGTTTCTTCTTATTTACTTTTATCTTTTTTCCTCTCTTTTTAAAAAATGTTCAAAATTCCAAATTTTATTCATGATTTAAAAAAAATAACATTTTCCAAAATGATTTGGAAATTACAAACGTTTTTCACATTTAAAATAAATTGTTCATCTTTTCAAAAATTGATCATGTTTTTCAAATTGTGATCACTTTACAAAAAAATCACAATTCAAAAAAGTGTTTGGAATTCAAAAAAAATTCCAAAAAATATTACCATTTTTAAAACTTTGTTCATGTTTTTCTTATTTTCTTCATTTCCTTCAAATATTTTACTATACAAAAACAATATTAAAAATTCATAATTGTTTGCAATTTCAAATAATGTTCGCATTTCTGAAAATTTTGTTCAAATTTTCAGAAATTGTTCAAGACTTCCAAAAAAAATTCAGTTTTGAAATTTTTTTCACAATTAAAAAAAATTGTTATGAACTTTTATTGCAATTTCTTGAAAAAATAACATTTTTTTACAATTTTGATCATGCTTTTCAATACTTATCACGTTTTAAAAAAAATCACAATTCAATAAACTTGTTCAGACTTCAAAAAAACTCATAATTTTCTAAAATTAGTTTCTATTTTTAATACGTTTTTGAAAAAATTTCCTTCTAAAATTGGTTTTTTGGGGGGTGAAAACTCTGACTGGAAAAAGCAAAGGAATTTTTTTAGAAAATCAATCATGGGCAAAGTAGGACGGCCTATTTGCGCTGCCCTTCAGCAAAAGCTCCCTTCTTTGATCCGTATGGGCGTGCTCGATGCATAGCCCAACAATAGAACCAGGCCCAAGTAATATTGCCCAAACCATGCAGCGACAGCCCCTCCATTTCAGGCATGGCTAGATATCGCTTAGTTGCCTAAAAACACGTAATGCTTATAGTTTTAAAAGAATGTTTTGTATCATCCAAAGAAAATCAACATGTATTTGAAAAATGATTAAAATGTATCAAAAAATATACATCATATATTTGAGAAATGTTCAGTGTATATCAAAAAACATGATCCATGTGTATTCAAAATGTACTATGTGTATTGAAAAGGTAGTCAGGTGTTAAAAAAAGTCCAAAGAAAACACAAAGAAACACAAAAAATCAGAAAAAAACCAGTGAAAGAAACAAATGAAATTGGTTAAAATATAAAAAAACAAATTAAAAAAACACGTGAAAACGGTTAAAACCACCATAGAAACAAACAGGAAAAACCACGCTGGAAAACCAGTCAATAACTTCCCTACCAGGGCCGTATTGGGCCAGCCCATCTGCCTTCCGGAGGGGAGGCGGCGATACCCCTCAACAAAAAAACTTACAAGAGGCGATATATAGGTCCGCACTCCATTCCGCTTATTTTCCTTTTTCTCCCTTTTTCTTTTTTTCAGGAAAGCTTCCAATCTATTCATCTTCAATCATGGCAGTACAACGAACACCAAAAATAAAAATCACATCCAGATTCGTAGACCACCTAGCGACGACTACAAGCATTGAAGCGAGTCGAAGGCGCGTCGCCGTCATCGCCCCTCCATCGTCGGAGTCGGGCACAATTTCTAGTAGTAAACAGTCAGGAAGTCGTCGTGCTAAGACCCCATAGGACCAGCACAAGTGACATCACGTCCCCATGTACATAGACTGAGAGGCCAATGATGTATGAGTAGGCGAGTAGCATACATGTATAAATCTTGTTTTCGCCCTACCATGCCCTAGGGGGAGCTCTGCATGTTTCTGAAGCCATAGATTTAAAGCAAGGCTATCACAGCACAGAACCAATCACGATAGTTGCGGCCATTTAGAACTAATTTAGTCATTTTTTGGCATATCCAATAATTTCATAAAATGATGGTAACATATGAATGAAAAATACTATATTAAACAGTGGTAGATTTTTCAGTATGCATTTACCAAACTTTTTAGTGATTTATAGGGTTTGCAGATAAAGAAATAAAGTAACTTTCTATACATTCAATAAACAATGCTAGAAAATAGAGATGAAGTTTTTTTAGAATGAAAAACAGAGATAAAGTTAAAAGCACATAGATAGAGTACGAATTCTATGCGCCATTATACAAAGAAACGTGGTGGAAATATGAAAATATTTAGTCCAATTATCCCTGGAAAATATATTTTTGTAAAATCCACAGACTATATGGGGTATATGCAATTTTCCTAAGATGCTATACATGTGGCCCTTCTATACAAGATTTAGCGTGACCCTTCTCTAGATGTTATACATGCTATAGCGTGCTATATTTAAAAATAATGTTTTGCATAAGAAAATGTTAAATATATTCCCAAATATCAAATATGAGGCATAATTTGTCCGAGTGAAAGCACAGAGTCTGCCATTGTAGTCGATCGAATTTTAAACTAAAGTTTGAAGTAGTTGCTGCTCTCTCTTCCCTACTTCCTCTCCACCCCCTTGCAGACCGACGGCGACCAGCGCACACACCCAATTCGTCGAGCCGGTGGTCAGATCTGCTCAGCCCGACCTAGGAATCATCAGCCCCAACGGAGAACATATCCTATGCACCAAGCAAATCTGTGCACCCAATGCACCAGTGGGTTTTGGGCCAATAGATGAAAAAGGAATGGCCCAGATTTGGTCATCAATTATACTTTACCATTTTTGCAGAGGCCACCCTTCACTTTATAAAAATCTAACCCGCACTCCACATCTCTGACTTCTATAAATATGTACGTTCAGATTTTTTTTGCTCAAACAGAAAAAGGGTGATATGTTTTAAACCAAATGTCTGATTTTGGATCGGTTTGACCCATTTTTGTTTGGACAGAAAATGAATAAGCAAACCGTTTTATTATGGAAGACTAATTAAGAATGTGAGATATGGAGTGCGGGTTAATTTTTAAACAATAGAAGGATTATTTTGCAAATGTACCAACCATCCATCTCTCGAGCCAGCTCATCTCCCTTTATTTTCTATCCAATGGCTCATCTAGCATCGGTGCATTGGGTGCATGAATTGGGCCGGTGCACTGGATACACCCTCGCCCCCAACGTCCCCTGCATCACGTGCTCCCCGGGCCCATTTGTCCTTCTCCCAATTTCCTAACAAGCCGAAACCCATTCCCACAATCCACCCCACAAGGCATGCGGTGACAACGGGCAAATCCTGTTTGGCGCTGCAGGCGCCCATTTATGTGTATTTTACAAACGGGTGCCTGCAGCCTCCCTGGCCAGCCCGTATAGTTTTTATACTCACACAAACTATCAAAAAATTAGTGTGCTCGTGGCGATTCAAACCAAGGACCTCTCTGTTTGATATGGACTAGCGTAACCATCCTGCTAACCAGCCAGATCTGGTTAATTTGAAACTTTCTTTCCTTTTATTCTTTCTTCTCCGTTTTCTCCTTTTTTCATTTTTTTTCTTTTTTCCTTTTATTTTGTAGTTTCTGGGTTAATGAATTGCCTTGCAAATATGTCAACTTTTTCTTCAAATAGATGAACTTATTTTGAAATTCAATGAACTATTTTCAAATTCAATGAACTATTTTTCAAATTGATGAACTTTTTTCAACTTTTTGTGTAATTTTTTAAAAATTCATGAACTTTTTTTCATTTTTTGATGAACTATTTTTCAAAATGATGAACTTTTTTTCAAATCTGCTCAACTTTTTTCAAAATCGATGAACTTTTGTGAAGAACTTTACTTAGATTTGATGAACTTTTTCCAATTACGATTAACTTTTTCTTAGATTTGATGAACTTCTTTTCATATTCGATGAACTTCCTTCAATTTGATGAACTTTCAAAAAACCAGTAAACATTTTTCAAATTTGAGAAAAGTTCATGCATTTTAAAAAAATTCTTTGTTTTTTTACAAAAGTGCACACATTTTATTTAGCAAAAAAGGAAAGAAAAAAGGCAAACAAAACCGTTACAAAAAAAGAGAAAAAGAATAAAAAAACGTTACAAAAAAACGGGGGCTTTGCGAGGTGGAGAAAGAATGTAGGCAAACGAAGTTAGTTAGCACCCGTTGTTGGAGGTCGTAGTGGTTGGCGCACTGCTGTGTGAAGGTGAGGTCCCTAGATAGAATCCCGCTCCTCCCCGCGCAACCTTTTTGCTCTTTCTATCAGAAAAAGAAACAACAAATGGGCCGGCCTGCTACGCGCCCCTGCGAGCGCTGACTTCTCTAATCGGCGCTAATGGCGCCGACTAGGAGCTCCCGTGGCAACGGACTGCGCCACTAGCATTTGCAAACCCCAACCGGCCTTCATTTCAACTTTACATGTAGATGGCCCTTTTTTATGGCCGTCGAACGACCTGACCGCCACTGCCGAAACCGCGGCCCCTTGAGGATGTTCTACCCACCACCGGACTCCCATCATCGGTCTCCGTTGATTCATAGTCTCCCGACCCGGCAGGACACCCTTCACCACCGTGAGCATCGCCACCACCCTTTTTTGACAAGTCAACATGCTTTAACCCAAAACCGCCTACGATACTGAGCAAAACAACTCAGGGGCAGATTGATACGGTTTGACAGAGTTGAGGGAGTGATTCAACCAGTTTGGGAGTCAAGAGGGAATTTGATCTATCAAAGGGGTTTTGAAGGGGGAAGTACAATTTCCTTTTTCTTTTATCATTTTCTAACGGGTTGAAGCCCGTTCCCGCAATCCAACCTGCGAGGCATGCCGAACCATAAATGGCTTTATTTCAACTTTACATGTATAAATGACCCTTTTTTAGAGGTATATGACTTTATTCATCTAATGTACAATCACTAAATTGTGATGAAATGATGTGCGAGGAACATGCAAATTACTTGGATGAATAAAGTTGGTTACCCGTTAAACTAGTATTTGTGTATGTGCAATGTAGAAGTATGTTAATATTAAGAAATATAGAATATTAATTATACTAGAGGTTAATATTAAGCAAGATATTAATTGCATATTGATATTAAGTACTACTACTAGGATATAATTCTTTGGTTAAACCGACGTTAATATTAGGTATGATATTAATTAGAATAGGATGTTAAACATGTTAAGTGCTAAATACCAGAGCATTTTTTGGCACGGTGACCATGGTACACAATTATAGAGAATTTTGAACGAAATTTCCGTTGGCTAATTTGTTGATTTGCAGCAATTAAATCAGTTAAAGAAAGAGGTACGACAATCGAGAGATACTTTCCTTTTTTTAAAGGAGAGATCAATTTAATCGAGAGATACTTTCATTTTTTGTAAAATGGAGAGATACATTCAATAAGAAGAGAGATATTTTTCTTTATTTTGGAGAGCTCAAAAGGAAATAGAAAAAAATGATGAATTCTTTATATGCCACTAAATTATTTCCCCTATCCTCATACGCCATTGAAAATTTCCCTCTTCCAAATATGCCACTCAAAATTTGCATCGTGTACAAATATGCCAGTATCGCCAGTTTTTTTTAAGAAAAAGGGTTTTCCCCCGCTTTGTATTACAAAGCAACCATCCGATACAACCAACGATAGGTGCTGGGGCGGAAGCAGCACAAGCACGCCCAAAAGAAAAGGAAAAAGAAAAAAAGGAAAAGAAACAAATGCCGATAACGGCGGATCGACAAAAAGATGGAGCCTCGTGACTGTTGCGTCCACCGGAGATCGCCCATCAAGCTCCGAGACTCCGAAGCGCCGGTACCAATCAACACCTCCAAGAAGGAATGCGACGACGACGACGCTGCTGCCAAGAGTTTCCCCCGATACGCGGCGAGGAGAGAGGAAAGGGTAGCCCCGACGCCCTCCAGGAAGGTCTGGCGGCACCCTCAAGCGCCACCACGTCGGTGTCGGCCAAGCCAATAGGGATTTCGCCCGATCCCAGCCTCTACCTCATGCACTTCGAAGCTCGCCACCAAACCAACCACCACCCAGCGCGAACGCGGACACGAAGCTTCCCACGCTGTCTCACGACAGCACCGTGAAGATGGTCTGCACAACGAAAAAGAGGAGTCGGGACTAGTGCAGCAGCACCGTCGGCATACGGGAGGGCCCCACCTCCACCGTCCACGACGGTAGCCGACTGGACGCCATAGCAGGAGCCTACCGGGCCCGTGGCCCCACAGGCCCGACCGGGCCCTCAAGGCGTGGACAGCTCCCGCCTCCGCGCAGCAGCTGGCACGTTGTCGGCACCACTGTCCCAGTCCAAGCCGCTCCCCTAGCTCCCCATACAAAGGGCGTCGCGGTCGCGCCGAAGCCGGCCCGCAAGGACCCAGAAGGAACCCTACGGGCCCAGATCTATGCTGGGGACAAGCCGCCGGCCGACCAGCACCACCGGACCGCCCGGCCGCCAAGCGGCGGCACCCCCCCCGAGCGCCGCCGGCCTCCGCACCAGGACACCGGACCACAACCGGCCGAGCAGCACCGCCGCCTCCCCCCACCCTTGGAAGGAGGAGCGCGCACGAGGAAGGAACGACCCGCCGCCGCCGACCCCACCCGGCCAGATCCGGGGGCGCCCGCCGGCGGCGGCGGGGGGTGGAACGAAGGGGGACAAGGAGGGAGGGAGTCGCGCGCCGCCCCGGCAGCCTCCCGGGGAGACGGCGGAGGCGGCAGGGCGAGAAGGAGGGGAAAAGGGGGGAGGGGCGGGGCGGGGAGCCCGCGCTCGCGCTGGGTGGCGGTGGAAACGGCGGAGCGGGAGCGGGAAAGCGGGGGCGGGGGAGAGGGACGCCGCGCCGGGCGGGCGGCGGCGGCGGGGAGGGCCTAGGGCCCGCCGGCGGCAGGGCGGAACCCTAGCGGGAGCCTATCGGGGGAGCGGGGGAATGCTGTCTCGCTGTCCTCTTCGGGTTTTTTGAACACAGTACAAACGCAAGCGCTCATGTACACGTGCATACACTCACCTCTATGAATTGCACACACGCACATCCTACCCCTATGAGCACCTCATCGTGGGCGGGAATGTCTCTACTACAACCCCTCTAACCATCCAACCACAGATTGGTTCGCGTCAGTACCGTCAGTTGACTGTTAGTTAACCATGTAGAAGCTCTCATATAATGTCAGTTTTTTCCAATAAAGACCATTCTCCCATTATAGCTTGTAGTCATGTTCAGCAAAATGAAAAAAAAAACAGCACCGCACCGCATTCACCAGTGACCACCCACGACCTAGCGCCGCATCTCATCCCCACGAACACGAGGCCACGACCCCGCCCCGCATCTGCACATCGCCGACGCCCCCGAGCAGCCACATTTCCCCGCGCCGACGGTCCATTGGAGGCCACCTACTCGGCGGCGGTGGAGTCGCTGGTACATCCGCACGCGGCCCTGGCCGCGGCTCCCTCCCCGCCCGGGTGCCGGCAGCGCTCGCAGGATGGCGGCGACGGGAGCAGCTCAGCAAGCACCGGAGGCATCTCCAATTGCGACGGGAGCAGCTCAGCTAACATTATTTTACTTGTTTTGTACTCCCTCCGTTCCTAAATATAATTCTTTTTAGACATTTTAAATGGACTACAACGTACAGATGTATGTAAACATATTTTAGAGTGTAGATTCACTCATTTTATACTCTGTATGTAGTCATTTGTTAGAATCTCTAAAAAGACTTGCATTTTGGAATGGAGGGAGTACTTCCATGCTGAAACTAATTATAAAATTATCTCATATTCATGCGGGAAATTTTGAAATAGAATATATAAATAGAAATCAAAAGATCATTTGGCTAAATGGTGACAAGGAATGGCTAGGAGCAAAATCGTCTTTTCAAGTGCCACTTAACAATCAACTAACGATCAAATGGCCGTAGTGGCATATCTGTATAGTTTTTAGCGGCATATCTGGGAGAGGGAAATTTCCAATGGCATATGGGGGTACAGCCAAATTTTGAGTGGCATATATGAAATTCACCCTAGAAAAATATACATCTTAATTACATTTTGAAATTTTATCAGAAAACAGATATACATTTACATTAAGGAATGGAGGGAGTATTAGAGAAGAAGAATAGAAGTATAGATATAGATAAGGAACCGACTATTTATCGCCTACCAGTGGCCGGCGTTGGCCCTTGTGGGTACCGCATAGAAGGTAGCATGGCGGTCAGGCCCGACGAGCGACTGTGCATCCTCAGAGACGACACAGTGGGCAGTGGCGCCACTTTGACCTAATAGGCCGGTTCGATTGAGTAGATCCAATTGAAAGGCTGTGATCTGCTGATCCAAAGTTTCACCTGATAAATGGTAAATGTTCGGTTAGGTCCTGTATTAAAATCAGATTTGTAGCAAGACAGAATCCACTAACTGTGTTCCAATAAAGAGCCACTAGTTGTGCTTGTCAGTTATAAGGATCACCAAATCAATTATTATATGTTGATCCCCGCTTATTTTGCATACTTGTATTTCAATTGGCAGGCTTTTTAACAATGCGAAACCCGAGGACCAGTTCTTCCTTCGCCTACCAGAAACAATGATAAAAATGGAAAAAATTGCCATCCTGGGGCGCGGAAGTTGGCGGAGGCATGCAAGCCCTTCAGAGTCCTTAAATGACTTGATTCAGGCATCGTACGAGTTAATAGGTGTCTTCATCTCTGGTAGATCTTGCTTCGCTGTCCTCTTCTCAAGTATCCTTGGACAAGTGCAGCTGGCCGCAATCATTGCTTGCATTGTTTTGTCTTCATTGCGTCTGAAAAGGCAAGATTATGTGGATCAACAGAATCAAGGGAACGATGATCATAAGAACATTAGGTGGTCTCTGAACATCTTCTATGCATTAGTGCTCAGCCAATGCATTCTCTATTTCCTGACTGGGATACTGGCAAACCCGTTGAAACGGATATGTGTAGTCTGTATGAAGTATAAGCTAGGAATTTGGGGGTTTCTAGCTCTTTCTCGCTATCTACAGGCATGCGTTTTGAAATGCATTAATGGAGATCTTCGTGAAGCAGTCAACATGGACTTGGTTTCCTTTGCAAAGCAGTTGTTGAACTCTGACCCACTGGACGACCAGCTGTTGGGAATTCGTATTCTTGACCACCTCCTCAGAAGCAGGGAAGACCAAGATGAACGCTACAAGGAAAAGGTGCTCACAAAGATTCGATCTTCTCTTGATACCGTCGAGAAAGCAGTATACATGATGGGCTTGGACAGAGAGGTGGAACAAGATACCAGAGGGCACGCTGCGCGCATACTGCTGGAGCTCGCACCTGGCCTTCAAGTCGAGAGCTTTCCTGGTATTTTTCAGGCTATTTCTTCACTGCTTAGCGCACGCAAGACAAAGACCAGCGGAAGCTCCAGCAATTCAACCTGTGCGAGCAAAGAGCTCAAATTGCTTGGTGTGGATATTCTCGACAAACTCCTGACTAATCCAGAAAACTGTGCAGAGGTGAAGAATGCCAAGAACCTGCTCTCCAAGATCATACACATTACAAGCTGCCAGGATGAAAAGCTAGACTCCGATATTGATAAAAAGATAGTCGAAAACTCACTAGAAGTCTTGAGCAAGCTTGTGAGCACAGTTGGTGAGACCGGCGAGGAGCTCAGGTGCCAAGTGTCCAGTAATATGTACACCATAAGGAATATTGGCAAGTTCTTCATAGATCATCCTGAAAGCCAACCAAAGATGCTTGCTCAAGCAGCAGACATCCTTGCATGCCTAGCTTCAAATGACACTGCGAGAAAGGAGATAGAAAGGTCACACCTGATCATCCGGAAACTCATCAGTCTCCTAGCTGAAGAAATTGATGACGTCCAAGTCCAAGAAAGCTCCGTGAGAGTGTCGGCAGCCGAAGCGTTGGTATTGCTCACTGCTCCTACCAGAGAAATTGGTGTGCTCAGTACAGTGAGTGAAAGGAGCATCAAGCCAGTATTGTCAGAAACTAAGCTTGAAGACATGCAGCGAATTGTCTCGCTGCTCTCTGATGAGTCTGCAGAGCACAGAATTATGGTGACGAAATTCCTGCAGAATCTGCGGAGTTACCAGCGAGCAGAATATGGTGATCAGCTGGAGATAATCAACAAAGCTCTACCAAAGGTAACTTCTAAACCAGCACCAATCCTGATTCAAAATTTGGAACGGAAAATTAGCTTCTATCTATTTTGCACCCATATTCGAAAAATAAAAAGGTTGGCTTTGGTTATCTTACACTTCGTTCTGCTGAAGCATATAGTTTTTATTTATCTTCATCTGACATATTATGCTTGAAATGGAGTGCATATACATATATATCACCCTTGCATGATAAATCCGTATTTTATTTTAAACTCACTAGTATACATTTGACTTTTGGGGATGACAAGTATATGAATACTGCCACAGGTATTGGAAGCAATCAAAATTGCATCGGATAAAATAGAAGGGACAGGTTGTGCTGATGAACCTTCTGGTCATGTAAGAAAACAGAGTTCTCCATCTTCCCTGTTTAATAGTAAATTCACAGGGCCTGTCATTCCGATTCTACTAGTTTTCCTTTACTACATATATTTTGTTGGAATAATGTTGTCCTTAGAATCATATGCGCTGTATATGTAGGAAATGGAGGCGCTGATAACTGAACAAGGTAAGCTGCTGGAGAGCTTTATTGGCCTGTGCATGCAAATTTGCATCAGCGGGAATGCAAAGCAGTTCACCGATGCGCTGAGGAGTGCTGAGATTACAGACGATATGTTCGTCCAGATGCTTGCAAAGATACTGGAAGTGTACAAGTCTCCAACTTCCGATGCTCCAGGCATAAGAAGGGCGGTGATTCAACAAATGAACTGGATGATGAATGAGGACCAAGAGTACATTAACATTTTCCTGAAGCATGAAATGGAAAATGCACTGAAAGAAGTAGCAGAGACGGCATTGAAGCTTGAGAACTATTGGTTCTTTCGTTTTGGCGTCAAAGCTTTTGAGCATGAGGAATCCATTTATTCTCTTCTCAGCATTTCGCCACTACTGCAGGCAGGTGGTTCGGGCTTGTAGTTGGATCAGCAAACATCTCTCCCAACTCCCAAATACGTACTCTCTTCCATCTCATGTAAAACATATGCTAATTTGTCGATGAGATTTATAACGCCTTTCAAATAATCCTATGCACAACAGAAGCACTATTGAGACTCATAAACCAACAGCTACGGAAACTTAATTCAAATTTCTCAGCAATAAACACAACTTAGGCTTATGGCGGCCAGCCAAAAACAACAAACATTTGCTTTGGAAATAACCTAAGGTTAAGGTAGTCCTAGTAGTAAAGTCACGTGTCCCACATCTCTCAAGTGCTGGCATGATCTAACTTGGATTTTGTTGCATGTTCTCTGCAGGGCACAATCGTGAGAACGCACCTACTATAATTGCCTACTTTGCTGCTTAAAGCAAATTTGCTTCGGGTTTCTGGGGAAAATATCCAGTGCTACGGTTCATCCCATGATACGCTGCTACAAGATCTCCTGGTGCGTTGGATCTGCATGGAAGGGGTAAGATCAATTCACTTATCTTTTTTACATACACCCCCTTGGTACATTCGCATCTTGCCCACAATAGATCTCCATACTCTGTCCTCGACAGCAGATTATGTACTCAACCAGACATATGTTCTGTACTGAACTGAGCATCTTGCTAGGTCGCTGCCAACATCCAGTGTATATCAAAAGGGGCAGATTAAGCAAACTTGCACCAGATTATTAGAAGGACATTGCAACTACATGTACAGAATTTGTTTCTGCAACAGATTTATTCACTGTAATGCAAAGAAGAGATCGGACGTGCTAATCGTTTTCCAGAATTTGCTGCTCGGAAAGTATAAGCAGAAGAAAATGTATTGGCATCCATTTTGCAGCGCTCACTATCCTGAAAGCAGGACTTTAGCCAAACAATGGTAATGAGACTATCTGATCACACGGCAAGTACGGAGAATTCATTCATAGCACCAAAAGATCGCTGAAAACAAAAGCACATCAACAAATGAAGGTGCAGCACATGCTGACATCTTTGTCTAGTACTAGACTACTAGTAATTCACAAGAGTACCACACGGTGATCATACAATATATAAATTTACAAGAGTACCATTTTAATTCACAGATTCACATAGCTAAACTAAACAATTTAACTACAGTCCACTCTATGAGTCGTTACTCTCCTCGTACACCATCAAGTGCCGGGCACAAAAGCACACCTGCATGACAAAATCAACAATTAGCACTAGTAGAAAAAGGGCCTTTAGTCCCGGTTCTGGAACCGAGACTAAAGGGTCGGTACTAATGCCTCTCCCTTTAGTCCCGGTTCAATCCAGAACCGGGACTAAAGGGCGCGGCCACGTGGAGCTCCACCTTTAGTCCCGGTTGGTAACACCAACCGGGACTAAAGGAAATTTTATGATTTTTTTTTGAATTTTTTTTTGATTTTTAAATTTCTGAATTATTTTAACCTCTAGTTTGTAATCACCACCCTTCATCACTTCTCAATTTATCCTCTAATCACCCCTCATCATTCTAAATCATCGAACTTCCCGAACGGTCACCCATCCTCCCACTCCCCCAGCCTGAGCACGCTTAACTTCCGGGTTCTATTCTCCCTCGCTCCAAGTCTGCACTTATTGTTTTCCTGACAATACTAAGATGTCAATCCTATTAACCTTCAGGAATTTTGCTTGAGCATGAAGTGACATATTTCATAGTTTTATTTTGAAACTATTGTTTTAAAAAACAATAATTATTTAGTAACACTAATATTTCTTGAATAATTAGTTTGACCATTGTTTGACCATAGTTTGATCAGATTTGACCAAAATTGAAATAACTGAAATAATTATTTAGTAACACTAATATTCTAGAATAATTAGTTTGACCATTGTTTGACCACAGTTTGCCCACTGTTTGAATTTTTTTCCATTTTTTCACTCTAGATCTTAAAAGCCGCGTAACTTTTTTTCTATAGGTTTTTGAGGATTTTGAAAATGTTTAACGAGGTTCCAAATAAAGTCAAAATTCATATTTGCAAATTTTCCCAACAACTAGACCACATATCACATGGGAAACTTATTTTCTTTTATTTTTTTGACATTTCCATCATTTTCTTTTTTTTTAAACTGAAAAGGCGATCCACCGGGGGGGGGGGGGGAGGGGGTAGAGTTTGTAAATGGGATCTTTAGTACCGGTTCATGGCACGAACCGGGACTAAAGGTCTCAACCCCATTAGTCGCGGTTCGTGCCTCAAACCGGGACTAAAGGTCTAATCTTTAGTCCCGGTTTGAGGTGCGAACCGGGACCAATGGTTGTGGGCCAGGAGCGAGGCCCATTGGTCCTGGTTCATCCCACCAACCGGAACCAAAAAGTCCAGATGAACCGGGATCAATGACCCACGTGGCCCGGCCGGCTCCCTGGGCTCACGAACCGAGACCAATGCCCCCATTGGTCCCGGTTCTGGACTGAACCGGGACTAATGGGCTAACCCGGCCTGGACCAAAGCCCTGTTTTTTATTAGTGTAGACCTATAAATTTTTGTGAGACTGTCATTCTTGCTTGTGAACGCACCTCGTAAGATGCTTGTTCCTCATGTCAAAACTTGGGCTACAAATGATCTTGAAAAGCCTGGCTGCAAATGTTGTGGCGCTACAAAAATTTCTATATTCCCCTAAATACAAGCTACTATGTTCCCATAAATATAATAATTCCAATATTTCCTACTACCAAGAACTAGACAAGTTGATGTGGCTCCAGTAAATGGAATTGAAGGAGACCTACAGAACGAACAGATGTGCACCTGTCCCTGAATTGCAGCATAACCAAGGTTCTTTTTTGTATATTTTTCAGAAGGAAGTCAGTGTGCTCCATCTTGTCCCTAGAGTCCAGATCCAACGCACCAGACTGTTCTGGAGCAGGGGAGCATATGCTGGGCGGTATCACCAGATATGCACCCTTCGTTTCAGTATTCGTGTGTTGAATTCAGTTCCCCAGTTTGTTTAATTTAGCCAACTTATAATAATGCTCTTGGAGACATACCTTACCGTGTGTCAACAAGGATTACTATGCAAATGTAGACGGTTTGTCTATAAATTGTGTTCGTTTTGTATTTGCTCCTCCACTTACGGCACCGTGAGCCGGCTCAATCACGCTCCTACCCGGCCTTGTTGCCTTTGCTCCTCACTGATCTCCAAGTAAATTGCACCAGAAGGTGGGATTTATCGAGCGGGAAATAAAAACAAGAGAAATGTCAACCGCAGGCGCATCTGTTGGAGCCGAGGCCTTGCTCTAGCTCGCCGGAGCTCTCTCTCTGTACTTCTCTCTCAGGCGCACACATAAGAAGAAAGGGCTGGACACGGTGAACTTTCTGGCGCACGTAGGCCCGCCGCAACAACGGCTATCCTCTTTTCTCTCGAGCACGAACTCGACCCACCAGGAGAGTTACAATGATCAGCTCGAGGCATTATATAGCTGGGCCTGCGCTGGGCACGAGCCGCACGCTCCCTACCCAGCCGTCGCCCCTTTCGGTCCGCTCCGCTCGCGGCCACCACGCGCACGGCTCGCGACGAGCCCGCAGCGATCAGGCCAAAATCACTGTTCTGACCTTGTCAGAAATCTTTAATACAAAATGATCTCTCTCAGAAACTATTTCACAATCTGACCCTTTCTGAAACGCCAAACCTCGTGGCGTTACTAACCAAAATAAAAACGTCGTACTATTCAGCGTTGCTAGCCGGCCACGTGGCAAGTCAAAACGTCAAACTTTACCGCGTTGGTAGAAACGCCAGACCACTTGGCGTTGCTGTTGCACCTCACAACGCCAAAGTCTGTAGCGTTGCCCAACACCAATCTCTCATGTCATGTGTCAGCCACCAAGGCCCAACATGTAGTACCCATTGTAGACTTTGACCTTCAGGTATGAAAAGCGTGAGTTTCGCAGATACTGTGCCGACCTCTTGCCGTTTCTATACGTGAGAGCAACTCCAACCAGCCGACCCAAAGGGACAGCGATTTTGCGCGTTTTTTGTTCGTTTGGGTCGGTCAACCTCTCGCGGTTTTTGTACGTGAGAGCAACATCCATTTCTGCTTTCGCGTTTGGGTCAGCGCTTGCGCCCATTGCTGGTCGGACCCATTTTTCGAGTCCGCGCGCGAAAAAATAAATTACGCAAATATTTTGAAGTTAAAATGTTAAATAAACATAAATGCCGGCCACAAAGGCCGGCGAGAGTCCACAAATCCACGTCACATTAATTAAAAACATTTAATTAAACTAAAAACAAGGAGGAGACGCGCTGCTCGAGGTGTCCTCGTCGTCGTGGTGGGGGCCGGTGAGGTCGATGAGCGTCGGCGCCGGGCCCAGCCCAGAGGAACAGAAGGGTGGCTAGATGGGGACGGGAGGCTGGAAGAGGATGAGGGCGCCCCCTCCCCTTCTCGCACACTCGGATTAAAAAAGGCTGCCTGCCGTCAGTGACGATGGGCCCACGGTTTGCGATCGTCATTAATAAAGAAGCGTGGGTTAGTTGTCAGGCTGCCATGTGGGGACGCGGTGGACACCGAGAGGACACGCTGACGCGTCCGCTTTGTATCCGCGCTGACGCAATTTATGCATAAATTTAGGCTGAAAATGGGTTCACGCGGACGCGAAGCAGACGCGTTTCGTAAATGAGTCGGCGCGTTGGGCCATCACTTTTGTCCGCGGTGACCCAAACCGACGGTGACGGACGAAATGGGTCGCCGCGTTGGAGTTGCTCTGTCTACCGCATCACCCGCAGGAACATCGAGAAATAAACGAACCATTATTTTAGTACCTAATTAAATTCTACAATCCGAAAGAGATTAATTTAATATATTTAGCACATGGACTGCAAAATAATAGCAATGCTAACCTCTTTCATGGCCAAACATTATCGGCAAGGCAAGGCAGCAGCCCTCCTACAGCCATATTCTCCTTGATGCCAACGCCACAGCCTTTGGCGTTGTGATGTGAAACAGCAACGCGAGAGGGTCTGGCGTTTCTACCAACGCGGCTCATGTTGGCGTTTGGACTTGCCACGTAGGCAGCTAGCAACGCTGAATAGTACGACGTTTCTACTTTGGTCAGTAACGCCACGAGATTTGGCGTTTCAGAAAGGATCAGATCGTGAAATAATTTCTAAAAGAGGTCATTTTGTGTTAAAGATTTCTGACGAGGTCAGAACAGTGACTTTGGCCCAGCGAGCACGCCCACCTCGCAATCCCTCAACCGCTTGAGCCTAATCCTACGCATGCCCGCTAGGTGCACGCACACACGCACCCACCACGCGCTCGACAAGGACGTACACTACCCATACAACAGTCGGACTATGGCCAGACCATACACAAGTCGGTCACTAGCTAGACTATGCCCACCGTGGCTTATTCTTACGGAACACTAACGCTCACACGTGTAGGCGTTAGCCAACTCGCTCACACGCGGTGATCGTCGTCCAGTGCCTTTTGCATGAATCTTGACACGAAGAGGTTGATTTTGGGTGCCACGTAGGACAAGTCACATGTGTGGCGTGTAAGGGAGTTCGCCCACACGCCGTTTTCCATCCGAGGTCAGCGGTTGCGAGTCGGGGCGTGCGGTGGAACTGCCGTCGCGCCCGCAGGCCACGCCCGTCTTCGGTTGCCGTCTCCCAAGTCTCGCCACTTCACTCTCCCCTCGCGGTTACCCCCTCCCCATTTATTACTCCTCCAACCCACTACTAGGAAAAGGGCTATAGATGATATGGCCACTAATGACGCACCAGACATGTGGTGCGCCATTACTATATACTAATGGCGCATCATGTGTCGGTGCGCCATTAGTAATATATTACTAATGGCGCACCTGGTGTGTGGTGCGCCATTAGTAGTTTTGAAAAAAAAATGTTACTAATGGCGCACCGTGGTATAGTGCGCCATTACTAGTTGACATAGTAATGGCGCACCACACCCATCGTGCGCCATTAGTAGTTTTGAAAAAAATAATAAAATTTTTTTTGTTAGTAATGCCGAGCCCCACCTCCCCTCGCCCCGTCGCCCCCTCCCCTCGCCGCCCCTTGTCCCACCTCCCCTCGCCCCGTCGCCCCACCGTCCCAACCACCCGCCGCCGCCGCCACCCGCCACCGCCCCCTGGCCCCACCGCCCCTCGCCCCCACCACCCGCCACCGTCCCGGCGCCCCGTTGCCCGAACGGCGCCCCGCCCCGGCGCCCCGTCGCCCGAATGGCGCCCCCCTGGTGCCCCGCCGCCCCCCACCTGCCCGTCGGCCCCTGCGCCCGCGCCGCCCCCGGAGCCAGGCTCGCCGCCGCCCTGCGCCCACGCCGCCCCCGGAGCCAGGCTCGCCGCGGGCCCCCTGCGTCCGCCTCGCGCCCCCCCGGAGCCAGGCCCGTCGCCGCTGCCCTAACCGCGGCCGTCCACCACCACCCCCTGCCCCCGGAGCCAAGGTGAGCATTTTTTTGTTTTTTTCTACTTTTTTGTTGTTGTTTAGGTTTAATTAGGTTATTGATAGGTTTAGGTTAGTGGTTGGTTTAGGTTAGTGCTAGATTTAGGTTTAGATAATTAGAAGAAGAAAGTTGAAAAAAAGAAGAAGTAGTAGAAGAAGAGGAAAAAGGAAAAAAAGGAAGAAGAATAAGAAGAAAGTTGAAAAACAGAACAAGAAAGGAAGAAGGAGAAGAGGAGGAGGAGGAAGGAGAAGAAAGAAAAAGGAGAACAAGAAAAGAAGAGAGGTGGAGAAGAAGAAGATGGACAGGAAAAGGAAGAATGCATCATTGTTTAATTGTAGAGGCTGATGATCAAAAAGTTGACCTTTCTTAGGAGTAGCATCTTCAAATAAGTAACCCTTCATGTCTTCAAATAAAATAACAGATCAACATAACTCAAAATGGTAATATAACCAAGAAATCATACAAAACATTAAAACAGTGGAAACTATCGCAAGGTTTTGACATCATTAAACCCACCCACATGATTGAAAAAAAAACATAACTCTGCATATGCAAAGACAGAAGGCATAACAGAGAAAAAAATCATTATAAAGAAACTAGTTGCTGACATTAAGCTTGCACATTCAATAGGTCACACCTTTACTGCTGAGCCGGATATAGCGTTGGAACTCTGTTTTGGGGTCACTGTCATACTCCATGACATCATTAGGCTGATGGTTCTGAACCTGTAGAAAGCAATATAATTCATACAGACATAAAAAAAGGCTCAAGCAGCACTCCAGAATTAATTGAACATGGGGAGGAAATTGTCAGGGCCAACCTTGGGTAAATCAGATATTGCATCTTCGAGGACGAGAGCTTTTTTCAAGTGTTTATTTGCTGCTTCCTCATAAGCAACGAGACATCTCTGAGGACAGAACATCATTTTAGTAGGATGTAACAATCATTAGTCTTCGAGAAGAATGATATTAAATAACATAGTGGCCTGTGATGTATTTTCGTACCGAAAATGCATTTGGCACTAGTCCTCGCTTAACAACATCATGGGTGGGAAGCGGGAACTTCGGAAGTGCATTGGTGTAGTTGATTATCTTCTGCTCAAAATTTATGCTGCTATAATGTTGTATGATAATGTTGTAAGGGTACTAATTGGTCTCTTCTGCTGCTTATCAGAGATGGGGGGAAGCAGCCACCGCCGCTCTGCCTCACCGGAGTACGAGTTGGATGCTTTCGAGTTCTTCAGTATCATACTTGGGACTTCAGTATCAGCCACGAGGCAGGTATATAAAACGAGAGATATCCCCTTCACCCATCTCATTATGATAACTCTGTTGTTTGCTACATCACTCCTTGTCCCAAATTGCAGAGGCTGCCTGACACTTTTATGAACATGCTGGGTGAAGATCCGCCAGATAATGTGAAGCTCCGACAAGCCGGCAGTGGGGTTCGCAGGCTGTGGGACGTACAGTTGGTGATCGAGGAGGGCCACATGTACCTGTGCCGTGGCTGGGAGAAGTTCTATAGTGCCTACGACCTGCGGACCGGGTACTTTCTTCTCTTTAGGTATGACGATGACGCCACAATGCTCATCGAAGGTTTTCAACACGACTATGTGTCGCATGCGCTACGCTAACGGCGAAGATGCCAGTGCGTTCTGCCTCTTTTTATTCCTCTACATTTGGCTTTGTCTCACATCGATTATTAACGGTCATTATTACATTTGGACAGGCAATGGGAGCAGCAGCAGCGACACTGGCTATAGCCAAAGCAGCAGCGATTATGGCTGTAGCAAAAGCAACAGCGATTCTGGCTTTAGCGAAAGCAGCAGCGATTCTGGTAGCATCAAAGACAACAAGAAGGATGATCCGGACTGGAGTGAGGGAGAAGAGGAGCAGAGTGGGGATGAGGAGCTGCAGGATGATGATGGGCATCAGGCTGAGGATGACCTAGCGCTGGTGGTGGCTGACCAAGGGCAAGAGATGGTGGTGGCTGACCATGGGCAAGAGATGGTGGTGGGTGACCATGGGCAAGAGATGGTGGTGGCTGAGGATGATCTAGCGATGGTCGTGCCCGTCCTGCCTGAAGGTGGCCTCGCGATGGTGGTGGTGCCTGACAATGACCACGCACCGGTGGTGGCGCCGGCGATCCCACAGCTGGGCGACATGACCACGCCAATTGTGGTAGAAGACTACATCCCACAGCTGCCTCCACCGCCTCGCCGCTCTTGGCGCATCAGGCTGAGGAAGGAGAAGGAGAAGAACAATGAGAACTGAACTATGTCAGGTATGTCAAATCTCCAAAATAATATATATATATATATATATATATATATATACTTAGTTACCTATGTTATCTCTAATATGCTTAGTTTCCTATAGGTTAGCTCCAAAATTACTTATGTTAGCACAAAATGATCAAGTTTACATAATAAGCTTATAGTCTTCTTCTTATTCTTCTTATTCTTCTTCTTTTCCAAAATGACATAGGTTAGCTTCATTTTACCTAAGTTGGCTCTAATATGCTAACTTAGAGAGCTTATATGCTTAGTTTCCTATAGGTTAGCTCCAAAATAACTTATGTTAGCACAAAATGATCAAGTTTACATAATAAGCTTATAGTCTTCTTCTTATTCTTCTTATTCTTCTTCTTACTCTTCTTCTAGTATTCTTCTAGTGTTCTTCTTCTTCTAGTATTCTTCTAGTCTTCTTCTTCTTCTTCTCTTCTTCTTCTTCTTCTTCTTCTTCTTCTTCTTCTTCTTCTTCTTCTTCTTCTTCTTCTTCTTCTTCTTCTTCTTCTTCTTCTTCTTCTTCTTCTTCTTCTTCTTCTTCTTCTTCTTCTTCTTCTTCTTCTTCTTCTTCTTCTTCTTCTTCTTCTTCTTCTTCTTCTTCTTCTTCTTCTTCTAACTTCTTGTTTATCATTTTGCAGATTTGATTTAATTCACGGAAGCTTGCATGGATGGAGTGCTTCTTTTTCATTTGTGTTTTTATTTTGTATCAATGTGAAACTTTTGTGAATTGATGGATAACGGTGTTGGATGAACAATGTGAAACTTTTGTAATATGTAACGATGGAACTATGTGTTGGCTATGTATGTATATATGATGAAACTTGTGTGTTGGATATGATTGTTATATGGATGCTTGTTGTATATATATGTGTTGGATATCTCATATGTGAAATAGTGACCTGAGATTAAGAAAAAACAAAAAAAAATTAAAAAAATTGTTACTAATGGCGCACTTTCATGTGGTGCGCCATTAGTATACTAGATACTAATGGCGCACCTGTGGGATACTAATGGCGCTCCTGTGGTGCACCATTACTAAAATATACTAGTGGTGTGGTACTAATGGCGCACCTGTACTGCGCCATTAGTAGCCAAAATTGGTGCGCCATTAGTAGGCCTTTTCCTAGTAGTGACCCACCCATTCACACGAGTTGCATTAGGAGAAACCAAGAGGAGAAGGCGACGACGGCGGCGGAAGAGTCGACCGCATTTGCTGCCGTTGGTGGGGCTCGCCGGACCGGAGCGTCGCCGCCAGAGAGCCGCAGGTTGAAGGTAAGGCTCCCTCCCACGCTCACATTTCCTGCCTGCGATTTTGCGCCCCCTCCCTTTATGGTCAATTTCTGTTTGAGTTTCTCGAGATTCCGGCCGATTCGCGGTACTCTGACGTCCCCCTCGGCGGTGGAGTTGCGTGCTTGCCATTTAGGGTGGCATTGCGCAGTTTCATCGCCGCCGCCGCGGTGGCAATCATTGCCGGTGTGGGCCAAATCCTTCCCCATCCCCGTCCGCAACCAAATATGTTTTTTGCCTTGCGATTGAGCGAACTATTTTTCTAGATGTTAGTTTTGATTTGCCTCGAAATGCTATGGCCATCAGTGTAGGGAGTTTTTTGTTTGTTAAATTTCAAGGTATGATAGTTACGAATGAACCCTAGATCTAGGTAGGTGCATTTCAAAGTGTAGGATAATGGCAGCTATGGCATTTTCAAAAACTATCATCACTGATAGCAACTAATTTCCTGATCAACCGTGTCAATTGCCATCAATATGCTTTCCATGTGGTAACTAATTTTTGTGAACATACTATGTTGTTGCCATGCCACTATCATCACTGATGGCAACTAATTTCCTGCTGAACCGTGTCAATTGTCACGAATATGCTTTCCATGTGGCAACTAATTTTGTGAACAGACTATGTCTGTTGCCATGCCACTATCATCACCGATGGTGACTAATTTCCTGAACAATCGTGTCAGTTTTGACACAAATATGCTTTCCATGTGGCAACTAATTTTGTGAATACACTATGTCTGTTGCCATGCCATATCCAGGACAATGGCACATTCATTGTACAATAGACTCAGTTTGCATTTTGCCATGCTGGCTTGTGATGCCTGAACATTTTTTTACTGCATTACATGGCAACTTATTTTTTATGTGAGGCCAGGGTGTGAGTTACCACATTACATGTTGTGTAGTGGAAGTTGTCTGCCTTTTTTTTCAAGTGCCTTGTGTTTGACACGGCAACTTTGAACCTAATACAGTTGCTCCTTGTGAATACATGGAAACTCATTTTTATGTGAGGCTAGGGTGTGAGTTGCCACATTACATGTTGTGCAGTGGAAGTTGTCCGCCATTTTTTGGAGTTACTTGTGTTTAACATGGCAACTTGAACATTTTTAAAGTGCCTTACTATCTACACAATTTTTATGAAGCCAATGTGTTTAGTTGCCACATTTCATGTTGTACAGTCCTAGGGGTGTGTGTGTTCCTATGTTCTGCCTCATTTGCCACCCTCAAATGAGCTAATATGGCAAGAAGATTCTACTAGCTGGCAACTGCTTCCTTTAGAAGCACATACACGTCCAGTTGCCATGTTTCTGTAATTGCTTTTTTCCATTTTGATTATTTTTCTGCATTTTTGTGCATGTTCATCACATGGCAATTACTGCCCTCTTCAAAATGTTTAAACCTTGGGCCAACCATTTGAGTTTTCATTTTTTTGTTCATTGAAGATATTGAGTGAAGTTACTTTATGCATTTCTTTCTGTATCCGTCGGATGTGATTTCGTTTCACCCTAACGTGTGTTTTGTTCTCATCGTAGCACAATGGTTCGTGGTGACCATCAAGATGATGATGATGACTTCATGGATGCACCGCAACAAAATCGCGCGACTGGTCGGGCAAAAGATGGCGAAGAGGTCACTTTCCACCCCCATATGTTTAATTGTCACATTGAGTTTTCAATCTTCAGTTAGAACTAATTTTTTTCATGACATTGAACATGGCAACAAATGATCCTTTTTCTATTATGTAGAAGAAGAAACGTCATCACAATAGGGCTTTGCAAGAACGCCTGACCATTTTGAACGATGGATTTACTAATGAGCAGAAGGGAGCTGCCGGTGAGATGGGGATGCAGGCTCTGATGGATGTTTGCTGCAAGAACCTAGTGAACCCTGTATGCGACTGGCTGGGTGAGATTTATGATCCTGCCTCCAGAGAATTCGTGATTCCGGGACGGGGAAGACTGTCTTTGGACGAGGAATCTGTGTTCTGCACTTTGAGTGTGCCCCGTGGAGAAATCAAAGTCCCGTATGAGGTGAATAATAAGATTGAGGAAGCCTTGTTCGCCCGTTTGTTTCCTGGGATGTCAACCATGATGAATACGACTGTGCTGGCAACTTCGTCGGAGGGCATGAAAACCCATGGCAAGGTATTTAAGATGGAGCTGCTCATGTACTAGATCTCAGTTGTCTTTGTGCCTACCACATCTCTTCGCCCAAGCAATAAGTGCTTCCCCATACCGATGAATGCTCTCTCTCTACTTTTTTCCTTTCAATTTTTTTTTGATTTTGATGTCATCTGGAAGCTAGTCACTGCAAGTTTTATGATGCTTTCATTTGAATGCTGATACGACAACTTTTTATCCTGAAATTTGTGTTGTGCAGGCGAAGCTGAATGATGTGAAGAAAATGAATTGGTGTAAATTCATCGCTGACTTCCTCCATGATGCATTCTGAAACAAGATGTACCAGAAGGGTTGTCTTTTGCACCTAATGGTATTTTCCCCCCACTCTTTTGCAAATACTCTTATCAGGGTTCAATGATTTTCCGTTCCTAAATCAACATCACAGTTGTTGATAAGTGTGAACCGTACACGATCGTGCAGGGCAACCGTACAAGATCGTGCATTGCAACCCTTTTTGTTTCATTTTTTAATGTGAAATCCTTTTACATGTTAAGTGAATTTTGTCTGATCCATGGCAACTGTAGTTGCTGCCTACAAGGCAATAGCATTTTTCAACAACACAAAAAATTGTTCATTTCATACATTCAATTTTTGTTTATGCAATCTGCATGGCAACTATGATGCTGATCTGGTGGCAGCTACCAGCATAACAAGATGGCAACTGTCAACAAAGCATGATGGCAACTAACATAGATAGATGGAAAATCGTTTTCTTCATTCTCTTCAACTTGATGACTCAAGGAAACTACATAAGCTTCTTTTTCACCATAGCATGATTGCAACTGACATAGCTTCCTTTTTTATTGTGTATACCAGCATTTTTCAACACCACAAAAAAGTGTTCATTTCATACATTCGTTCTCTCTTATTCAATCTGCATGGCAACTATGATGTTGAGCTGGTGGCAGCTACCAGCATAACAAGATGGAAACTGCCAACACAGCATGATGACAACTAACATAGATAGATGGCAAATCCTTTCTCTTCATTCTCTTCAACTTGATGACTGAAGAAAACTACATAAGCTTTTTTTCACCATAGCATGATTGAAACTGACATAGCTTCCTTCTTTTATTGTGTATACCATCTCATGTACGTTGATTCTCTTGATCTGTCCACCACTGACTTTACTGGGATAGGAGGCCCGCCGTCTGCACATAAGTTTGCTGTCTTTGCATGGACGGACGCTGCTGTCAAGGCTGTGCTTGCCGCAAACAGGATAACCGATACGAAATATGGGAAACTGCAGGTTAGTTCTGCCTTTTTCTTGCACGGCATTCTTCAATTTCGGATGTTGCATAACATGTGAAAAACTCCTCGTATGGCAATCATTTCTGGCTAACAAGAGATAAATACCTTGGCAGCCATGGTTGTCTGCACATGGCAACCATGTCTGACCCCATATGGCAACTCTTCCATCTGTGTCGAAACTCCTTTTCTATTTCCTTTTTCTTTGCAATACATGAATTGTTAGTCACTGCACCTTATTTCTCTCTCACATCTTAGTTGTTTTTTGTTGTTTTCCAGCTGATGGCCAAGCATGCTATAGACTATAGTGTGTTTGGTGGTCCACAAAACTTTGGCAGGTGGATGGATGTGCATTCAGCTCCATCTTGTCCTACTGAGGTAATCAAGGATGTTTATTTCATTTTTTGAAATTGTTTTTCTCTTTGCATTTTTTATATATATCTTATGGTTGTTTGGTTTTTTTGTTCTTACGCACGTGACTCCAGTATCTTTGGTTTTTGCTACTTTTTTGTTTTTGTGCTCAGGCGAGGGCACCTGTTGAGAATCTAGTTGGGCAGTTTACCTCCGGCATGACCAGCTTGCTCGGGAAGTTGGTTGAGGGTTGGACGACACTTAATGGCTCTGACAGCGACACGGTTGCGAGGCAGTTCACATCATTCGTTGGAGAACGGACACATCGACCAACCGGTTGCTGTGGCCGGTACGACTGCAACAGCTCACAGGAGCTCCCCGACACGCAAGATGATCTAGATGGAGACGCTGGTCTCGATGATAACCCGCAAGTATAGGGGATCGCAACAGTTTTCGAGGGTAGAGTATTCAACCCAAATTTATTGATTCGACACAAGGGGAGCCAAAGAATATTCTCAAGTATTAGCAGTTGAGTTGTCAATTCAACCACACCCGGATAACTTAGTATCTGCAGCAAAGTATTTAGTAGCAAAGTAGTATGGAAGTAATGGTAATAGTAGCAAAAGTAATAGTAGCAGTTTTGTAGTAATTGTAACAGTGGCAACGACAAAGTAACTAAGCAAAGAACAATATGTGAAAAGCTCGTAGGCATTGGATCAGTGATGGATAATTATGTCGGATGCGATTCCTCATGTAATAGTTATAACATAGGGTGACACAAAACTAGCTCCAGTTCATCAATGTAATGTAGGCATGTATTCCGAATATAGTCATACGTGCTTATGGAAAAGAACTTGCATGACTTCTTTTATCCTACCCTCCCGTGACAGCGGGGTCCTAATGGAAACTAAGGGATATTAAGGCCTCCTTTTAATAGAGAACCAGACCAAAGCATTAACACTTAGTGAATACATGAACTCCTCAAACTATGGTCACCACCGGTAAGTATCCCGATTATTGTCACTTCGGGGTTAACGGATCATAACACATAATAGGTGACTATAGACTTGCAAGATAGGATCAAGAACTCACATATATTCATGAAATAATAATAGGTTCAGATCTAAAATCATGGCACTCGAGCCCTAGTGACAAGCATTAAGCATAGCAAAGTCATAGCAACATCAATCTCAGAACATAGTGGATACTAGGGATCAAACCCTAACAAAACTAACTTAATTACATGGTAAATCTCATCCAACCCATCACCGTGTAGCAAGCCTACGATGGAATTACTCACGCACGACGGCGAGTATCATGAAATTGGTGATGGAGGATGGTTGATGATGACGACGGTGACGGATTCCCCTCTCCGGAGCCCCGAACGGACTCCAGATCAGCCCTCCCGAGAGGTTTTAGGGCTTGGCGGCAGCTCCGTATTGTAAAACGCGATGAACCCTTCTTCACAGATTTTTTTCTCTGCGAAAGCAAATATATGGAGTTGGAGTTGAGGTCGGTGGACGTCCAGGGGGCCCATGAGGCAGGGGGCGCGCCCTAGGGGAGGGGGCGCGCTTCCCACCCTCGTGACCAGGGTGTGGGCCCCCTGACGGTAATGCTTTCGCCAGTATTTTTTATTAATTCTGAAAAGTTGCTCCGTGGATTTGCAGGTCATTCCAAGAACTTTTATTTCTACACAAAAATAACACCATGGCAGTTCTGCTGAAAACAACGTCAGTCCGGATTAGTTCCATTCAAATCATGCATGTTAGAGTCCAAAACAAGGGGAAAAGTGTTTGGAAAAGTAGATACGATAGAGACGTATCAACTCCCCCAAGCTTAAACCTTTGCTTGTCCTCAAGCAATTCAGTTGATAAACTGAAAGTGATAAAGAAAAACTTTTACAAACTCTGTTTGCTCTTGTTGTTGTAAATATGTAAAGCTAGCATTCAAGTTTTCAGCAAAGATTATAACTAACCACATTCACAATAACACTTAGGTCTCATGTTTACTCATATCAATGGCATAATCAACTAGCGAGCAGTAATAATAAAACTCGGATGACAACACTTTCTCAAAACAATCATAATATGATATAACAAGATGGTATCTCGCTAGCCCTTTCTGAGACCGCAAAATATAAATGCAGAGCACCTTTAAAGATCAAGGACTGACTAAACATTGTAATTCATGGTAAAAGAGATCCAGTCATAGTCATACCCAATATAAACTAATAGTAATGCATGCAAATGACAGCGGTGCTCTTCAGCGGGTTCTTTTTAATAAGGGGGTGATGACTCAACATAAAAGTAAATATATAGGCCCTTCGCAGAGGGAAGCAGGGATTTGTAGAGGTGCCAGAGCTCAATTTTTAAAACAGAGATAATAACATTTTGAGCGGTATACTTTCATTGTCAACATAACAACTATGAGATCTCGATATCTTCCATGCTACACACATTATAGGCGGTTCCCAAACAGAATGGTAAAGTTTTATACTCCCCCTCCACCAACAAGCATCAATCCATGGCTTGCCCGAAACAATGGGTGCCTCCAACTAACAACAATCCTAGGGGAGTTTTGTTTAATTATTTTGATTTGATTTGAGCATGGGATTGGGCATCCCAGTGACCAGCCATTTTCTCGTGAATGAGGAGCGGAGTCCACTCCTCTTGAGAATAACCCGCCTAGCATGGAAGATACAGACAACCCTAGTTGATACATGAGCTATTCGAGCATACAAAATAGAATTTCATTTGAAGGTTTGGAGGTTGGCACATACAAATTTACTTGGAACGGCAGGTAGATAACGCATATAGGAAGGTATGGTGGACTCATATGGAATAACTTTGGGGTTTATGGAAGTGGATGCATGCTACGTCTTGAGCTTGCATTGGTTTTCCTTGAAGAGGAAAGGGTGATGCAGCAATAGTAGCGTAAGTATTTCCCTCAGTTTTTGAGAACCAAGGTATCAATCCAGTAGGAGGCTCCTCACAAGTCCCACACACTTACACAAACAAACAAAGAACTCGCAACCAATGCGATAAAGGGGTTGTCAATCCCTTCACGGCCACTTGCAAAAGTGAGATCTGATAGAGATAATATGAAAAGATAATATATTTTTGGTATTTTATGATATGGATTGGAAAAGTAAAGATGCAAATAAAAGTAGATTGAAAGCTTATATGATAAAAGATAGACCCGGGGGGCATAGGTTTCACTAGAGGCTTCTCTCAAGATAGCATAAGTATTACGGTGGGTGAACAAATTACTGTTGAGCAATTGATAGAAAAGCGAATAATTATGAGATTATCTAGGAATGATCATGTATATAGGCATCACATCCGTGACAAGTAGACCGACTCCTGCCTGCATCTACTACTATTACTCCACACATCGACCGCTATCCAGCATGCATCTAGAGTATTAAGTTCATAAGAACAGAGTAACACTTTAAGAAAGATGACATGATGTAGAGGGATAAACTCATGCAATATGATATAAACCCCATCTTTTTATCCTTGATGGCAACAATACAATACGTGCCTTGCTGCCCCTGCTGTCACTGGGAAAGGACACCGCAAGATTGAACCCAAAGCTAAGCACTTCTCCCATGGCAAGAAAGATCAATCTAGTAGGCCAAACCAAACCGATAATTCGAAGAGACTTGCAAAGATAACTCAATCATACGTAAAAGAATTCAGAATAGATTCAAATATCTCTCATAGATAAACTTGATCATAAACCCACAATTCATCGGATCTCGACAAACACACCGCAAAAAGAGTTACATCGAATAGATCTCCAAGAAGAGGAAGGAGAACATGGTATTGAGATCCAAAAAGAGAGAAGAAGCCATCTAGCTAATAACTATGGACCCAAAGGTCTGTGGTAAACTACTCACAACTCATTGGAAGGGCTATGGTGTTGATGTAGAAGCCCTCCGTGGTCGATCCCCCCTCCGGCGGAGCGCCGGTGACGGCTCCAAGATGGGATCTCGCGGATACAGAAAGTTGCGGTGGCGAAAATATTTCTTCAGTGGCTCCCCTGATGGTTTCAGGGTACATGGGTATATATAGGAGGAAGAAGTACATCGGTGGATGCCCGAGGGGCCCACGAGATAGGGGCACGCCCTATAGGGGGGGGGGGCGCCCTCCACCCTCGTGGCCGCCTCGGGAGCTTCTTGACTTGCACTCCAAGTCCTCTGGATCACGTTCGTTCCAAAAATCACGCTCTCGAAGGTTTCATTCCTTTCAGACTCCGTTTGATATTCCTTTTTTTAGATATACTGAAATAGGCAAAAAAAATAGCAATACGGGCTGGGCCTCCAGTTAGTAGGTTAGTCCCAAAAATGATATAAAAGTGTAAAGTAAAGCCCATAAACATCCAAAACAGGTAATATAATAGCATGGAACAATAAAAAATTATAGATACGTTGGAGACGTATCAAGCATCCCCAAGCTTAATTCCTGCTCGTCCTCGAGTAGGTAAATGATAAAAACAGAATTTTTGATGTGGAATGCTACCTAGCATAATTCTCAATGTATTTCTCTTTATTGTGGCATGATTTGTTCAGATCCAAATGATTCAAGATAAAAGCTTATAAAACATAAAAATAATAATATTTTGAAGCATACTAACAAATAATCATGTCCTATCAAAATAGCATAGCCAAAGAAAGCTTATCCCTACAAAATCATATAGTTAGGCCATGCTTCATCTTTATTACACAAAATACTCCCATCATGCACAACCCCGGTTTCAGCCAAGCAATTGGTTCATACTTTTTAACACGCTTCAGCTTTTTCAACTCTTACACAATACATGAGCACAAGCCATGGACATTGCACTTTATGTGGCATATGGTGGTGGTTGTGAGGACAAAAAGGGAGAAGATAGTCTCACATCAACTAGGCGTATCAACGGGCTATGGAGATGCCCATTAATAGATATCAATGTGAGTGAGTAGGGATTGCCATGCAACGGATGCACTAGAGCTATAAATATATGAAAGCTCAACAAAAGAAACTAAGTGGGTGTGCATCCAACTTGCTTGCTCACGAAGACCTAGGGCGTTTTGAGGAAGCCCATCATCAGAATATACAAGCCAAGTTCTATAATGAAAAATTCCCACTAGTATATGAAAGTGACAACATAAGAGACTCTCTATCATGAAGACCATGGTGCTACTTTGAAGCACAAGTGTGGAAAAAGGATAGTAACATTGCCCCTTCTCTCTTTTTCTCTCATCATTTTTTATTTTCTCTTTTTTTATTTTTTATTTTTTTTCTTTAATTTTTTCTTTTTGGTGGGCTTCTTTGGCCTCTTTTTTATGGGCTTCTTTGACCTCTTTTATTTTTATAAAGTCTGAAGTCTCATCCCGACTTGTGGGGGAATCATAGTCTTCATCATCCTTTCCTCACTTGGGACAATGCTCTAATAATGAAGATCATCACACTTTTATTGATTTACAACTCAAGAATTACAACTCAATACTTAGAACAAAATATGACTCTATGTGAATGCCTTCGGCGGTGTACCGGGATATGCAATGAATCAAGAGTGTCATGTATGAAAAATTATGAAGGTGGCCTTGCCACAAATACTATGTCAACTACATGACCATGCAAAGAGCAATATGACAATCATGGAGCGTGTCATAATAACGGAACGGTGGAAAGTTGCATGGCAATATATCTCGGAATGGCTATGGAAATACCATAATAGGTGAGTATGGTGGCTGTTTTGAGGAAGGTAAATAATGCGTTTATAATACCGGCGAAAGTTGCGCGGCATAATAGAGGCTAGCAAAGTGGAAGGGTAAGTGTGTGTATGTCCACGGACTCACATTAGTCATAAAGAACCCATATACTTATTGCAAAAGTCTACTTGCCCTCGAAGCAAAGTACTACTATGCATGCTCCTAGGGGAAGGGTTGGTAGGAGTTAACCATCATGCGATCCCGACCTCCACTCATAAGGAAAGCAATTAAAAGAGCATCCCATGCAACAAATTCATCACATAACTTTTACCATACGTGCATGCTACAGGACTTGCCAACTTCAACACAAGTATTTCTCAATTTCATAATTACCCAATTAGCATGACTCTAATATTACTACCTTCATATCTCAAAACAATTATCTAGCATCAAATTGATCATAGCTTTTAATGCACTTTCTATGATAGTTTTTATTATACCTAACTTGGATGCTCATCATTCTAGGACCAAATTTATAACCATAGCAAATGCCATGCTGTTCTAAAAGACTCTCAAAATAATATAAGTGAAGCATGGGAGATCAACAATTTCTTCACAGTAAAGCCACCGCCGTGCTCTAGAAAATACAAGTGAAGCACATAAAGCAAAATTATCTAGCTCAAAAGATATAAGTGAAGCACGTAGAGTATTCTAATAAATTCCAATCAAGTGGGCTTCTCCCAAAAGGTGTGTTACAGAAAGGATGATTGTGGTAAGCTAACAAGCAAAGACTAATATCATACAAGACGCTCCAAGCAAAACACATATCATGTGGCGAATAAAAATATAGCTCCAAGTAAAGTTACCAATGAACGAAGACGAAAGAGGGGATGCCTTCCGGGGGCATCCCCAAGCTTAGGCTTTCGGCTATTCTTGAATATCTTGGGGTGCCATGGGCATCCCCAAGCTTAGGATTTTGCCACTCCTTATTCCATAGTCCATCAAATATTTACCCAAAACTTGAAAACTTCACAACACAAAACTCAACAGGAAATCTCATAAGCTCCGTTAGTGAAAGAAAGAAAAACCACCACATAAGGTACTGTAATGAACACATTATTTATTTATATTGGTGTTAAACCTACTGTATTCCAAGTTCTCTATGGTTCATACACTTACATACTAGCCATAGATGCATCAAAATAAGCAAACAACACATGAAAGGCAGAATCTGTCAAAAACAGAACAGTCTGTAGTAATATGTAACTTTCGGTTACTTATGGAACTTAAAAAATCCTAACAAAATAGGACGTCCTAGGAAATTTGTCTATTGATCTACAGCAAAAAGAATCAAAGCAAAATCACGTCTCTGTGATTTATTGAATTTTTCTCGTGAGCACAAAGTTTCTGTTTTTCAGCAGAATCAAATTAACTCATATCATAGGTTATCCTATAGGTTCTACTTGGCACAAACACTAAATAAAACAAGGAAACACATCTAAACAGAAAGTAGATGCAAAATTTATTACTAAACAGGAACAAAAACAAAGAACACAAATAATATTGGGTTGCCTCCCAACTAGCGCTATTGTTTAACGCCCCAAGCTAGGCATAAAAGCAAGGATAGATCTAACTAGTGCCATCTTTGGCACTTGATTCATAAGTAGCTCGCATGATAGATTCATAAGGTAATTTGATTTTATTTCTTGGAAAGTTCTCCATGCCTTTCCTTAATGGAAATTGGAATCTAATATTCCCTTCCTTCATATCAATAATCGCACCAATCGTTCTAAGGAAAGGTCTACCAAGAATAATAGGACAAGAAAGATTGCAATCTATATCAAGAACGATAAAATCTACGGGCACCAAATTTCTATTTGCAACAATGAAAACATCATTTATCCTTCCCATTGGCTTTTTAATGGTGGAATCCGCAAGGTGCAAATTTAAAGAGCAATCATCAAGATCATGGAAGCCTAGAATATCACATAAAGTTTTCGGAATCGTGGAAACACTAGCACCCAAATCACATAAAGCAAAACACTCATAATCTTTAATTTTAATCTTTATAGTAGGTTCCCACTCATCATTAAGTTTTCTAGGTATATAAACTTCCAAATTAAGTTTTTCATCAACAGATTGCATCAAGGCATCAACAATATGTTTGGTAAAGGCTTTATTTTGACTATAAGCATGCGGAGAATTCACAACAGATTGCAACAAGGAAATACAACTTTCTAAAGAACAGTTATCATAATTAAATTCCTTGAAATTCAATATAGTGGGTTCAATGCTATTTAAAGTCTTGACCTCTCCAATCCCACTTTTACCAAATTTAGCATCAAGATCTAAAAACTCCGAATTATTGGGACGCCTTTTAACTAAAGTTGACTCATCTCCAGTCCCATCATTATTAAGATTCATATTGCAAAACAAAGATTTAATAGGGGACACATCAATAACTTTAAGATCTTCATCATTATTTTCATGAAAACTAGAAGAACACGCTTTAACAAAGCAATCTTTCTTAGCACGCAATCTAGCGGTTCTTTCTTTGCACTCGTCAATGGAACTTCTCATAGCTTTGATAGGCTCATTGATATCATGCTTAGGAGGAGTAGATCTAAGTTTCAAAGAATCAACTTCAAGGGAAAGTCTATCAACGTTCCTAGCCAAATCATCTACTTTAAGTAATTTTTTCTTCAAGCAAGGCATTAAAATTCTTTTGAGAAATCATAAATTCTTTCACACTATTTTCAAAATCAGAGGGCATCTTATTAAAATTACGATAATAATTATTGTAGGAATTTCCATAATTATTAGAGGAATTACTAGGGAACGGTCTAGAATTAAAGTTTCCTCTGTAAGCATTGTTACCAAAATTATTCCTACCAACAAAATTCACATCCATAGATTCATTATTATTCTCAATAAAAGTAGACAAAGGCATATCATTGGGATCAATAGGAGCACTGTTAGTAGCAAACAATTTCATAAGCTCATCCATCTTTCCACTCAAAACATTAATTTCTTCTATAGCATGCACTTTTTTACTAGTAGATCGTTCGGTGTGCCATTGAGAATAATTAGCCATGATATTATCAAGGAGTTTTGTAGCTTCCCCTAAGGTGATTTCCATAAATGTGCCTCCTGCGGACGAATCTAAAAGATTTCTAGAAGAAAAATTCAATCCGGCATAAATTTTTTGTATGATCATCCATAAATTCAAACCATGAGTAGGGCAATTGCGAATCATCAATTTCATTCTTTCCCAAGATTGGGCAACATGCTCATGATTAAGTTGTTTAAAATTCATAATATCATTCCTAAGAGTGATGATCTTAGCGGGAGGAAAATACTTAGAGATAAAAGCATCTTTGCACTTGTTCCAAGAATCAATACTATTTTTGGGCAAAGACGAAAACCAAACTTTAGCACGATCTCTAAGTGAAAACGGAAATAACTTCAATTTAACAATATCATTATCCGTATCTTTTTTCTTTTGCATCTCACACAAATCAACAAAGTTGTTTAGATGGGTAGCGACATCTTCACTAGGAAGGTCGGAGAATTGATCTTTCATAACAAGATTCAACAAAGCAATATTGATTTCACAAGACTCAACATCATTAAGAGGAGTAATCAGAGTACCAAGGAAATCATTATTATTGGTATTTCTTGCGCCATGGCGACAAGTAATCCAACACACAAGCAAACAGAAAAAGGCAAGCGAAAGAGAGAGAGAAGAAGAGGGCAAGCGGAAAAGATAGGAGATAGGGAAAGAGAGGCGAAGAAAATGGCAAGTGTGAAGTGGGGGAGAGGAAAACGAGAGGAAAATGGAAAATAATGTAAATGCGAGGGAGATGAGTTTGTGATGGGTACTTGGTATGTCTTGACTTGAGCGAAGACCTCCCCGGCAACGGCGCTAGAAATCCTTCTTGCTACGTCTTGAGCTTGCGTTGGTTTTCCTTGAAGAGGAAATGGTAATGCAGCAATAGTAGCGTAAGTATTTTCCTCAGTTTTTGAGAACCAAGGTATCAATCCAGTAGGAGGCTCCTCACAAGTCCCATGCACCTACACAAACAAACAAAGAACTCGCAACCAACGCGATAAAGGGGTTGTCAATCCCTTCACGGCCACTTGCGAAAGTGAGATCTGATAGAGATAATATGATAAGATAAATATATTTTTGGTATTTTATGATATAGATTGGAAAAGTAAAGATGCAAATAAAAGTACATTGAAAGCTTATATGATAAAAGATAGACCCGGGGGCCATAGGTTTCACTAGAGGCATCTCTCAAGATAGCATAAGTATTACGATGGGTGAACAATTTACTGTCGAGCAATTGATAGAAAAGCGAATAATTATGAGATTATCTAGGCATGATCATGTATATAGGCATCACGTCCGTGACAAGTAGACCGACTCCTGCCTGCATCTACTACTATTACTCCACACATCGACCGCTATCCAGCATGCATCTAGAGTATTAAGTTCATAAGAACAGAGTAACACTTTAAGAAAGATGACATGATGTAGAGGGATAAACTCATGCAATATGATATAAACCCCATCTTTTTATCCTTGATGACAACAATACAATACGTGCCTTGCTGCCCCTGCTATCACTGGGAAAGGACACCACAAGATTGAACCCAAAGCTAAGCACTTCTCCCATGGCAAGAAAGATCAATCTAGTAGGCCAAACCAAACCGATAATTCGAAGAGACTTGCAAAGATAACTCAATCATACATAAAAGAATTCAGAATAGATTCACATATCTCTCATCAATAAACTTGATCATAAACCCACAATTCATCGGATCTCGACAAACACACCACAAAAAGAGTTACATCGAATAGATCTCCAAGAAGAGGAAGGAGAACATGGTTTTGAGATCCAAAAAGAGAGAAGAAGCCATCTAGCTAATAACTATGGGCCCGAAGGTCTGTGGTAAACTACTCACAACTCATCGGAAGGGCTATGATGTTGATGTAGAAGCCCTCCGTGGTCGATCCCCCCTCTGGCGGAGCGCCGACGACGGCTCCAAGATGGGATCTCGCGGATACAGAAAGTTACGGTGGCAGAAATATTTCTTCGGTGGCTCCCCTGATGGTTTGGGGTTACATGTGTATATATAGGAGGAAGAAGTACGTCGGTGGATGCCCGAGGGGCCCACGAGACAGGGGGCGCGCCCTATAGGGGGCGGGGGCGCCCTCCACCCTCATGGCCGCCTCGGGAGCTTCTTCACTTGCACTCCAAGTCCTCTGGATCAAGTTCGTTCCAAAAATCACGCTCTCGAAGGTTTGATTATGTTTGGACTCCGTTTGATATTCCTTTTCTTCGATATACTGAAATAGGCAAAAAAATAGCAATACGGGCTGGGCCTCCGGTTAGTAGGTTAGTCCCAAAAATGATATAAAAGTGTAAAGTAAAGCACATAAACATCCAAAACAGGTAATATAATAGCATGGAAAAATCAAAAATTATAGATACATTGGAGACGTATCAATACACAAGCAGTATTCCCGCTTAGTACAAGTGAAGGCTAGAAAAAGACTAGGAAGCGACCAACTGAGAGAGCGACAACAATCATGAACATGCATTAAAATTAATAGATACTAAGTGCAAGCATGAGTTGGATATAATCCACCATGAACATAAATATCGTGAAGGCTATGTTGATTTTGTTTCAACTACATGCGTGAACATGTGCCAAGTCAAGTCACTCAATTCATTCAAAGGAGGATACCACCCTATTATACCACATCGCAACCATTTTAATAGCATGTTGGCATGCAAGGTAAACCATTATAACTCATAGCTAATTAAGCATGGCATAAGCAACTATAATATCTAATTATCATTGCAAATATTTTTATTCATAATAGGCTGAATTAGGAACGGTTAGCTAATCATATTTACAAAAACAAGAGAGGTCAAGTTCATACCAGCTCCTCTTACCCCAATCATTTCATCATATATCATCATCATTGCCTTTCACTTGCACGGCCGAATGATGCGGATAATAATAATAGTGCACGTGCATTGGACTAAACTGGAATATGCAAGCATTCATTTCAAGAGAGAAGACAAACTAATATGGGCTCTTGTTTAAAGTAAATCAATTATGCATATGAGAGCCACTTAGACATTTTCATTATAGTCTTCTCCTCTCGACCCCCAAAGGAAAGAAAAGAAATAAAACTATTTACATGGGAAAGCTCCCAACAAGCAAAAGAAGAACAAGAAATCTTTTTGAGTTTTTCTTTTAGTTATTACTACTACAACATAGAAATTAAACTAACTTTTTTTTGGTTTTTCTTAAGGTTTAGCTAACACACAAGAAGAAAGCAGGAGAATAAATTAAACTAGCATGGATAGTACAATGAAAGAGTATGAGCACCAACACTAGAATGAGTGTGCGAACATGAATGTAAAGTCGGTGAGGAATACGTACTCCCCCAAGCTTAGGCTGTTGGCCTAAGTTGGTCTATGGCCATGGGTAGCCTGACTGGTATCCGTAGTTGTAACAGGGGTCATATTGAGATGCAGCAGCCATTGCCTCCTATGCTGCAACATGGTGACGAGCTACCTCCGCCCTCCTCTCGTATTCGTTTGCCTCCTCCCTGGTGATAACCTATCTTCTTTTTGCCTGATAATCAAAAAGGGTGGGAGCAGGGAGAGTAATATGGACAAGACGACGTCTATCAAAGATTAGTCGATACTAGAGGAATTATTCATTCCTCTCAAGAAAATGATGAATAACCATGGAATTATAATCTAAATAAGCAGGAAGCAACTCCGTATCATTTTCATGTATAGGTATATCAAGATAATTAGCCAAAGGAGTTGCATAAATTCCTCCAAACAAGTCTCCAGCTAAACCATTATGATGCAACCTACGTGCAACAATTGCTCCCAAGTTGTATTGTTTATCACCTAATACAACACTCTTGAGAACACAAAGGTCAGGAACACACATGTGACATGCTTCATCTTTACCGTTAATGCATCTACCAATGAAGAGAGCAAAATAATGTATAGCAGGAAAATGAATGCTCCCTATGGTAGCTTGTGCTATTTCTCTAGATTCTCCCACCGTAATACTAGCAAGGAAGTCTTTATATTCAGATTTACGAGGTTCATTAACACTTCCCCACTTCGGGAGTTTGCAAGCAGTAGTAAAATCTTATAAGTCAATGGTATATGATTTATCATAAATATCAAACAGGACACTTTCAGAAATGCGCGAGGATGTAAATTTAAACCTTCTCACAAATGAATCAGTTAAGTATTGGTATTGAGGGCACTTATCTTGCATGAATTCCTCAAGGTCGGCATTATGCACATATGCATCAAATTCATCCTTGATGCCTGCTTTGATCATAAAATCCTCAGACGGCCACTCACAAGGCCACACGTCAGCTTTCCTTGGTGGTTTGTCATCCTGCTCACGTATCGCGATACGGGGTCCTTTCTTCCTTGAAGAACCACCTTGATACATTTACCTGAGCATATTTCTTCCTCTGAAAAATTTCTGAAATTTTTAGTGACTCAAAATAAAAGTGAAACAAACTTAATGAAATTGATAGTAACTACTCCCACAAGTGCCTAGAGCCTCTATCCTGCATTAGAATTACTTGGGACCTCATAAATTTAACATGCAAGCTCAAGAACAGGGTCACCTAAGCAGCAAGAAATTGCAATGAATAAAGCACTAGAACAAAAACTAATTGGATCATTGGAGGAGTTACATACCAAGGAACAATCCCCCAAAGCAGTTTTGTGAATGGGGCTTTGAGCAAGGAGATCGAAAATGGCAGCAAAACGAGTTAGAACTCATGCTTGAGCTAGGTAGTGATTTTTTTGGGAGGAAGATGGAGTGTGTGGGTGTAGGAATAAGTGGAGGGGAGCCACCATGGGCCCACGAGGCAGGGGGCGCGCCCTGTAGGGGTGGGCGCGCCCTGGACCCTCGTGGCCAGGTGCTTGCTACCCCTGCTGTGTTCTTAGTGCCAAATATTCTCAAATATTTCAGAAAAAATCATATTAAATTGGCATGGCATTTGGAGAACTTTTATTTTCGGGATTTTTTTATTGCATAGATAATTCAGAAAACAGACAAAATATGCTATTTCTACTTTATTTATTCTAAGTAACAGAAAGCAAAGAGAGGGTACAGAAGGTTGTGCCTTCTAACTTCATCCATCTCATGCTCATCAAAAGGAATCCACTAAAAAGGTTGATCAAGTCTTGTTAACAAACTCATTCCGAATCATATGAAACTGGAGAAATTTTGAAGTGACACTAGGTTACCTCAACGGGGATATGAACATCCCCAATAATAAGAATATCACACTTTTTCTTTGCAGTAGGGAGAGGAAATTGAAAACCTCCAAATATAATTGATGAAATTTTCCCAATAGAATTTATGCTGTGAACTTGAGGTTGTTTCCTCGGAAAGTGTATCTTATGCTGATTACCATTAACATGAAAGGTGACATTGTCTTTGTTGCAATCAATAACAGCACCTGCAGTATTTAAAAAGGGTCTACCGAGGATAATCGACATACTGTCGTCCTCAGGAATATCAAGAATGACAAAGTCTGTTAAGATAGTAACATTCGCAACAACAACAGGCACGTCCTCACAAATACCGACATGTATAATAGTTGATTTATCGGCCATTTGCAAAGATATCTTAGTAGGTGTCAACTTACTTAATTCAAGTCTACGGTATAAGGAAAGAGGCATAACACTAACACCAGCTCCTAAATCACATAAGGCAGTTTTAACATAATTTCTTTTGATGGAGCATGGTATAGCGGGTACTCCGGGATCACCAAGTTTCTTAGGTATTCCACCCTTAAAAGTATAGTTAGCAAGCATGGTGGAGATTTCAGCCTCAGGTATTTTTATTTTATTTGTAATGATATCTTTCATGTATTTAGCATAAGGATTCATCTTAAGCATATCAGTTAAGCGCATACGTAAGAAAATAGGTCTAATCATTTCAGCAAAGCGGTGAAAGTCCTCATCATCCTTTTTCTTGGATGGTTTAGGAGGAAAAGGCATGGGTTTCCGAACCCATGGTTCTCTTTCCCTACCATGTTTCCTAGAAACAAAGTCTCTCTTATCATAACATTGATTCCTTGATTGTGGGTTATCAAGATCAACAGTAGGTTCAATTTCTATATCATTGTTATTGCTAGGTTGAGCCTCTACATGAACATCATTATTAGCATTATCATTAGGTTCATGTTCATCTCTAGATTGTGTCTCAGCATCAGAGATAGAAATATCATTAGGATTCTCAGGTGTTTCTACATTAGATTCACTAGAAGCATGCAAAGTCCTATCATTTTTCTTTTTCTTCTTTTTAGAAGGACCAGGATCATCTAAGTTATTTTTCTGAGAATCTTGTTCAATTCTCTTAGGGTGGCCTTCGGGATACAAAGGTTCCTGAGTCATTTTACCAGTTCTAGTAGCCACTCTAACAACAAAGTCATGTTTATTATTTAGTTCATCAAGCAATTCATTCTAAGCCTTTAGTACTTGTTCGGCTTGAGTAGTTACAATAGAAACATGTTTACTAGTGAGTTTAAGTTCACCCTTAACTCTAGACATATAATCACTCAAGCGTCCAATCATATAAGCATTATTTTTCAATTGTCTACTAACATAATCATTGAAATTTGCTTGTTTATCCATAAAGTCTTAAAATTCATCTAAGCATTGGCTAGCAAACCTAGTAGATGGGATTTCAACTTTATCATATCTATAAAGAGAGTTTACCTTCACTACCTGTGTCGGGTTATCAAGACCTTGTATTTCTTTAGGTGGTATATCAAGGCCATGAATTTCTTCGACAGGGGGTAAATTTTTAACATCTTCGGCTTTAATACCTTCCTCTTTCATAGATTTCTTTGCCTCTTGCATATCTTCAGGACTGAGAAATAGAACACCTCTTTTCTTTGGAGTTGGCTTAGGAGTTGCAGGAGGTGCCCAATTATTTTCATTTGCCAACATATTATTTAATAGCAATTCAGCTTGGTCGACTGTCCTGTCCCTGAAAACACAACCAGCACAGCTATCTAGATGGTGCTTGGAAGCATCGGTTAGTCCATTATAGAAGATATCAAGTATTTCATTTTCTTAAGAGGATGATGAGGCAAAGCATTATGTAATCGGGGAAGCCTCCCCCAAGCTTGTGGGAGACTCCCTTCTTCGGTTTGCACAAAATTATATATTTCCCTCAAGGCAGTTTGTTTCTTATGAGCAGGGAAATATTTAGTAGAGAAGTAGTAAATCATACCCTGGGGACTACGCACACAACCAGGATCAAGAGAATTAAACCATGTCTTAGCAACCAGGGGGAGGAGAAAGTGAGTATCCATTGAATTTCTTCCTCTTTAACTTCCCTTTCACCTCCCGTCCAGACCTTGTTTACCCATGGCTTTGTCATCTTCAAAAAAAACATAGATTCATATAGACTTCCTCCTAGGTTAGTTTGTTTTAATGATCAAACTTTCTGCCTTTTTGAGCTGTTGGCAAAGGAGGTTGGACAGGTTGCCCAATACCACTGGTAGTTGGCAACAAAATGTCTTGCAGTTGGCACAAGTAGACCTGCAGTTGGCTCAGAAGTTGCTCCAGTTGGCACATTTGAACCTGCAGTTGACTCAATAGCTGTTGGGGGTGGCATAGTGGCTGCCGGAGTTGGCATAATTGGACCTGCAGTTGTCTCACTGGATGCTGGAGTTGGCACAGTGGTTGCTGGAGTTGGCACATTTGGACCTGCAGCTGGCTCACTGGATGCTAGAGTTGGCATTGTGGCTACTAGAGTTGGCACTGAGCCTTTGTCTGTTGGTACTTTGCTAGATGTTATGATGAGATCTTGAGTTGGCACTGTATCAGGTTTGCTTGGCAGTTTGTACTTTGAAGTTGGCAAGATAATGTCTTGGGTTGGCACAGCTAGATCAGTGACTGCCTCACTGTACAATGTCTCCTGCCAATTATATGGTCTAGAACGTGCAACTACCCTGCAGATGCAGCCGACTGACGTGTGAGCATGTGCAACTGAAAAATGAAAAATGAAAAAACAAAGATGCGCTTCACGTCGGTACCCAGAGATGCGCTTGACGTCACCGGCTGCTGCCTCTCGACTCTGTCGTCGCCAGCTGCAACCTCGCCTTCGCCTGTCGTTGGCTGCTACTGCACTAGGAAAAGGGAAAGGGACGGGAGGAAGGGGAGACCGCGGGGACTCCATGGACGGGCGGATCCGGCGGAGCTCCTCAGATCCGGCATGGCGGAGATCATTGGATCTGTCCGGGTTCACGCGCGGCGGTGCATTGGAGGCTGATGGTGGCGGTCGGCAGGAGGACGGGTTGCGTGTGCTCGGACGCCATGGCTGCGGCTTGAACCTGCACGGGTCGCGGGTGCTCAGACGCCATGACTGCGGCTTGAACCTGCACGGGGCGGCAGCCGGCTCGTTAGGGAAGGAGGAGGAAGGAATGGAGAGGAAAAGTGCTCAGAGCCAGCGGAGATGAGAAGAGGATCGAGATGAGCGGCAATTTTTCTAGCACTTTGGCCTGTGCTTCCTTGTCATCTAGCACTGGGGTTGTGTGCTTCCGACCAGATATCACATAAACTCGCGGGTCGCACGATTCTTTCGCATCGAGCGGTCGAGCCGCGACCGCTCGTTCTCCCCAAATAGTGCACAAACACTAGTATGTAGTCCCGATAAAACACTATGTTACTACGATTAGTACACTGAGCTTATTTTTGAATGGACACTAGTTGGCAGAAGGACATGTATGAGTTGGCTGAAGCTAGTAATTCGTCATGCTATTTTTCTAAATTAATACAAATAGATTTTGTCCGATTTGTTAAACCCGACTTGAAATATATGCGGATAGTGTTGGATGGCCGGCTCCCGCATCAATGTCCGTGATGTTCACAAACGGATGTGGGATCGAATTTACATGTCGGCGTTGGAGATGCCTTTAGTTCTATTTCTGCCTAGCTACATGGACTGCAATTTTTTAACCTGAATTTTTTCTTTTGAAAATAAGGATACACAGCCTGTGCATCAAAGCGATGCATACAGTAATTTTGTTAAATTATTCAATAGATCCGACAATACAAGTATGTTGGTCAACCCAAAGCCACATTCCTCCCAACCATAAACGCTACACCTACCAACTTGATGATGTGGCCCAGACAGTGTCACCACCTGCACATGTTCAAATAGTGGTATCCCAGCTCAACAGGTTATAGTCCTGGTGCTCGCATTATTCCTGAATTTATTTTAGGACTTTCAACGATGCGCTTTCAGTGGGAGGAGACGTTCCCGTCGACGACGAGGCGCCTACGATGACTTCGTAAATCTCAAGATGATATGCCGGCTCAGTCTTTCTAAGGTGGTCATAGGGTTAGGATGTGCATTCTGCACATATATATGAGCGCTTGCATCTGTAATGTGTTAAAAAACATGCGTCCGTCGCCGAGCCTCCGTTGCGCCAAGCTGCTGAGACCCGTCGGTGTTGCCTCAGTAGAAGCAACATCGCATCTCATCATCGTCCATACTAGGAATCCCAAATGTAAGGTTTCCCCCGGAGCAGCTGAACCAAGGTAAGGATGATTGTAACAGACGATGCCTTAGGCAAGGGGGTGATGCCAAAGGCGCCGCCGTCGTCTGCCATGACCGAGGTCAACATGGTTTTCACTGGCAATCGCGCCATCCCGATCTGCAATTATTGACGTGAAGATGAACGCAACCCGGATCACCAGCAGAGCGCCTCCAGCCGCCCACCGGCCCTTCCACGCGGGGCTGGCCAGCCGCAAGTACGGGCTGGATTGGAGCAACCCCGCACATCACCGCCGGCAGCCGCACCATCAGCCCTCTTCGGCGACCCTGCAGCTCCGCAGCCACCACCCACCACCACGCCGCCGCCACCGGCCCAGATCCGAGCAGGTGCCCCCGCGGCTGCCCGTTGGCTTCCTCCAGCAACGACGGAGGAAGGAACGGGGTTTGTTGGCCTAGTAGATAGGGTTGGGTGCCCTCCTGAGTCGCCCAGGCCGGGGGGGCTTGGGGGCGCTTCAGACTGCTGCTGATTCTCCAATCCTGAATGGCGATTTTTTTATAGAGAAAAGGCGCCGGCCGAGCCCGAGAGGAGCTCGAACCTAGCCCGACTTTGAATTAACAAAGTCATCAACCGGCCAGGATAACAGGGGCACCACATTACAAAGAAAAAATGCAATGCAAAGCGGAAAGAAGATACATAGAGCTAGGCAGAACAGCACAATGGCAACAATGGAGCATCGATGCCGACGACCATTACTACGCCTACACCAACTAGCCAACTAGGTACTTGGGAGGAGGGACATGCCATGCAAGCATTGAGTGCCGGCTACATCCATGGCCAAACTTGGGCAACACTTCAGCTGTCTCCATCGTCGCAAAGGGCCACTACCCTTTCACCCAGGCTCGATGGGTGCCGCACCGGCGACCAGCAGAGTGGCTACACATAGCCCAACTCAAGGTGACCGAGTTGCCAAACGAGAAGCCGCCAACGCTGACCCACGAGCAACGGTTGACCAACCCGATGAGAACCAATCCGGCAGCGGCAGCACGGAGCAAGGGACGCGAGCTGTCAGACGAAGGCGCGCATCCATGACGAAGACCAAAGAAGAAGAGCAGGACAACCAGGCCGCCATGCTTCGGAGCCGAGACACCAACCGCTCCACCACCGAGAGCAACTCCCGACCGCCGCCTTCAAGAAGGAACACGCCACCGAGGTGCCGTCGACGCCCAGACCAGGGGAGAAATGGCTTTCGCCGGAGCTCAGGGAGGAGGCGGGAGGGGGAGGGTCCACCCCAAAGCCTCCAAGGAGGGGCTCGACGTCAAAGACGTCGACTTTGGGGGGCCGCCGCGCCGGCCAAGGGTTTCCCCTGGGACCACCCCCAAACGCCAGATCTAGCCATCTGGCACCATGGGACGATGGACACCACCGCCAGAGACCAGCGCCGGCACGGATTGGAGCAGATCGGGCCAGCACCGAAGCTTCACCATGGAGCCCGACGGACTGCAAGGGGCCGCCGCAGCGCCATCGACCATGACCTCCACGGTGCCCACGCAGCCGTGGGCCACCCACCAGCACCCGCCGGCGCAGCCCGCCGCCCAGGCCGTGCCGCACGCCGCCGACCAGGGTCGCCGCCCTGGGGCCCGCAACCCTCCATCTAAGGAGGAGGCGCCAGATCCCCGCTGCCACCATCATCGGGGACACACGCCAAGCGCCGGGCGCTCCTCTGGCAGCGGTAGAGAGGAGGAAGAAGGAGGGGGAACCGCGGTGGCGACGCTAGGGTTGCCCCCGAGTCGCCTCAGAGGAGGCGACGCGGGAGGGGGGGGATGGGGCGCTATCTATCATTGATCAACGAGGTAGTAGGTGTCCTAATCTGCGAGCTCGAGTGCCATTGAAGCTGCCTGAAAAGGGGTTGGATCTAGCTCAATTAATTTATGTGTACATGTCTTTATGACTTTGCCACCGGCAGGGCAGGGTAGTGATGTTTCCACCAAACATGAAGGTGCGGTCTTGTTCTCTTCCTGTTATATTATCATGTCATATTTGGATGTTGAGAAAACAGAATTAGCACCAATGGTGGTTGGCCTTCTATAGTGCAACAATCTCTACTGTCTCGGGCTGAAAATGGTATGCCTTAGCGAGGCCTTCAACAAGAAAATCACCAAGATGACTCACTCCCACTGCAAGAAGTCTAACTCTCAATCCAGCAAGAGTTGTTGTGCATTCTGGTATGGGTTACTTCTCCCCCTTACCATTATTGATTGCTAATTGGGCATGCCACTGCAATATTCAGTTGCACTAAAGTTACTCACACTTTTGATGTGCGATTGCATGGTAACCTTGGCTGATCTTACATGCATCAGGCAACTACAAAGTACGAACTAGCTCAATTGGTGTATTGGAAGGAACAAACTATCGTACCTGATGCCAACGGGGCATGAAACCTCGGGTTGTGCATGATTAAGCAGGAAGACATGTGGTGGCAATGCAAGCACTTTCGACTGCCCTACTTCATAGAATCTCTGGGCTGGGCGAAAACAAGGCGATTGCCTAGGCCAAGAAATTCCGCCATGAGCTCTGTCCGACGACACCTGTTTCATCTCCCTTTAATGTTGGCTTGATTTTAATCGAAGATACCATGGAGAGACTATACCTTGTGATGAATGAGTGGACGCCATTCTGGATGAGGAGGCTGCCCGTATTTGAGGAGCTTGATGCATTCAGGGACCAAATGGCTTGCTGATTCGTTACTTAATCAGTTTTTAATCTTTTAACGTGCATTTGTGTGTGGTAAATAGAAGTTGATGTGCATGTATATAGGAGGTTTTGTGGATGTTACAAGTGTGAATGAGAGCTTTGATAGATTGTAGATATCATCAGCAGCTAGGGTTGATGCAAAGCGTTCCCTTGCGGAATAATGTGGTTTTAGTTTTGAATGCAGTTGGTCTTTGCCTAAAGATATGTTTAATTTAACCTCCTTGGGATGTGAAATTGTCATGTGGATTACTCACTTGCTTTAATTTCATAAACTGAAATGATTCCTTTTCCTTTTGCTAAACTCTCCTCTCTCTCCCCGGAACGCTCTCCCCCTCCTCTGTTCTCCTCACCGAACGCGCCCACCGCCGCCGACGAGAACCACCGTGGCCACCGGCCACCCCACGCCTCGCCTAAGCGCCAAGAAGCTCCGCCCCGTCCCCCTCTTCCTCCTCACCAAGACGGAAGGCGCCGGAAGCCCTGGATGCTGCCAGCTTCGCCGTTCCCCTCCTCGGCCACCGTGGGTCGCCGCCGTCAAATCCGTCCCCGTCCGGCCTCCCTCAAGCTCGCCGTCCACCTCTACAGGGTCGACGTGAGCTCTCCGTCCGTTTCCCCCTCTCTGTTTCGTCGTTCGCGCGCCGTAGCTAGGTTATCTACCAAGGCCGAAACCCCACCGTCGCCGGCCATGCCGCCGCCGTCGCTCTAGCTAGCGTAGCTCGCGTCCGACCTCAGGCCCGTGCTCAGGAGCTCCCCAGAAGGCCAAGTCCACCACCCGTTTCCCCTCCCGTGCACCCTAGTGCCGAAACCGCTGAGACCCGAACTCCGGCAGCCGCCGCGGGTTCCACTCCGGCGAACTCCGGCCACCCCCGCACCTCCCGTTGGTCCCCCTAGATGCGCGGGAGCACGGGCTCCCTCTCGGTGCCCTCAGCGCGACCAGCCGCGGGCTGTAGCGCCGTCCCGAGCAACTTCGGCGAGGTCTCGCCGTCGCCATGGTCGCCAGCGTCACTTGCTGACGTGGCTGGCTTAATTAGCCACTAAACACCGCACCGTGTCACTGACACCTAGGCCCCACGCCCTAATTAACCCCAATTTAATATCTGTTTAGGATTAACTAAACCAGAGCGGCCCCACGCGTCAGTTTTGACCAAGCTGACGTGGCCGTTGACCGGGCCCACACGTCAGCGGCACTAACTAGCCCCAGTCACTGACCAGTGGACCCCACTGGTCAGGTTTGACCACCAGCAGCGTCTATTGACCTGCTGACGTCATAGTGACGCAATGCTGACGCAGTAAGTATTTCTGGAATTAAAATAAATCAGGAAATGATTTATAAATTTCAGAAAATACCCCAAACTTCAATAAATCATAGAAATTCAACCGTAACTCCAAATTAAATAAATTATATATGAAAAATTATCAGAAAAATTCAAGGAATCCATCTGTACCATTTTCATGCATGTTTGAACAATGTTTGTCCTCTGTTTTGGACAAAACAAATAAATGGCATTTAAATAATCATATATGGAGTTGGAATTTGAATCTTGTACTCAAACCAACTTCATTTAAATCATAGCTAGGTGCATTAGCCCAAAACACATTCATATTGCCATGTCATAGCATGCATCATATTGTGCATTGCATTGATTGTGTTTCTTTTGTGTTTGCCGGTGTTGTTCCCCCTCGGTAGACGTTGTATCGACGATGTGATCGTTGACACTGATGAAGACTCAATATTATCTTCAGAAGTGCCAGGCAAGCAAAAACCCCTTGTTCATTCCGATACAATCCTACTCTCTCGCTCCTGCTTTCTTTTACTGCATTAGGACAATAACGATTCAACTGTTACTTGCTGCGGTAGCTGAACCCCTTTATCCTTTGCATGACCTGTCATTCCACAGTAAATAGATGAAACCCACTAGCATGAGTAGGAGTTGTTTGAGCCCTGTTGTGCCTACTCATTCATGCTTGTTGTCATGCCTGCTACTGCTTAGAGTTGAGTCAGGTCTGATTCATCGGGGATGAATCAGAGGTGTGTGAACATGTCCTACTGTGTGTGAGCTAAGTGGTGAACACGATTTGGCAAAGGTAGCGGTGAGAGGCCATGTAGGAGTACATGGTGGGTTGTCTCATTGAAGCCGTCCTTAGGAACTGAGTTCTGTGTTTGTGATCCATGACTCAGCTACTACCATACATTGGGCCCTGAAATATGACCCCGCTCGACTTCTTATTCACCCTTGTCCTCCGTCCAGGAGTTGCAAGTAGTTTCTGGTGTTTGTAGTATGCTGGAGGCCGTGGGCAGCGCTGACCGGAGGGGTGGGCTGTGATGCGGTAGGCACGTGGCACGGTGTACCGGGCGCCCGTTTGGTGTCTCGGGAACCCTGTTCACATCGTTTGGGGCTGTGAGCGAAACTCCGGCCGGATCTCCTCATGGATGGAACCCGAATAGGCGATAAACCTGGACTAGAGACTTGAGTGTTTAGGTAGGTCGTGGTCTACACCCACGTCGGCTTTCGCTTGAAGTCTGCCGAGCACATGTCGTGTGCAGACGCTAAGTGGTGGAAACATGTATGAAGAAGTACACCCCTGCAGGGTTAACATCATCTATTCGAATAGCCGTGTCCACGGAAAAGGACTTCTGGGTTGCTTATATCAGTTCATAGACAAGTGAAAGTGGATACTCTATAATACGCAAGATAAGCGTGAGTGCTATGGATGGCGTTCTCATAGGGAGACGGGAGCGGATCCATAGTGGTGTATTGATATGGTGAATATGTGGACTCGTGTGCGCCACCTCAAAAGAGTTGCTTGCAGTCGTAGTTTAGGATAGCCACCGAGTCAAAGCTGGCTTGCTGCAGTTAAACCCCACCATCCCCTTTGCTGATAATGTGTCACATCCCTGGTCCTGTTATGCACTAGGCTAGGCCTCATGTGAGCATCATGTTTTAATTCAAATGAAATTTGAATTGAGGGATTTTCAAAGCCTCAGAAATCTTCTAAAAATGATCAACATTAAAATCTTCTCAAAGAAGTCCAAGAAAATGTTCCTCTTAGTCTCTGAAAATATTACAAAGAGGTAAAACTCAAAACAATATTTTCAGTATCTCAGAGTTAATTATTTTGGGCCATTTGAATTAATCGAATAACTATTTGCTTTGGATTTATATTTAATATATATTAAATATAAATCCAATTAATTCTGGAAGTTTGTGAGTGGCTTTGTATATATTTTAGCAAGCCACATAAAAACCTACAGAATTTATTAAAATGATTTAGTGTCTAAAACTAAATCAAAACAAACTACAGAAAATAGAAAACATAATTAAATAGAAATAAAAGAGAGAGAGAAGGACTTACCTGGCGCTCACCTCTCAGCCCAACTGGCCCAACTCCAGCTGGCGGCCCAGCCCACCGCCGCCTCCCTCCCCTGTCGTCTTCCTCCCTCGCCAGAAGGACAGAGGCGAGGCGTGGCGAGCGCCGACGCCGCCCTGGCCACCTCCTGCTTGCCACCGAGGCGCCCCGACGCGTCTAGATGGCGCCACTCACCTCCCTGCCTCTCTCCCTCACTCTCCCGCGCTCTCACCCCCTTCCCTGGATCTCTCCCTCTCTCGCCCGACCGCTGCCGCCGCCGACGTCGCTCGCAACCACCGTAGCAACCGGCCACCCCTCGCCCTTCCGCTGAGCTCAGGAGCTCCGCCTCGACCCCGTCTTCCTCCCCACCGAGCCAAGCCCCTCGGGAAGCTCCGCATCGCCTCCACGCCATCGTCTTCGTCCTCGACCGCCGCCGATGGTCGCCGTTGATTCGCCGCCATCCGACCTTCCCCGAACACGCCGAGGTCACCACTGCACTCCACATGAGCTCCTGATCATCCTCCGCCTCTCCGTTTTCTCTCTAGCATGCCGTAGCCGCCGCGCCTCTCTTCCCCGAGACGCTCCGCCGCACGGGCTCGTCGCCGGCGAAATCCCGGTGACCATTTGGTCACGGGCGTGCACCGTTGTGCTAGCCGCGACCCGTAGAGCCCCTCCAGCGCCTCAGCTCCCTCGTTTGTGAGCCGCAGCGCCGGTCCCGCGAACCCCCGAGCTCTGGCCGCCGCCTCGGGCTCCACTCCGGCGAACCCCGGCCACCCCCGCACCTCCCGTTGGTTCCCCTAGATGCGCACGGGCACGGGCTACCTCCTGGTGCCCTCAGCGCGCGAATCCGATGCCCCTAGCGCAAGTCCGGCGTGCCCCCGCCGTGCTCTGTGGTCACCGCCGGCCAAACTCCGGCGGGCCGATGTGGCCACTTAGTTAGGGGCTAATCACCCTATGAGCCACTGCCATGTGGGCCCCTGCGCCTAATTAGGATTAGTATATTTATCTGTTTAGTTAAGTCTAATTGCAGTGGCCCCACGCGTCAGTTTTGACCGTGCTGACGTGGCCGTTTACTGGGCCCACACGTCAGCGGCACTAACCAGCCCCAGTCACTGACCAGTGGACCCCACTGGTCAGGTTTGACCAGCAGCAGCGTCTGTTGACCTGCTGACGTCATAGTGACGCAATGCTGACGCAATAAGTATTTTCTGGATTTATTATTATTCAGGAAATTCCAAAAAATGCCTAAAACTTCTAAAATTCATAGAAAATCAACCGTAACTCCAAATGAAATAATTTATGTATGAAAAATTATCAGAAAAATTCAAGGAATCCATCTGTACCATTTTCATGCATGTTAGAACAACTTATAGCTGCTGTTTAGCACAAATCAATTAAATGGCATTTGAATAATCACATATGGAGTTTGAATTTGAATGTTGTATTCAAACCAACCCCATTTAACTTGTTGCTAGATGCATTAGCCCAAAACACATTCATTTTGCCATGTCATGATCATGCATCATATTGTGCATTGCATTGATTGTGTTCCTTTCTGTGTTGCCGGTATTTGTCCCCTCTCGATAGACGTGATACCGACGATGTGATCGATGACACCGATGAAGAGCTATATTATCTTCAGAAGTGCCAGGCAAGCAAAACCCCCTTGTTCATTCCGATACAATCCTACTCTCTCGCTCCTGCTCTCTTTTAATGCATTAGGACAACACCGATTCATCTGTTATTTGCTGCGGTAGCTGAACCCCTTTATCCTTTGCATGACCTGTCATTGCCACAGTAAATAGATGAAACCCACTAGCATGAGTAGGAGTTGTTTGAGCCCTGTTGTGCCTACTCATTCATGCTTGTTTGTCATGCCTGCTACTGCTTAGAGTTGAGTCAGGTCTGATTCATCGGGGATGAATCAGAGGCGTGTGAACATGTCCTACGGTGTGTGAGCTAAGCGTGTGAACACGATTTGGTAAAGGTAGCGGTGAGATGCCATGTAGGAGTACATGGTGGGTTGTCTCATTGAAGCCGTCCTCAGGAACTGAGTTCTGTGTTTGTGATCCATGATTCAGCTACTACCATACATTGGGCCCTGAAATATGACCCCGCTCGACTTCTTATTCACCCTAGTCCTCTGTCCAGGAGTTGCAAGTAGTTTCTGGTGTTTGTAGCTTACTGGAGGCCATGGACAGCGCTGACCGTAGGGGTGGGCTGTGATGCGGTAGGTACGTGGCACGGTGTACCGGATGCCCGTTTGGTATCTCGGGAACCCTGTTCACATCGTTTGGGGCTGTGAGTGAAACTCCGGCCGGATCTCCTCATGGATGGAACCCGAATAGGCGATAAACCTGGACTAGAGACTTGAGTGTTTAGGTAGGTCGTGGTCTACACCCACGTCGGCTTTCGCTTGAAGTCTGCCGAGCACATGTCGTGTGCAAACGCTAAGTGGTGGAAACATGTATGAAGAAGTACACCCCTGCAGGGTTAACATCATCTATTCGAATAGCCGTGTCCGCGGTAAAGGACTTCTGGGTTGCTTATATCAGTTCATAGACAAGTGAAAGTGGATACTCTAAAATACGCAAGATAAGCGTGAGTGATATGGATGGCATTCTCGTAGGGAGACGGGAGCGGATCCATTGTGGTGTATTGATATGGTGAATATGTGGACTCGTGTGCGCCACCTCAAAAGAGTTGCTTGCAGTCGTAGTTTAGGATAGCCACCGAGTCAAAGCTGGCTTGCTGCAGTTAAACCCCACCATCCCCTTGGTTGATAATGATGCATATGTAGTTAGTTCTGATGTAAGTCTTGCTGGGTACATTTGTACTCACGTTTGCCTATTTTATGTTTTGCAGAGAGACTTCGGTCTCACTAGTAGTTCCGCGTGGACTTCAACGTTTAGCTTGTTACCTCAGCTACGATCTTGTGCCCTCGGCAGGATCTGGTAGATAGTCAGGCTTTCAAGCCTTTTTCATTTATAGATGTATGTACTCAGACATGATAGCTTCCGCTTGTGCTTGATTTGTATGCTCTGAATGTTGGGTCGTGAGACCCCTGTTTGTAATATCTCGCTCCTCGGAGCCTATTGAATAAATACTTGAGTTGTAGAGTCATGTTGTGATGCCATGTTGTATTTGCACATATCGAGCATATTGTGTGTATGTTATTGAAATGCTTGGTATGTGTGGGATCTGACTATCTAGTTGTTTATCCTTAGTAGCCTCTCTTACCGGGAAATGTCTCCTAGTGTTTCCACCGAGCCATGGTAGCTTGCTACTGCTCCGGAACACTTAGGCTGGCCGGCATGTGTCCTTCTTCGTTCCTGTGTCTGTCCCTTCGGGGAAATGTCACGCGATGAATACCGGAGTCCTGTTAGCCCGCTACAGCCCGGTTCACCGGAGTCCTGCTAGCCCAGTGCTACAGCCTGGATTCACTCGCTGATGACCGACACGTTCGATGCTGGGTCATGGATGCCTGTCCCTGTAAGTTAGTGCCACTTTGGGTTTACGACTAGCCATGTCAGCCCGGGCTCTTATCATATGGATGCTAGCGACACTATCATATACGTGTGCCAAAAGGCGCAAACGGTCCCGGGCCAAGGTAAGGTGGCACCCGTGGGAATACCGTGCGTGAGGCCGCAAAGTGATATGAGGTGTTACATGCTAGATCGATGTGGCATTAGGATCGGGGTCCTGACAGCGTTGGTATCAGAGCTTGACTGCCTGTAGGATTACCAAGCCAAACTGGTCGAAGTTGAGTCTAGAAATTCTTTAGTTATATAAGGGAATTGATTGTGGGATGGAACGTAAGGCTCTTTTTACTCCTTATACCTCATGCCCTTCTGATCTGAGTCATCTTATCTTTCCTACGGGGATTAAGAGCTAGGCTATCTCTTCTTTCTATCAGGATCACGCATTACTAATCCGTAGACTTATAAGATTGTTGGATTTAAGCTTGAGTTCAGTTTCTACTACTTCCGTATGTTAATTGTTGATCTCGAAACCTTGATATTGTGCTTCTGAGTGGTTATGCCACCATTTTTGTGAATGTCTCAAATCTCTTCTGAGCATTTACAGCCGTTATGCTGTCCGAGTCATTCCAGGTTTCTAAATAGTCTGATGCATTTGCAAAATCCTTTCCCTCTGGTTTCGATGCTCCTTTATGCCAGCTCAATCACACTAATTGTTGAGTTGAGGTATTCTACTGCCTCAACCTTTATGTTGGAATAATTATTATGACCCTAGGTGTCTCAGGGGATCATCTAGTGGTCTAGCCATGATTTGTGTCCTAGTGTGATGATTCTGGCCTTTATTCTCGAAAGCATTCCGTGATGCTACTTAGGAGTAGGTATTCTATTCCTGGGTTTTGAACCCGAGATTCATCCTACTTACATCATGTTGATAGTGTTGATAGTTCCTTTAGGATAATAGTAACCTTTGAGATAGTCCTCGAGGTTCATGGTACATCCTTCTTCCAATTACCATGAATCATTCTTGGCAGGAGTTCTTCTGAACCAAAAGATGACAACAAGAGCGCTCTCGATGAGTTCTCCATGCTATATTGTGACTCTGCCAGCTCAACCTTCCTGCATGGGTTATCCAGAAGAATTATGTTGAACTTGGTTCGACATACTAATTTATGCATCCACAACTCAGAAAGTTATATGTTCCTTTGAGTTGTCCCTCTTTAGTTGTCTACTGACCTTCGTCTATCAATTGATAGTCAAAAGTATGCGTGCGTTCGTTTATCGATGCCTATTACCCTTGTGGTCCGTCAAGCCATTCTATCCGGAACGACTAGGAGAAACAAACTCCAGTACCTCTTCCATATCCAGGATTGGGTCAAAGAAGTTGTGCTCCGCAGAACAAATTGCTAATCCAGCTTTTGCTCTGTTCTACTTTGGAGTATTACCATCTTTTATATCGGGATTGTTATGGGAATTGCACACCATCCTATGAACTCTTGGTACAGTGATACTTCTCGCCATCATTACTCATTCCTCGGTTCCGTGTGGTTATAACCGGAATGTCGACAAGTGAATCGTGATGTGTGAAATCAATACTCCTAGCAACCTTGTTGCTTGGTAGTTAATGGACAATAATTTCATTCTTAGCGTGTTGGTTTGAATCATCATTCTAAGGTTGATCATGCTACCTAGTCCTTGTTCTCGGTGCACTCCTCGATCGATGAGTTAGGATTATTTCAAATCTTCGCTCTATTGATCATATCGTCTTGCCTCAAAAAGCAAGATTGTTCTCGAGCTTAGTAACATATCGGTGGTTCGTGATTTTCCGAAGATCTTCTCGGAAGTATTACCAGGTTGTCACCTGACCGCTGTGTTGAGCTCGTGATCAAGTTGGTTTCTTGTGAACCACCCTTCTCCAAGAATCTGTGTTGGATATCCCTGAGCTAGTTGGTTAAGCTAGACAACAACTTGGAGAGTTGGAAGATAAAAGCTTGCCTGACTTAGTTCGTTCCAAAGGGATATTCTTGTGTAGTATGTGTTGACGAAAGATGATATCTTCATCGATTGGTCCCTGTGATCAGTTGCTGGACCTATCATTTTTATCTAACCTTTGATTGAGTATGGGCTATCATCCAATCAGACCAGAACCAACGATATTCGTAATGTTGTCTTACTTGTGGTTGATCCCTCGAGCATACACCATTATATCTTTCGGGTCTGACCAATGCTATCACTTGTTCACTTAACTATGGAATTCCTTTTAAAGGGAAACCCGGATGAATTGTTGTTGAGCCCATTGGCAACATCCTTATCTCCTCCATGATGTTGTTGACATTAAGCTAGTGTTGGAAACTTTTGAAAGCATTTCTTCATGCTAGCTCATGAAGTATTTGTTTGATGAAAGGAGTGACTTCCTCTTATACACGTGCATTTGGTGAAAGTTGCCGCCGTGAATTTGAGAAAGATTGTTTTGTTTCCTTTGGAATCATCCCAAATCAGTCATGCACACGTGCGAAGTATTCTGTAGTCTGGAGACTTGCAACCTTCATTCTATATGTGTCCCTAGCACACTAAGCCACTGATTGACTTGTTCAAGGAAAAGAAGTCTATGCTTGGGATCTAATCCATGGACTTGCGTAAAGACTTCGATATCCTCGATTATGGTTCCCCACCCGAACTCGGTAGTGTTTGATTATAAGACTACTACGTGGCCATGCTTGTCTGGGACAACGTGTTCACATGTTAGTAGCAGAACCAGCTCATGTTTGGAGCTTGCTATCGTAGTTCATTCCCGAGAATCTCGCAACGTCATCTCATCAATTTGTGTTGCAAACTTTCGTTTTTCTTCCTAGACTCGATGAGTCTGGAATATCCTGACACCAACCAGATCTGAATCTCAGGCAGATATGATGGTTTGGAACATTTCCCAAGAACTATAATATCGGTCCCTCGAAAACCGGTAAAGTGGATGTCGTGGCCAACACACCTAGCCGGAAGACCTGTTATTATAATATCTTGATTGAGGAAGTTGGCCACCTCCCCATAAGGATCTCGTAGGACTTATTCTAGTAGTTGTTCCTTATGGATTTTTGTGCTCCCAAAGTCCGACACTTTTAATTGATGTTCTAGATATCAAACCATATCTATGAATGGGTTACACTAGCACATCAAGGAGAACATTAGAAGCGGAGTGCTAAATGTCTCTCGGTCGATCATCCAGATTTTATTTCCTTGGCCCCGCCAAGGGTGAAATCTAAGAAAGTGTTATCTTCCTTTGCATCTGCATCATCCATCATCATTCATCATGGTAGTATGTTGTGTTGCCAGCACCCTTGACACGGATGTTGATAAAACCTTGATGATTGTGGAAATGCTCAAGTTCTTGAGAGCACGCACAAGCGCTACGTGTTATCATCGGCACTAACTGGGATTCCTCTTAGTTTCCTCGGCAATGCTATGACCTTTTCAAACAGTGAATTCACTCTCTATTGTTGGGTTCTTCCCCAGTTACCAGAATCATTCCCAGCATTTGCATTTTGTTCCCAGCTTGCACCGCCAATGTGCCATTCTACCATGGGTCTCTTCCATTTCCGGTGATAAGCAAACTCATCCATTACGTTGTCTTCAACAAGGTAATCCACATCATCCAAGTCCGAGTATGCCATTCTACCGACCCCCGCCAATCGATTGCTGTGATTTGCCTTAGGCTGATATAGAGAGTCTCAATGATCTCTATATCAAAGGTAATCCTTTTTGCCACTTAAGGTAATAATCTACGAATCACCCTCCTCTAGGATGTTTCGTCGTGGTATCATGGCAATTCAACTCCTCGCTACGTTGACAATCGTTTACCACCTTCTTAGGTGTGGAATTGTTGTCTACCTAGTGAACCTCCGTCATCTGCTTCACTCCATTCCTATGGATGTGTGCTTCGTGTCTCAGCTCAAGAGATGTTGCTATGCCTCATTCCGAGAGTTAATCGTGAGTTGTTCGACCTTCGAGAAGAACGATTCTTTTAGGGTCTTTCCTTTCCTCTCGTCGTCATGCTAGTTGGAGTTCTCAGAGCTAGACGACAAGACAAAGATGGTGATTGAATCAACGTTCATTTGAAGTGCAACCTGGATCGTGAAGATTATACTAGTTTGCGTTCCCCCTTCACCTTACCCTACGCTTGAATCTCGGGACGAGATTTTTGTTTAGTGGGGGTGAGTTGTCACATCCCTGGTCCTGTTATGCACTAGGCTAGGCCTCATGTGAGCATCATGTTTTAATTCAAATGAAATTTGAATTGAGGGATTTTCAAAGACTCAGAAATCCTCTAAAAATGATCAACATTAAAATCTTCTCAAAGAAGTCCAAGAAAATGTTCCTCTTAGTCTCTGAAAATATTGCAAAGAGGTAAAACTCAAAACAATATTTTCAGTATCTCAGAGTTAATTATTTTGGGCCATTTGAATTAATCCAATAACTATTTGCTTTGGATTTATATTTAATATATATTAAATATGACTCCAATTAATTCTGGAAGTTTGTGAGTGGCTTTGTATATATTTTAGCAATCCACATAAAAACCTACAGAATTTATTAAAATGATTTAGTGTCTAAAACTAAATCAAAACAAACTACAGAAAATAGAAAACAGAATTAAATAGAAATAAAAGAGAGAGAGAGAGAGAAGGACTTACTTGGCGCTCACCTCTCAGCCCAACTGGCCCAACTCCAGCTGGCGGCCCAGCCCACCGCCGCCTCCCTCCCCTGTCGTCTTCCTCCCTCGCCAGAAGGACAGAGGCGAGGCGTGGTGAGCGCCGACGCCGCCCTGGCCACCTCCTGCTTTCCACCGAGGCACCCCGACGCGTCTAGATGGCGCCACTCACCTCCCTGCCTCTCTCCCTCACTCTCCCGCGCTCTCACCCCCTTCCCTGGATCTCTCCCTCTCTCGCCCGACCGCTGCCGCCGCCGACGTTGCTCGCAACCACCGTAGCCACCGGCCACCCCTCGCCCTTCCGCTGAGCTCAGGAGCTCCGCCTCGACCCCCTCTTCCTCCCCACCGAGCCAAGCCCCTCGGGAAGCTCCGCATCGCCTCCACGCCATCGTCTTCGTCCTTGACCGCCGCCGATGGTCGCCGTCGATTCGCCGCCATCCGAGCTTCCCCAAACACGCCGAGGTCACCAATGCACTCCACGTGAGCTCCTGATCATCCTCCCCCTCTCCGTTTTCTCTCTAGCATGCCGTAGCCGCCGCGCCTCTCTTCCCCGAGACGCTCCGCCGCACGGGCTCGTCGCCGGCGAAATCCCGGTGACCATTTGGTCACGGGCGTGCACCGTTGTGCTAGCCGCGACCCGTAGAGCCCCTCCAGCGCCTCAGCTCCCTCGTTTGTGAGCCGCAGCGCCGGTCCCGCGAACCCCCGAGCTCCGGCCACCGCCTCGGGCTCCACTCCGGCGAACCCCGACCACCCCCGCACCTCCCGTTGGTTCCCCTAGATGCGCACGGGCACGGGCTACCTCCTGGTGCCCTCAGCGCGCGAATTCGATGCCCCTAGCGCAAGTCCGGCGTGCCCCCGCCGTGCTCTGTGGTCACCGCCGGCCAAACTCCGGCGGGCCGATGTGGCCACTTAGTTAGGGGCTAATCACCCTATGAGCCACTGCCATGTGGGCCCCTGTGCCTAATTAGGATTAGTATATTTTTCTGTTTAGTTAAATCTAATTGCAGTGGCCCCACGCGTCAGTTTTGACCGTGCTGACGTGGCCGTTGACTGGGCCCACACGTCAGCGGCACTAACCAGCCCCAGTCACTGACCAGTGGACCCCACTGGTCAGGTTTGACCAGCAGCAGCGTCTGTTGACCTGCTGACGTCATAGTGACGCAATGCTGACGCAATAAGTATTTTCTGGATTTATTATTATTCAGGAAATTCCAGAAAATGCCTAAAACTTCTAAAATTCATAGAAAATCAACCGTAACTCCAAATGAAATAATTTATATATGAAAAATTATCAGAAAAATTCAAGGAATCCATCTGTACCATTTTCATGCATGTTAGAACAACTTATAGCTGCTGTTTAGCACAAATCAATTAAATGGCATTTGAATAATCACATATGGAGTTTGAATTTGAATGTTGTATTCAAACCAACCCCATTTAAACTTGTTGCTAGATGCATTAGCCCAAAACACATTCATTTTGCCATGTCATGATCATGCATCATATTGTGCATTGCATTGATTGTGTTCCTTTCTGTGTTGCCGGTATTTGTCCCCTCTCGAAAGACGTGATACCGACGATGTGATCGATGACACCGATGAAGAGCTATATTATCTTCAGAAGTGCCAGGCAAGCAAAACCCCCTTGTTCATTCCGATACAATCCTACTCTCTCGCTCCTCCTCTCTTTTAATGCATTAGGACAACACCGATTCATCTGTTATTTGCTGCGGTAGCTGAACCCCTTTATCCTTTGCATGACCTGTCATTGCCACAGTAAATAGATGAAACCCACTAGCATGAGTAGGAGTTATTTGAGCCCTGTTGTGCCTACTCATTCATGCTTGTTTGTCATGCCTGCTACTGCTTAGAGTTGAGTCAGGTCTGATTCATCGGGGATGAATCAGAGGCGTGTGAACATGTCCTACGGTGTGTGAGCTAAGCGTGTGAACACGATTTGGTAAAGGTAGCGGTGAGAGGCCATGTAGGAGTACATGGTGGGTTGTCTCATTGAAGCCGTCCTCTGGAACTGAGTTCTGTGTTTGTGATCCATGATTCAGCTACTACCATACATTGGGCCCTGAAATATGACCCCGCTTGACTTCTTATTCACCCTAGTCCTCTGTCTAGGAGTTGCAAGTAGTTTCTGGTGTTTGTAGCTTACTGGAGGCTGTGGACAGCGCTGACCGTAGGGGTGGGCTGTGATGCGGTAGGTACGTGGCACGGTGTACCGGATGCCCGTTTGGTATCTCGAGAACCCTGTTCACATCGTTTGGGGCTGTGAGCGAAACTCCGGCCGGATCTCCTCATGGATGGAACCCGAATAGGCAATAAACCTGGACTAGAGACTTGAGTGTTTAGGTAGGTCGTGGTCTACACCCACGTCGGCTTTCGCTTGAAGTCTGCCGAGCACATGTCGTGTGCAGATGCTAAGTGGTGGAAACATGTATGAAGAAGTACACCCCTGCAGGGTTAACATCATCTATTCGAATAGCCGTGTCCGCGGTAAAGGACTTCTGGGTTGCTTATATCAGTTCATAGACAAGTGAAAGTGGATACTCTAAAATACGCAAGATAAGCGTGAGTGATATGGATGGCATTCTCGTAGGGAGACGGGAGCGGATCCATTGTGGTGTATTGATATGGTGAATATGTGGACTCGTGTGCGCCACCTCAAAAGAGTTGCTTGCAGTCGTAGTTTAGGATAGCCACCGAGTCAAAGCTGGCTTGCTGCAGTTAAACCCCACCATCCCCTTGGTTGATAATGATGCATATGTAGTTAGTTCTGATGTAAGTCTTGCTGGGTACATTTGTACTCACGTTTGCCTATTTTATGTTTTGTAGAGAGACTTCGGTCTCACTAGTAGTTCCGCGTGGACTTCAACGTTTAGCTTGTTACCTCAGCTACGATCTTGTGCCCTCGGCAGGATCTGGTAGATAGTCAGGCTTTCAAGCCTTTTTCATTTATAGATGTATGTACTCAGACATGATAGCTTCCGCTTGTGCTTGATTTGTATGCTCTGAATGTTGGGTCGTGAGACCCCTGTTTGTAATATCTCGCTCCTCGGAGCCTATTGAATAAATACTTGAGTTGTAGAGTCATGTTGTGATGCCATGTTGTATTTGCACATATCGAGCATATTGTGTGTATGTTATTGAAATGCTTGGTATGTGTGGGATCTGACTATCTAGTTGTTTATCCTTAGTAGCCTCTCTTACCGGGAAATGTCTCCTAGTGTTTCCACTGAGCCATGGTAGCTTGCTACTGCTCCGGAACACTTAGGCTGGCCGGCATGTGTCCTTCTTCGTTCCTGTGTCTGTCCCTTCGGGGAAATGTCACGCGATGAATACCGGAGTCCTGTTAGCCCGCTACAGCCCGGCTCACCGGAGTCCTGCTAGCCCAGTGCTACAGCCTGGATTCACTCGCTGATGACCGACACGTTCGATGCTGGGTCATGGATTCCTGTCCCTGTAAGTTAGTGCCACCTTGGGTTCACGACTAGCCATGTCAGCCCGGGCTCTTTGTCATATGGATGCTAGCGACACTATCATATACGTGAGCCAAAAGGCGCAAACAGTCCCGGGCCAGGTAAGGTGGCACCCGTGGGAATACCGTGCGTGAGGCCGCAAAGTGATATGATGTGTTACATGCTAGATCGGTGTGACTTAGGATCGGGGTCCTGACATATTGATGCATATGTAGTTAGTTCTGATGTAAGTCTTGCTGGGTACATTTGTACTCACGTTTGCCTATTTTATGTTTTTGCAGAGAGACTTCGGTCTCACTAGTAGTTCCACGTGGACTTCGACGTTTAGCTTGTTACCTCAGCTACGATCTTGTGCCCTCGGCAGGATCTGGTAGATAGTCAGGCTTCTCAGCCTTTTTCATTTCTAGATGTCTGTACTAAGACATGTTAAGCTTCCGCATGTGCTTTGACTTGTATGATCTGATTGTTGGGTCATGAGACCCATGTTTGTAATATCTCGCTCCTCAGAGCCTACTGAATAAATGCTTGAGTCATAGAGTCATGTTGTGATGCCATGTTGTATTTGCACATATCGAGCATATTGTGTGTATGTTATTGAAATGCTTGGTATGTGTGGGATCTGACTATCTAGTTGTTTATCCTTAGTAGCCTCTCTTACCGGGAAATGTCTCCTAGTGTTTCCACTGAGCCATGGTAGCTTGCTACTGCTCCGGAACACTTAGGCTGGCCGGCATGTGTCCTTCTTCGTTCCTGTGTCTGTCCCTTCGGGGAAATGTCACGCGATGAATACTGGAGTCCTGTTAGCCTGCTACAGCCCGGTTCACCGGAGTCCTGCTAGCCCAGTGCTACAGCCTGGATTCACTCGCTGATGACCGACACGTTCGATGCTGGGTCATGGATGCCTGTCCCTGTAAGTTTGTGCCATTTTGGGTTTACGACTAGCCATGTCAGCCCGGGCTCCTTATCATATGGATGCTAGCGACACTATTATATACGTGTGCCAAAAGGCGCAAACGGTCCCGGGCAAAGGTAAGGCGACACCCGTGGGAATACCGTGCGTGAGGCCGCAAAGTGATATGAGGTGTTACATGCTAGATCGATGTGGCATTGAGTCGGGGTCCTGACAGCGTTGGTATCAGAGCTTGACTACCTGTAGGATTACCAAGCCAAACTGGTCGAAGTTGAGTCTAGAAATTCTTTAGTTATATAAGGGAATTGATTGTGGGATGGAACGTAAGGCTCTTTTTACTCCTTATACCTCATGCCCTTCTGATCTGAGTCATCTTATCTTTTCTACGGGGTTAAGGAACTAGGCTATCTCTTCTTCTATCAGGATCACGTGTTACTAATCCGTAGACTTATAGAATTGTTGGACTTAAGCCTCTGTTCAGTTTCTACTACTTCCGTATGTTAACTGTTGATCTCGAAACCTTGATATTGTGCTTCCGAGTGGATATGCCACCATTTTTTCTGAATGTCTCAAATCTTTTCTGAGCATTTACCGCCGTTATGCCGTCCGAGTCATCCCAGGTTTCTAAACAGTCTGATGCATTTGCAAATCCCTTCTTCCCATTCCGGATGTCCTTTTGGTCAGATTAATCACACAAATTAGTGAGTTGAGGTACTTTATTGCCTCGACATATATGTTGGAGTTAATAATTATGACCCTAAGTGCTTAGGGGATCATCTAGTGGTCTAGCCATGATCTGTGTTTCCAGTGTGATGATTCCGGCCGTCATTATCGAAAGCATCCCGTGATGCCACTTAGTAGTAGGTATTCTATTCCTGGGTTCTGAACCCGAGATTCACTCCACTTACTTCATGTTGATAGTGTTTGCTAGTTCCTTTAGGATATTAGTAACTTGCGATAGTCCTCGAGGTCCGTGGTATTTCCTTCTTCCAAATACTATGAACCTCTTATGGCAGATGTTCATTGGATCAAAAGATCACAATCAGAGTACTCCTGAGAAGTTCTCCATTCATAAATCATGACTCTACCAGTCCTACTTCCTTGCATGGGTTATTTGGAAGAAACCTGTTGAACTTGGTTCGACACATTAATCTATGCATCCACAACTCGAAAGGATATATGTCCCCTTGAGTTGTCCCTCTTCATTTGTATTCCGACCTTTGTCTATCATTTGATAGTCAAGAGTATGCGTGCATTCGTTCATCGATACCTATTACTCTTGTGGTCTGTCAAGCCATTCTATTCCGGAATGACTAGGAGAAACAAACTCCAGTACCTCATCCATATCCAGGGTTGGGTCTTAGCAGTTGTACTCCGCAGATCAAAATACTAATCCAGTTTTTGTTCTGTTCCACCCTGGAGTGTTAGCACCTTTATATTAAGATTATCATGGGAATTGCACACCATCCTATGAATTCTTGGTGCAGTGATACTTCTCCCATTATTATTCATTTCTCCGTTCCCGTGTTGTTATAACCGGATTGTCGACAAGTGAATCGTGATGTGTGAAATCAATACTCCTAGCAACCTCGTTGCTTGGTAGTTAAAGGACAATAATTTCATTCTTAGCGTGTTGGTTCTTGAATCATCCTTCTAAGACTGATCGTGCTACCTAGTCCTTATTTCGGTGCACCCTTTGAATGATAAGTTAGGATCTTGTCAAGTCCTCACTCATTTGATCATATCGTCTTGCCCTCAAAAGCGAGATTCTTCTCGAGCTTAGTAACATACCGGTGGTTCGTGACTTTCCAAATATCTTCCTGGAAGTGTTACCGGGTTGTTTCCTGACTGTTAGGTTGAGCTCGTGATCAAGTTGGTTTCTTGTGAACCACCCTTTCTCCAAGAATCTGTGTTGGATATCCCGGAGCTAGTTGGTTAAGCTTGACAACAACTTGGAGAATTGGAAGATAAAAGCTTGCCTAACTTAGTTCGTTCCAAAGGGATATTCTTGTGTAGTGTGTGTTGAAGAAAGATGATATCTTCATCGATTGGTCCCTGTGATCAGTTGCTGGAACTATTGTCTTATCAATCCTTGATTTGAGTGTGGGCTATCGTCAAATCAAATCAGTACCAACGATGCTCGTAATGTTGTCTTACTCGTGGTTGATCCCTCGAGCATATACCATTACATCCTTTGGTATGACCAATACTATCACCGTGTTCACATGATGGTGGAAGCCCAGTGATATGGAAATTCCGATGAGTTGTTGTTGAGCCCATCAGCAACATTTTGTCTCCCCCATGAGTCATGTTGAACATCAACCTAGTGTTGGAAACTTGTGTAAGCATTTCTTCGTGTTTCGTTTATGAAGCATATGTTTGGATGAAGGTAGTGACTTCCTTTAATTCATGTGCATTTGATGTAAGTTGCCGCCGTGAATTCGAGAAAGTTTGTTTTTGCTCCTCTGGAATCATCCCAAGTCAGTCATGCATGTGCGAAGTATTCTATGGTCTGATAGACTGATCATCCTCATTCCATATGTGTCCCCTAGCACATCAAGCCACTGATTGATTTGTTCAAGGAGAAGGAGTTCCTTCTTAAGAGCAAGACTTATGCAAGGACTTTGATATCCTCGATGATGGTTTCCTTCCTGAACTCGGTAGTGTTTTATTATAAGACTACTCTGTGTTCATGCTTGTCTCGGACAACATGTTCACATGTTGTAGCAGAACCAACTCATGTTTTGGAGCTTGCTACCGTAGCTCACTCCCCGAGAATCCCACAACATTATCTCGTCGATTTGTGTTGCGAACTTTCATTTTTCTTTCTAGACTTGATGAGTCTGGGATATCCTGACACCAACCAGATCTAAATCTCAGGCAGATGTGATGGTTGGAACATTTCCCAAGAACTATAATATTGGTCTCTCGATAACCGGCAAGGTGGATGTCGTGGCCAACACACCCAGCCGGAAGACCTATTATTGTAGTATCTTGTTTGAGGAAGTTGGCCACCTTCCCATAAGGACTTCGTAGGATTTACTCCCTAGTTGTGCCTTATGATTTTTGTGTTCCTGAAGTCTGACCTTTACTTGATGTCCTAGATATCAACCCAGTTTAATAAATGGGTTGCGCTGGCACATCAAGGAGAACATTAGAAGCGGAGTGCTAAATGTCTCTCGGTCGATCATCCAGATTTTGATTCCTTGGCCTCGCTAAGGTGAAATCTAAGAAAGTGTTATCTTCCTTTGCATCTGGATCATCCATCATCATTCATCATGGTAGCAAGTTGTGTTGCCAGGATCCTTGACACGGATGTTGGTAAAACCTTGATGAATATGGAAATGCTCAAGTTCTTGAGAGCACGCACAAGCGCTAGGTGTTATCATCGACACTAACTGGGATGCTCTCAGTTTCCTCGGCAATGCTATGACTTTTCAAACAGTGAATTCACTCTCTATTGTTGGGTTCTTCCCCAGTTATCAGAATCATTCCCAGCATTTGCATTTTGTTCCCAGCTTGCACCGCCAATGTGCCATTCTACCATGGGTCTCTTCCATTCCCGGTGGTAAGCAAATTCATCCATTATGTTGTCTTCAACAAGGTAATCCACATCATCCAAGTCTGAGTATGCCATTCTACCGACCCCCTCCAAACGATCGGTCGAGAATTGCCTTAGGTTGGTTTAAAGAGTTTCAATGATCTTTGAATCAAAGGTAATTCTTTTTGCCACTTAAGGGGATATATCTACGAGTCACGGTTCCTAAGGTGTCTCGTTGTGGTATCATGGCAACTCAACTCCTCGCTATGTTGACAATCGTTTACCACCTTTTTAAGTGTGTAATTGTTGTCTACCTAGTGAACCCTCGTCATTTGTTCCACCCCATCCCTCTAGATGTGTGTTTTGTGTCTCAGCTCGAGTGATGTTGCTATGTCTCATTCCGTGAGTTGATCCTAAGTTGTTCGACCTTCGAGAAGATTGATCCTTCTAGAGTTCCCTTCTCCTCTCATTGTCATGTTGGCTGGAGTTCTCAGAGCAAGACGACAAGACAAAGATGGTGATTGAATCAACGTCCATTTGAAGTGCACCCTGGATCGTGAAGATTGTGCTAGTTTGCGTTCCCCCTTCATCCTACCCTACGCTTGAATCTCGGGACGAGATTCTTGTTTAGTGGGGGTGAGTTGTCACAGCCCTAGAGCTTGCTTGTAACTAGTGGCATTGCATCCATGCATCATGTCTAAATTTCTTTAAATTTGAATTGAGGAATTGGAGAGCCTCAGAAATCATTTAAAAAAAGATGATCAACATTAAAAATTGCTTCAAATGTTTCCAAGGAAATGTTCCTTTTCAGCTTTGAAAAATATTGGCAAGAATAAAATGCAAACCAATATTTTTGGAGTGACTGAAACATTTATTTTGGGCCTTTGATTAATTCAATAACTATTTGCATTGGATATATATTTGATATATAAATAATATATGTCCAATAATACTGGAACATTTTATGTGGTTTGGTATATTTTAGTCCTAGCCACATAACTATTTCAGGATTTTATAAAATGGTTTAGTATTTTACTAAACTAAAACAACACAGAACAATATTAAAAAAAACAACAGAAATAGGAAAAGCAGAGAGGAGAGAAATCTTACCTGGCGCTCACCTGGTAGCCCAGCCGGCCCAGCTCCTGTGCGGCCCAGCCCATCTGGGCCTCCCCTGTCGTCTTCCTCCCTGCCAGGAGGACGGGCACGCGCCCGGCGCGCGCGGCCACGCGCCCCGGCCACCTCCTCCCTGCCTGGCTGCCTCCTCCTCCTCTGGATGCCTCTCCCGCGCGCCACGCAACCCTCTAGCCCTCCTACTCTCCCCGTGCCCCTCTCCTCTCTCTCCCCGGAACGCTCTCCCCCTCCTCTGTTCTCCTCACCGAACGCGCCCACCGCCGCCGACGAGAACCACCGTGGCCACCGGCCACCCCACGCCTCGCCTAAGCGCCAAGAAGCTCCGCCCCGTCCCCCTCTTCCTCCTCACCAAGACGGAAGGCGCCGGAAGCCTTGGATGCTGCCAGCTTCGCCGTTCCCCTCCTCGGCCACCGCGGGTCGCCGCCGTCAAATCCGTCCCCGTCCGGCCTCCCTCAAGCTCGCCGTCCACCTCTACAGGGTCTACGTGAGCTCTCCGTCCGTTTCCCCCTCTCTGTTTCGTCGTTCGCGCGCCGTAGCTAGGTTATCTACCAAGGCCGAAACCCCACCGTCGCCGGCCATGCCGCCGCCGTCGCTCTAGCTAGCGTAGCTCGCGTCCGACCTCAGTCCCGTGCTCAGGAGCTCCCCAGAAGGCCAAGTCCACCACCCGTTTCCCCTCCCGTGCACCCTAGTGCCGAAACCGCTGAGACCCGAACTCCGGTAGCCGCCGCCGGTTCCACTCCGGCGAACTCCGGCCACCCCCGCACCTCCCGTTGGTCCCCCTAGATGCGCGGGAGCACGGGCTCCCTCTCGGTGCCCTCAGCGCGACCAACCGCGGGCTGTAGCGCCGTCCCGAGCAACTCCGGCGAGGTCTCGCCGTCGCCATGGTCGCCGGCGTCACTTGCTGACGTGGCTGGCTTAATTAGCCACTAAACACCGCACCGTGTCACTGACACCTAGGCCCCACGCCCTAATTAACCCCAATTTAATATCTGTTTAGGATTAACTAAACCAGAGCGGCCCCACGCGTCAGTTTTGACCAAGCTGACGTGGCCGTTGACCGGGCCCACACGTCAGCGGCACTAACTAGCCCCAGTCACTGACCAGTGGACCCCACTGGTCAGGTTTGACCAGCAGTAGCGTCTATTGACCTGCTGACGTCATAGTGACGCAATGCTGACGCAGTAAGTATTTCTGGAATTAAAATAAATCAGGAAATGATTTATAAATTTCAGAAAATACCCCAAACTTTAATAAATCATAGAAATTCAACCGTAACTCCAAATTAAATAAATTATATATGAAAAATTATCAGAAAAATTAAAGGAATCCATCTGTACCATTTTCATGCATGTTTGAACAATGTTTGTCCTCTGTTTTGGACAAAACAAATAAAGGGCATTTAAATAATCATATATGGAGTTGGAATTTGAATCTTGTACTCAAACCAACTTCATTTAAATCATAGCTAGGTGCATTAGCCCAAAACACATTCATATTGCCATGTCATAGCATGCATCATATTGTGCATTGCATTGATCGTGTTTCTTCTGTGTTTGCCGGTGTTGTTCCCCCTCGGTAGACGTTGTATCGACGATGTGATCGTTGACACTGATGAAGACTCAATATTATCTTCAGAAGTGCCAGGCAAGCAAAACCCCCTTGTTCATTCCGATACAATCCTACTCTCTCGCTCCCGCTCTCTTTTACTGCATTAGGACAACAACGATTCAACTGTTACTTGCTGCGGTAGCTGAACCCCTTTATCCTTTGCATGACCTGTCATTCCACAGTAAATAGATGAAACCCACTAGCATGAGTAGGAGTTGTTTGAGCCCTGTTGTGCCTACTCATTCATGCTTGTTGTCATGCCTGCTACTGCTTAGAGTTGAGTCAGGTCTGATTCATCGGGGATGAATCAGAGGTGTGTGAACATGTCCTACTGTGTGTGAGCTAAGTGGTGAACACGATTTGGCAAAGGTAGCGGTGAGAGGCCATGTAGGAGTACATGGTGGGTTGTCTCATTGAAGCCGTCCTTAGGAACTGAGTTCTGTGTTTGTGATCCATGACTCAGCTACTACCATACATTGGGCCCTGAAATATGACCCCGCTCGACTTCTTATTCACCCTTGTCCTCCGTCCAGGAGTTGCAAGTAGTTTCTGGTGTTTGTAGTATGCTGGAGGCCGTGGGCAGCGCTGACCGGAGGGGTGGGCTGTGATGCGGTAGGCACGTGGCACGGTGTACCGGGCGCCCGTTTGGTGTCTCGGGAACCCTGTTCACATCGTTTGGGGCTGTGAGCGAAACTCCGGCCGGATCTCCTCATGGATGGAACCCGAATAGGCGATAAACCTGGACTAGAGACTTGAGTGCTTAGGTAGGTCGTGGTCTACACCCACGTCGGCTTTCGCTTGAAGTCTGCCGAGCACATGTCGTGTGCAGACGCTAAGTGGTGGAAACATGTATGAAGAAGTACACCCCTCCAGGGTTAACATCATCTATTCGAATAGCCGTGTCCGCGGAAAAGGACTTCTGGGTTGCTTATATCAGTTCATAGACAAGTGAAAGTGGATACTCTAAAATACGCAAGATAAGCGTGAGTGCTATGGATGGCGTTCTCATAGGGAGACGGGAGCGGATCCATAGTGGTGTATTGATATGGTGAATATGTGGACTCGTGTGCGCCACCTCAAAAGAGTTGCTTGCAGTCGTAGTTTAGGATAGCCACCGAGTCAAAGCTGGCTTGCTGCAGTTAAACCCCACCATCCCCTTTGCTGATAATGATGCATATGTAGTTAGTTCTGATGTAAGTCTTGCTGGGTACATTTGTATTCACGTTTGCCTATTTTATGTTTTTGCAGAGAGACTTCGGTCTCACTAGTAGTTCCACGTGGACTTCGACGTTTAGCTTGTTACCTCAGCTACGATCTTGTGCCCTCGGCAGGATCTGGTAGATAGTCAGGCTTCTCAGCCTTTTTCATTTCTAGATGTCTGTACTCAGACATGTTAAGCTTCCGCATGTGCTTTGACTTGTATGATCTGATTGTTGGGTCATGAGACCCATGTTCGTAATATCTCGCTCCTCAGAGCCTACTGAATAAATGCTTGAGTCGTAGAGTCATGTTGTGATGCCATGTTGTATTTGCACATATCGAGCATATTGTGTGTATGTTATTGAAATGCTTGGTATGTGTGGGATCTGACTATGTAGTTGTTTATCCTTAGTAGCCTCTCTTACCGGGAAATGTCTCCTAGTGTTTCCACTGAGCCATGGTAGCTTGCTACTGCTCCGGAACACTTAGGCTGGCCGGCATGTGTCCTTCTTCGTTCCTGTGTCTGTCCCTTCGGGGAAATGTCACACGATGAATACTGAAGTCCTGTTAGCCCGCTACAGCCCGGTTCACCGGAGTCCTGCTAGCCCAGTGCTACAGCCTGGATTCACTCGCTGATGACCGACACGTTCGATGCTGGGTCATGGATGCCTGTCCCTGTAAGTTTGTGCCACTTTGGGTTTACGACTAGCCATGTCAGCCCGGGCTCCTTATCATATGGATGCTAGCGACACTATCATATACGTGTGCCAAAAGGCGCAAACGGTCCTGGGCAAAGGTAAGGCGACACCCGTGGGAATACCGTGCGTGAGGCCGCAAAGTGATATGAGGTGTTACATGCTAGATCGATGTGGCATTGAGTCGGGGTCCTGACACCATGGCGCGGGGCGGACGACCCTGAGGTGTCGTCACAGAGGGTTTCCCCGAGTCCGGCGGGGCCGGAGAGTTTGTCGCCCATTGGAGTATGGTCGGTGGAGCTGCATGATTTGCTTAAGAGGGCGTCCATCTCAAAAGATCACCGCACATTAATGGGTGGTGTGATTGAGAGGATCTCGACCGCCGAAACCGGCTTGTATCAGGCCGTCGGAAGTTTACTGACGGGATTTGAGGTACGCAAAAAATGACATACCTGTTGACAGTTTTGCACATGAAGTGCGCCCTGTATAGATAGTAGCCCATGAGACAGCGTGCCTAGGATCATAATCTCAGTTATTAACTGTCGCCTTTCCCATGCAGGTGGCAGAACGTTCGGTGGCCAGCCGGACTGATGAATTTGCCGAGCTGAAGAAGCAACTCGACATGCGGATGCGGACATCTCGCTGGTCAATAGACGACTTGATGAGTCACAAGGTATGTGGTTGCCCTGTGGTTGGTTAGTAAGGTAGCTGGCGCCCATTCCTTACAAATTTTATGCTTAGATGCAGATGGTGTTGCTGCTGTGGAAGACCTTCGAGCAGAACTTGCTCGGGCCAAGGAGCAAGCCAGAAAAAGCGAGGCGGCTGCCTTGAAGGCAGCGGAAGGGCTAGAAGCCGAGAAGGCTGCTCACTGCCGAAGCAGGGAGGAGATGGCTGGAATGGCCATGAAATTAAGAGTTGCTACCGACCACCTGGGGGTTCTTAAAGGAGAACGCCGAGCGGAGCAAGAAGACCTGAAGAAGGCCGATGCCGAGGCCAAGGATGCCCGCAGTGCGATGCGGGCTATGAAGGAGGAACTGCGTCAGGTCGGAGACATTGTGGCTGGAAAGGCCTTTATGCTGCGTAGGAAGTTCACGGATCCGAAGTATGCTCAGCTGGGCCGATTGTACGGCGCGGAGGATCCTTATCTGGACTTGGCGGCGAGTGCGGCTGACGCAGTCGTGCACCTTCGAAGCCAGGAGGATCATGAAATGGAAGAGCTTTTCTGGTCTCAATTCCATAGTCCGGAGCGTCCACTTCCGTTGAGTGATCGGCTGGTTGAGTGGGCTGAGCTGAATAGATTGTCCAGACTGGCCATGACGGATGTGGTCACTCATCTGTGGCCGAAAAGGCCCAAGCCGATGAGTTATTTTGGCTTGTTGCAGCAATTCCTTGGGGCAGTGCCGCATATTAAGGCGATGAAGCGGTCGGCATGCATAGAAGGTGCGCGTATGGCTCTCGCCCATGGTAAAACATACTGGGCGGAGATGGATGCCACCGCTGTTGCATCCCGGGGTTCGGACAAAAGTCGATTCCCCACCGAGCATTACTTTGAGGAAGTCCTGCAGGGCGCTCGTATAATAGAGTCGCAGTGCTCGAAAGATGTTATGTTTGAATGACATGTATGATTTCTAAGATCATGATTATAATGCAATGACTTTTTATACTTGTGTGTTCAAGTATTGAACTATCTCCTGTGCGGCTGTATATGTATGTATAATCTGAAAGATGGCAGTCTTTGGCTTCAGCCCCCACGCACATGGTGCGGGGGTGTTTGCAAAAAAGAACAATAGTTTTTCACACTTAATCCAACGTCTTGGTCCTTTTAAGGAGGTGATAGCATAGCAAACTAGGCTAGCGGACTATAATGCTTTATCACTTTCACTTAGCCATAGGAGCTCGAATGTGGGGCTACTATATAGCCCCTGATGGCACCGCGCTTCTCCGAACTCGTGGCGCGTATGTGCCTGACCGGGAAGCGGTCCTTTGTCAAAGCGGAGGAATTCTAAACATTCCAATGGTCGATCGAGTGGTTGACCAGTCTCTTGCTATATCATGACAGTCAGTTTTCGGCTTTCTCTACTAAGGTGCTCTCCCGCCGAACCAGGGCACAATCGTAGTAGTTCTCCTGGTGCCGCGTTAGCCGATGATATGGAACGTAAGGCAGCAAAACACAGGAGCCGGGCAAACCCAACATTTGACCAAAGACATGATTCGGAGCTGATGCATATAAGGCCTAACTCGAGACGCCAAACACTCCCTGAGGTATTCGGTCTTTATGATATCGGGCAGAATAAAGCCCTAAGCCCCTAGTGTCCAGGTACAGGCGGAAACTTCTGACGCGGCCGATGCCAAAACGCCAGCCTCCTCCTCGGCTCTGGTAGGAAACCGGGGGATGTGCATCAACAAGAGACAGTGAGAAAGGTTTACGCAGGGTCTTAATCTGAAAAGAATCCTTGCAACGGGTTCCTACTGCACGTCTGCACCTGTGTCTCCGTTGTGCTGTATCCTGGACGGGTGTAGCACGTGCTTCATCTGTAAAAGAGAAGGACTTAGTTTCTAAGAAATATCGTGCAAAAAGTGTATCAAAATAAAGTATAATTTGGAAGATGAAGAAAGTTGAGCTTTATTGGCTTTCATCATTTATGCGCGCGGCCCCCTAAAAAAAGGGGTATGCGGCTGGGAAGCCCCTTGTTAAGTTACGCCGGACTCGTCTAACCATGTCCGAGGTCTAAATGACCTGTTTTTAGGGGTTTTGACCTGCAAGGTCAAAATAATGTGTGGCTGTCGAGGCAGCCGCACAATCTCCGTGGTCGAGAGACACCTGGAGTTTTAAGAATATGCCACGTGGACCGGGCATTTTTAAGCGTAAGAGACGTGTAATGTGGTATTGCATTAAAGCGGGCGAATGCTGCACGCCCCAGTAGTGCTTAAGGGCTACTGCTAAATGGGGCGATGGTGGGTGAGCTTTTCGCGACGGAGGTTGTCGGATGAACCGAACACGACCTCTAGTGGTACAGAGCCTGTAAAATTGGCTAGGAAGGCCTAGCGTCACTCCTTTGAAGGAAGTGCTGCTATAGCGAATTTTGGTGGGTTCTATCCCCAGTCTGCGGACGGTGTTCTGGTATAGCAGGGGCCGCGCTGCGTGTTATGACGTGAAGTGAGTTCACTGTTTTGACTTCTTATGGGAAAGTCTTTTGGTTTCCGGAGCGCTGCTTTTGGGTTTCGTCACTTTCACTTGGTGTGTCGAGCCCTTTGTGTTCGGCGTTAAGTCGGCCGGACTGCTTGAAGACCCAACAATCTCTGTGGGTATGGTTTGCAGGCTTCCCGAAGGTACCGTGTATTTGACACAGTCTATCCAGAATCTTGTTTAGGTTGGATAGCTCGTCACTATTATCCTTTAGGGGCAGTGTTTTGTTGTTCGGCCGAGAGCTTTTGAATCCGGCGTTGACCGCCGTACTATTTGGGCCATTTTCCTTATTCCGGCGCTGATCTTTTTTGCATCTTGATTTCCCATTTCCATCCCTGATTTCGGATGTACTCGGGTCGCTGATGCTGCATCTAGCCAACCAGTTGTCTTCCCCCGCGCAAAAGTGGGTCATGAGACTTGTTAGTGCGGCCATTGTTCTTGGTTTTTCCTGGCCAAGGTGTTTGGCGAGCCATTCGTCTCGGACGTTGTGTTTAAAGGCTGCTAAGGCTTCAGCGTCCGAACAGTCGACTATTTGGTTCTTTTTAGTGAGGAACCTGTTCCAGAATTTGTGTGCTGATTCTCCGGGCTGTTGAGTTATGTGACTTAAATCATCTGCATCCGGAGGCCGGACATAAGTCCCCTGAAAATTTGCTCGAAACGCATCCTCAAGCTCTTCCCAACTTCCAATCGTATTTTCTGGGAGGCTTTTAAGCCAATGCCAGGCCGGCCCTTTGAGCTTGAGGGGTAGGTATTTTATGGCATGGAGATCGTCTCCTCTTGCCATGTGTATGTGTAGGATATAATCCTCAATCCAGACCCCGGGGTCTGTTGTTCCGTCGTATGCCTCTATGTTTATGGGTTTAAATCCCGCTGGAAATCCATGATCCAGTACCTCGTCGGTAAAACATAGTGGGTGTGCGGCGCCCCTGTATTTGGGTGTGCCGTTGTCTTCAAATGCTCGGCTGGTTGTGTTACTTCCTGGAGTCTTCTTTTTTGGCCCATAAATAGATCTGACTGGATCGTCCTTCTTCCGAGGATCTTTATGCTGATCGTGTGCCGGTTTGTGTGCGGCACCCCTTGTTGCTCTTGGCTTGTCATCTGGTCGTCTATCCGGCCAGGCGGCTTCTTTCTCTTTTGGCAGCGGGGGCTCTAAGGCCTCCTCGTCAAATTCGGGCAACAACTTGCGCTTCGGGTTGCTCTTTGTCTGGTGACTGGCGCCACGTTTATCTGCGCTGTTGAGTACTTTGCTCCATCTCATTATGAGTGCGTCTTCCGCTGTTCTGAGCTTCCGCTTTTGCTTCTTCAAACTTCTTGCAGTGGCGACGAGCCTTTTATGAAAATTCATATGCTCTAGTGATGTGAGATCATCTTCGCCGGGGATGGGTTGCTTGTCCTGTTCATGTTCGGCTGGCTTCTTGTTGACGTGTGCGTCATCCACTGCTTCGCCTTGCTCTAGGGCCGGGTCCATATGGGTGCCGTTTTTGTTGATGCCGGTCTTTGGGCGGCGATTGCGTCGCCGCTTTGTTTGTTTGTTGGGGGAGTTGTCCTTTGCCACGTCCCGTTTTTCCTCATTATCGCTTCCTTTTGGTGTATCCACCACGTATATGTCGTGAGTTCGGGTGGCTTTCCAGTGCCCAGTAGGCGCTGGTTCTTGGTCATCTCCGGCATCGTCGTCCATACCGTCGATGTCTTCGGAGTCGTAGTCTAGCATGTCGGTTAAATCATCGACAACGGCTACCAAGTGGGTGGTGGGTGGGCTTTGAATTTCTTCGTTGTCCGCATCCCAACCGTCCTGACCGCAGTCCGGCCAGGGCTCTCCTGATAACGAGAGATATTTTAGCGAACTCAAGATGTCGCCGAAAGGTGAGTGTTGAAAGATGTCCGCTGCGGTGAACTCCATGATCAGCGCCCAATCGAATTCGATCAGGGCGGGCGCGGGAGGTTCGGAGTCCGGCGAGGAGTCCGACACCTCGGAGTCACGAGCTTTATGAGGGACAAAGTCAGTGTTCAGCTCTATCACCGTAGAGGTTGCAGCCCCCGAGGCGGTGTCTAGGCATCCATCCTCGATCTGCGCGGCCGGCTCCGAATTGAGGATCGGAGCGGGCTCGAGTGCGGCCTCCAGGGTACTGTCCGGTGGCAGAGCTAAATCATGCCCGACGTGACAGTGCGGCATGCCCGGTTGTGGCTCGAATCCATCGAAGATCAAGTCCCCGCGGATGTCAGCCGTGAAGTTCAAACTTCCAAATCTGACCTGACGGCCAGGGGCGTAGCTTTCGATCTGCTCTAGATGGCCAAGCGAATTGGCCCGCAGTGCAAAGCCGCCGAATACGAAGATCTATCCGGGGAGGAAGTTCTCACCCTGGACTGCGTCGTTGATGATGATCGAAGAAGCCATCGAGCCTATCGGTGACGACACAGAGGAACTCTCAGTGAAAGCACCAATGTCGGTGTCAAAACCATCGGATCTCGGGTAGGGGGTCCTGAACTGTGCGTCTAGGCGGATGGTAACAGGAGACGAGGGACATGATGTTTTTACCCAGGTTCGGGCCCTCTTGATGGAGGTAAAACCCTACGTCCTGCTTGATTAATATTGATGATGTGAGTTACAAGAGTAGATCTACCACGAGATCAAGGAGGCTAAACCCTATAAGCTAGCCTATGATATGATTGTTGTTCGTCCTATGGACTAAGGCCATCCGGTTTATATAGACACCGGAGAGGGCTAGGGTTACACAGAGTCGGTTACAAAGGTAGGAGATCTACATATCCGTATCGCCAAGCTTGCCTTCCACGCCAAGGAAAGTCCCATCCGGACACGGGACGAAGTCTTCAATCTTGTATCTTCATAGTCTTGGAGTCCGGCCGATGATGATAGTTCGGCTATCCGGACACCCCCTAGTCCGGAACTCCCTCACTTAGCTTCGCAAGTTCTTCCACTACTGCAACCTTAGGTTTAAGATTTATCCTTATTTTTTGAGCTGCGGTAGATCCTAAATTTTGATTAAAACTTGTAGAATCTGTTTGTGTATCACTTAGCAAAGTTTTAATCCGCTCTAGATCTGTAGGTAATCTCTTGAACATTGCCATAGAAGGCGGCTTAACTGAAATTTTTGTAACCCGCCGAATGCCTGCCGGCTTAACTCTGAATGTTTAAACCGCCAGTACTTATCTGTGACTGATGCTACCGTTATGAACTTAACCCGCAAGTATCTTCTTCTTAGGCCTTGTGTAGCAAACATGACTAGGACCGTCATTTCATGTGATTGGGTTCCTTCAATCGTCACGGAACAAATGCTCGATGATTATGTCAAAACAGGCATCTTGTCAGCAAAGAACACCATCCACTGGCGTGTTCCAAACCCAGATGAAGCTATACCTCAGCCAAAGGAGAACGAGGTTATCGTCTTTGCTGACCACATAAACCGGGGCTTCTCACCGCCCGAGTCAAAATTCTTTTGTGATGTTGTGCACTTCTTTCAACTCCATCCTCAAGACATCGGACCCAACTCCATTTCCAATATCTGCAATTTCCAAGTATTCTGCAAAGTGTATCTTCAAGAAGAACCCAACATTGAACTCTTTAGAGAGTATTATTACTTGAACTGCCAGACTGAATTCACAGATGGGCCCGGCCTAGAGCTTGGTGGAGTCTCAATTCAATGATGAAGAGACACTATCTTTCCTTCTGCTGCCCTTCCAAGTCACCCTAAGGACTGGAATCAAACTTGGTTCTACTGCCAAGACACATCCCCACCTGAAGAGAATCATCTGCTGGATTATCGTGACCATTGCCTCAACCCAAAGCACCCTCTTCAAGAGTGGCTCACCACTGCGAAACGGGCTAAATATATACCCACCTTTTCAAAGGTTATAGCTTTGCTGGCCAATGGATTGACCGACGTCGACCTGGTCCGTTGCTGGGTTGCTTGGAGGGTTATGCCTTTGAGCTGCTGGCCCAGCTTAATGTGTGCATATACTGGCGATATCAAAGATCTATAGCCCCACTACCAAATACGTCTGACTGACAGAGCGATCAACGACATGACCAAGTCCCTTCTTGGGGAAAGTTTGGAGAGTTGTAGCAAAGCGGGGTTGAATCTCTTCTGCAAACTTAACCCGCCACCAGATGTAAGCCGTCCAACTCATTTACTTTGCTCACTGTTTATATAATCCGCATATTCCTTATCTTCTTGTGACTTATGTAGGCTGAATCTGCCTTCTGGAATAAGAACTATGAAGAGAAGGAGAAAGCGGCCAAGAAACCCAGGGCTAAGACCAAGGCCCCTAAGAAAAATAAGAAGAAATCAATCGCCTCAGAACTACTCACTCTAGAGGATGAGTCAGAGGTAGAGCTTGACTCTCTTGGTTCCCTTTTTATTCATCTTATTGACGATGGCTCCTCTCAGGATGACACGGAAGCCAGCCAGGCGGGTGATGAAGAGGTAACTATTATTTCCTCCAACTCAGATCATTTTCCAAGACAAAAAATTTGACAAGTGTCCCGAAAATTAATGTTTTCTCGCCCTTTAGCCTACTTGGATCCAAATTTAATTTTGAAGCAACAACAGCATGAGACCCGACGCCGAACTCGGAATAGTGGAGGTGGAGAGCTGACCTCCGGGTTACCCAACACACCGGCTCCTCGCAAATGCCAGAAAGAGGTGCTTCAGAATTCAATCTCTTTTTATCCAAAGGCGGGTCTTATTCGCCAGCCACTTAATCCTTCCGACTCAAATTATCAGGGAACTTCTCATTCCTCTTCTGGCGACTCATCACTAACCCAACTGTCAGCTTTCAAGACTGCCCCTGGGTAATAATTTCCAACTTTTGTAGGTTTAACATCTGTAAATTCATATATTTACATCCTCCTTAACTTTTGTTGGAATAGCCAAAGCAAGCAAGAAAGCCAAGACGAATAAGCCGGCCGAAGACCTCAAGGTCCATGACCCGGAAAAACAAACACCAATATCTGAAGCCTCCGTGCAAAACCCTGAGGAGATTACTGATGACCTGCCACTAGAAAACCCTGGCGCCTCCACAGAGCCCATGGATATTGACCCTTCGGGTGCTAAGGCGCCTAATCCAATCAAGCCTACTGAGGAGAATGCTGAAGATGTTTTGATTACCGGTACTGGCTACATAGAGCCAGGGAATCCTACCATCCTGGCTAAGCACTCTGCCAAGGAAGAACTGATTGAGAAGAGCAAGGTCAAGTTTCATATTGCCAACTATTCTCATCTGGGCGTCAGTGAACTATTATCTGGCTATCTTAGTCAAGTGCATGCTGGTCATGATCTTGAGAAAGGAATAGTCAAACAGATGCACCAAAAATATGAAGTACAATCTTTTGCTTCCTCTATAAATATACTTATCTAGCCCCCAAGTCTTAGTCATAGGAAAAATTGATTGAGTATGGCAAATAATTTAATCAGTACGCCATAGCTAAAACTTCGAGCCATAGCCCCCATGGACCGGCTTGCCTTGAAAAAGATGAGTCGGATCATTTAGATTAGCTCTTTAAGAATAAAACTTCATCTCATAGCCCTCACAGGTCGGCTTACCTTTGAAAAAGATGAGCCGGATTTTTCTGCAGCTTAAAAGAACTTCTTCACACGTTAGACCCCAAGTGCCAAGTGTTGTTGCTTGCAAAGGGCTTGGGACTTGTCTCTATTGTATATTGCCATATTTTCTTATTATTTTTTAACCTCTTGTGTGCAGGAGGCCTCAACTCAAGCGAAATCTCAATTCGCCGACTTGAAAACCAAGCTGGAGCGGCAAGAGTCTGAAACCCGGAAGGCTGATTCCAAGTTTAAATTTAGCTTGGATGAAATTGAAAACTCAAAACCGGATTTGCTGCAGAGAGAACCGCATGGGGTGAAGAAAAGATTGCCTTAGTGTAGAGAGCAGAAAATGTTGAAGTTTCCTTGAAAGAGGTGACCGCAGAACTGACCGGCTTAAAACGCCACATTTGCAGATGACCACCGCTATCTTTGGTAAGTAATTCTTGATATTTTTAATCCTTTCTAGTGCTCAACTTCTTAACCCACCTGGCGAACTAACTGCAGGTTTATTTAACAGGAGCCAGGAGTACCAACCTTGGCCAGGATATGCTGGTAAAGCTAAAGGCGGTTTACACTCTGGTGGAGTAATTAAACATAGGCGCTCAGCGCACAATAGTTGCAATCTCTCACACCAAACAAACACCTTCAATTCTCAGGGAGGTTTTGAACAAACTGTTTGTCCTGCCCGCAAGAATTAAAGAAATAAAGTGATCATCTGCTAGAGCCGGCGCTATTGCTGCCTCGAGCCGGGCGAAAGCATGGCAGGCAGAGCTGGCCACTTGGCGCCCAAGTTTCACGGAGGACAAGTCTCCCTTTGATCAATATGATTTTGCTGCGTGTGTGAAGGAAATGTGCCCACTGGCAAGCCAGCTCGTTGCAGAAACTAACCTATCCAGATATCGGGCGGCTTATACAATAGAAAATTCAAAAGTGAGGGCGCCGGCTTACGACGTTGTGGATCTCATCCCTCCAATGCATAAGCACACTTTTGCTCCTGAAATTTATCCGTCCGAACTTATAAATGATGAAGCTGAATTTCAAGCCTTGACTAGCATCAACTAGTCATCGGCTAACTTCCAGACGATGGAAGAAGAAGAAGAAGAACCATCGCAGGATAACCCGGAAGCTTCAACTTGCCAAGACCAGGTAAATTGATCCACAAGGCGTCTCTCAGACTACATCACGACACCTCCTCTTGAAAAGCCGTGTGATAGGCTAGTGAAAACAATGGTCTGCTATGCCATCGTGCATGTTTTAGCTTTTAAAACTGCTAATGGTTTTTCTGTGTGCCATCGATGAGCTTGTAAGGAATATCATATTTTTTGCAAGGTTCCTGCATACACAATGAACAACATATACCCTGGCGGTTTACGCCAGGGCGGGTCTACTACTTCTTGAGCTTGCGTTGGTTTTTCCCTTGAAGAGGAACGGGTGATGCAGCAAAGTAGAGTAAGTATTTCCCTCAGTTTGAGAACCAAGGTATCAATCCAGTAGGAGACAACGCACAAGTCACCGAGTACCTGCACAAACAATCAACGAACTTGCATCCAACACAATAAAGGGGTTGTCAATCCCTTCACGGTTACTTGCAAAAGTGAGATCTGATAGAGATAGATAAACGATAAAGTAAATATTTTTGGTATTTTTGGTTTATAGATCGGAAAGTAAAAGATTGCAAAATAGTAGATCAGAAACTAGTATGATGGAAAATAGAACTTATATGATGGAAAAGAGACCGGGGGCCATAGGTTTCACTAGTGGCTTCTCTCAAGATAGCAAATAATACAGTGGGTGAACAAATTACTTGTCGGAGTAATGGGCCACGGGTAGGCTAACCCGAGCCCCAGAACCTTTCAAAACATCGGGGCAGACTGCGCCCCTCAAGACTCCGCGATAAGGAGCCACCTCCTGGGAGTCGGCGGCAAGGCCGCCGACTGTCCCTTACTACCAAGTCCCAGGGACGGCTTCGAGATAAGCCGACTCCTGTTGGCGGCTTCCAGAGAAGCCGGCCATGAGAGTCGGCCCGCGACAACAACCACCCCTGCCTTCGCCACGGTGGACGGGGCGGGGTACGGTCACTGCGTGGCTGTCCCTGCCCCGCTTACGAAGGGCTGGCATGGCTACAGTGCGCCGTATCGCTAGAGATCTCCTTCATGGTGCGGCACTGTTGCCATGCCTGCCCTGACCTCAGCCCCCATGGGCGGCGCACTGTGCCCATGACGTCTTACCTGTACGGTCCAGAGATGGCGGGACCCGCCCGTCAGCGGGGGTATAGAAGACAGCGAGAGCGCCACAAAGACGGACCCGTGGGAGTCGGCCCCATGGAGTCGGCCGGCCCCTCCCACGGGCCCCGCACGCCATTAACCAGACAAGACGGGGAATGGCGACAGTGATCGTCCGCCAGGCGGCGGCACTGTTGCCACGACCCCATGACCAAGCCCGCATCATTGGAAGCACGACTACAGTACCAGGCCTGTTGGCGGGGCCCACCAGTCGGCGGGCCCCAGCAGTCGGCAGAGAAGACGACGACCTGAGAGACAGACGGCTGGGACCCGCGCCCAGCCGGATTACCATTGTATCCCTGGGGGGCAGGCCTATATAAGCCCCCCGGGGCACCCATGCAAGGGGGATCACTCCTATTAGACTAGACCAGATCATATAGGAAGGAGGGAGCTAACCTCACCTTCTCCTATCTCCAGAAAACAGCTCAAGGAGCAACCTTGTACTCACTTTGCCATAGTGATCATGCGGAGACCCCCAGAGCAGCAGTAGGGGTGTTATCTCCACGGAGAGCCCTAAAGCTGGGTAAGATTCACCGGCGTGCATGCCTTCGCCTCATCCCGTTTCCAGGCACCGGCGATGTTCTACTCGCCCCCACCATGATAAGACATCCTTTGGCATATGTCGCATCCAACCCCCGACATTTGGCCCCCACCGTGGGGCATGGTGCACCGCCGTCCGGAGACCTGCTCTGGACGGGAACCCTCTTCCTCCCCAGCGAGCGTAGCCAGCCCGACACGCCCGATGGCGCTTGCCCCGATGCGCTGCAAAGCATCGACGACGTCTGCGTAGCGAGCGGCCTCGCCGATCTTCTCGGTGAGGCTCACATCTCCGACGAGCCCGCATCCGATGCGGGCACAGGCTGCCCCGAGCGCCGCCTCGTCAGCCTCCTCGACAAACTCCACGTCTCCGGCGAGCCTACCGCGGACTTGGAGTCGGTCGGCTCCACCGACCCGATGCTTGTCGATTCCGACACCGCGTCGCTCGACGCCTTCCCCTCCGACGTGATCGTCTTCGACGATCCTCTCCCACGAGCCGGCAGTGGAGGCAGCACCATCACCGAAGTGCTCGTCATCAGCCACGGCGCCGCCTCCGACGAGAACGCCCGCGACGGCCTGCAGGCCACTTTGCACGATCTGTCTGCCCCCATCCCGGCAGACGCTTACGCCGAAGCGCTAGAGGCACGCCGCCTTGCCCTCCTTGCGGAGGGCCAGAAGATCGCCACCATGAGACGCCTCACGGAGGCCCACCAGCGCGAAGTCGACCGCGCCGCCTTCGGCACGCCGCCTCTAGAAGGGCCAAGCCGAGTCGGCGTCGTCAAGAAATGCGGCGCGGCCATTGCCAGCATGCTGGGAGCAGACCGCCCGGTCTACGCCACGCCCCTCGAGAACCTACGCGCCGCCCAGTCGATCGTTGATGAGCTAAACGGACTGGGGGCCGACGAGGTCGCCTACATGACCAGACACATCCAGCAGCTGATCGATGCGGCCGCAACCCGGCATGAAGCCGACGTCCGAGCTGGAAGCCCCCTCGCCGAGAGCACGGCCGGCGTCTCCTACGCCGACTGCCGGTGGCGCTCGTGCGAGACAAGAGAAGGAGCCCGCTGCTAGCCGCAGCCGGACTCGTATTACCATCGAGCGCGATGCAGAAGGCCTCCCCCGAGGAGTGGAGCGACGAGGCGACCTGCCGCCTCCTCCGCCTCGCGGGGAAAGATATCCTACCCCGCCGCCTGTCGAGCATCCAACTCTCAGCGGCCGACTTGGTCGCCGCGAAGGAGTCGGCGAGAATGATGCCCACCATCGGATCAACTGCCTAGCGCGATCCCTGGCCCTGGAAGAAGAAGATGATGTTGGCCCACCGTGTTTTGGCCCCCGCATCCGCGACGAGCCCTTTCCCAAAGGGTTCTCGCTCCCAAGAGACACGCCCAAGTACAACGGCTCCGTGAAGCCGGAAGACTGGTTGATCGACTACTCCACCGCTGTTCGCATAGCGAATGGCAATCGACGCATTGCCGTGAAATATGTCCCCCTGATGCTCCAAGGCACGGAGCGCACCTGGCTCAACAGCCTCAAGCCTTACAGCATCAACAGCTGGCTAGACTTCACCGAAGCCTTCATATGCAACTTCACCAGCACATACAAGCGGGCTCCCAAGCCCCGACAGCTCTCCTTGTGCGTACAAGGGCCCAGCGAATCGACCCGCGACTACCTCACGCGTTGGGCCGAGCTCCACAACTCCTGTGAAGGAGTGCACGAGGTCCAGGCCATAGAGTACTTCACCGCCGGGTGCCGCGAAGGCACTCTCCACAAGCACCGACTCCTCTGCGACGAGCCGGTAACCCTTGACGAGCTACTGGTCATCGCGGACAAGTATGCCACGGCCGACTCCTCAATGAAGACCGAGCTCCGGGTAGACGTCTCTGGAAAAGTACTGACGCCGGCTCCCAAGACGCCAGCTGGAGAATCAAGCCGGCGCCCGTATCAGAACGATCACAAGTGCAAAGCCCCTTAGCCGGCTTCCAGCAGTCGGCAGGTGGCCACGATCGAAGAAGAGCAGCCTGAGGGACAGCCGGCTCTGAAGAAATAGAAGGGCGGCAGGCCGGCTTGGCAGCCGGGTTTCTCCTACGAGCAGACTCTAGATGGTCCCTACAAGTTCCACAGCGGCGCCAAGCCGTCGAACCACACCACTCGGAAATGCCACTGGCTCACCCGAATCGCCAAGGGAGACGGCCTCCTGCCTCCCCCGCCTGCTGGGCCGCCGCCTCCACCGCCGTCCCAGCAGCCGGCTGTCAGGCCAGTCGGCGCAATAGAAGACAAGTACCCAGAAGAGCACGGAGCCTATGTAGTGTTCACCAGTGTGGCTGACGATCAGCGCAGCCGGCGGCAGCAGCAGCAAGAGGTGAACACAGTAGCATCAAGTACTCCAGAGTTTATGCACTGGTCCGAGAAGCCTATCAGTTGGAGCAGAGTTGATCACCCAGAGGTGATGCTGAGTCCGGGCTCCTACGCCCTGGTCTTAGGTGCCACTTTTGCCACGGATAGGCGGGCCACTCGCTTCTCGCAAGTGCTGATAGACGGAGGCAGTAGCATCAACATTCTGTACAATGATACCATGGAGAAGTTAGGAATCAAGCAAAGACAGCTTAAGAGCAGCCGGACTGTGTTCCACGACATTGTTCCTGGCCTTTCCTGCTCACCAATCGGCAAGATCCTGATAGACGTCCTCTTTGGAGACAAAGATCATTTTCGCCGAGAGCCAGTTTGGTTGGAAGTGGTGTACCTCGAAAGCCCGTACCATGCGCTGCTTGGCCGACCTGCTTTGTCCAAGTTCATGGCGGTCCCCCACTACACCTACCTCAAGATGAAGATGCCGAGTTCCAAGGGAATTCTGACCATAGCCGGCGACTACAGAAAGTCGTCCGCTTGCGTGGCCGAAAGCAGTCGGCTAGCCGAGTCCCTGGTGATCGCGGCCGAGTGGCGGCTTCTTGACCGAGTTGTGGCAATGGCCGACAAGCAGCCCGAGATGTCACCCGACCCCAAGGAGTCTGAAGCTGAAGGTTCGTTCAAGCCGGCCAAAGAGACAAAGAAGATACCCTTGGACCCGGAGCACCCAGAGAGGTACGCTTTCATAGGTGCAAACCTTGACAGCAAATAGGAAGGCGAGCTCTTCGATTTCCTCCGTGAGAATCGAGACATCTTCGCATCGTCCCCTAAAGACATGCCAGGTGTACCGACGGAATTCGCCGAGCACAAGTTACATGTCCGATCTGATGTGAAGCCCGTCAGGCAGCCCTTGCGCCGCCTGTCAGAAGAGAAGAGAAGAGTTGTTGGAGAAGAGATAGCCCGACTCCTGGCAGCCGGCTTCATTATGGAAGTGTTTTTCCCAGAATGGTTAGCAAACCCGGTCCTGGTGCTGAAGAAGAACAAGCAGTGGAGGATGTGTATTGACTACACAAGCCTCAACAAAGCTTGCCCCAAGGACCCATTCGCTCTGCCGAGAATTGATCAGGTGATAGACTCCACAGCCGGATGCGAGCTGTTGAGCTTCTTAGATGCATATTCAGGATATCACCAGATCACGCTGAACCCGGCTGATAGACTGAAAACCGCCTTCATCATGCCATTTGGAGCCTTCTGCTACCTGACCATGACGTTCGGCTTGAGGAATGCCGGCGCCACCTTTCAGCGTTGAATGCAGAAGTGCCTCCTCAAGCAACTCGGCAAAAACACCCACGTCTACATAGACGATGTAGTGGTGAAGACGGAAAAGCATGGAACACTGCTGGAAGACCTCAAGGAAACCTTTGAGAACCTGCGCCGATTCCAAATCAAGCTCAACCCTGAGAAGTGCGTCTTTGGAGTACCGGCCGGCCAACTCCTCGGCTTCCTGGTCTCTGAACGCGGCATAGAGTGCAACCCTGTGAAAATCAAAGCCATCGAGAGGATGAAGGTACCCAGCCGACTGCTAGATGTGCAAAAGTTCACCGGATGCTTGGCGTCCATCAGCCGATTCATCAGTCGGCTGGGCGAGAAGGCTCTCCCTTTATACCAGCTCATGAAGAAGACAACCTTTTTCGAGTGGAACCCCAAGGCAGATGAAGATTTTCTCCAATTAAAGAAAATGTTGACTACTCCCCCTGTGCTGGCGGCACCGACTCCCAAAGAGCCCATGCTCTTGTACATTGCCGCCACCAGCCGGGTAGTCAGCACAGTCATTGTAGTCGAGCGCAAGGAGGAAGGCAAGGCGCTACCTGTCCAGAGACCGGTATATTACCTGAGTGAAGTACTGTCGGCCTCCAAGCAGAACTACCCCCACTACCAAAAGATGTGCTACAGCGTGCACTTTGCCGCCAAGAAGCTGAAGCCTTACTTTCAGGAGCATCCAATCACTGTGGTTTGCACAGCCCCACTAGCCGAGATCATCGTAAGCCGAGATGCTTCTGGCCGAGTGGCCAAATGGGCCATTGAGCTGGCTCCCTACACAATCTACTACCAGCCCCGCACCTCCATCAAGTCGCAAGCACTGGCCGACTTCCTCGTCGACTGGGCCGAGACCCAGTACCTGCCGCCAGCGCCCGACTCCACCCATTGGCGGATGAATTTTGACGGCTCCAAGATGCGCACCGGCTTGGGAGCCAGCGTTGTCCTCACTTCCCCCAAAGGCGACAAGCTCAGATATGCGCTGCAAATCCACTTCGCTGCCTCCAACAACATCGCTGAATATGATGCGCTCATTCACGGGCTCCGGCTTGCCAAAGAACTCGGTATTTGCCGGATCCTGTGTTATGGCGACTCCGACTTGGTGGCCCAGCAGTCATCTGGCGACTGAGACGCCGAGGATGCAAACATGGCGAGCTACCGTTTCCTTGTACATCAACTCAGCGGATATTTTGAGGGGTGCGAGTTCCTTCACGTGCCAAGAAATAACAACGACCAAGCAGACGCCCTGGCACGAATCGGCTCCACCTGCCAAGCAATACCATCTGGCGTCGCCCTTCGGCGCCTCCTCAAGCCATCTGTCAAGCCTTGACCAGAATCAGACTCCATCTTTGTGCCGGCTCCCCCCGAAGAAGTCGGATCCGACTCAAGAGCCCCAGCAGTCGGCACGAGAATTCCTGCGAACGACTCCAAGAACGCCGCAGTCGAAGCCGGCCCGGGGACTTCAGAACCCGGCCCGGGGACTACGGCGACCAATCCGAAGACTCCAGAACTCGGCCCGGGGACTGCGCCAGTTGGCCCGGGGCCTTCATCAATCCAGCAAGCGGCCGCAGACTCCAGCCCGCCGCCTCCCAGCCCAGCCACCCTCGTCCAAGTCGCAGTACTAACGGTTGAAGAAATAGCAGCGCCCTCATGGGCCCAGCCCATTGTCGGTGTCAAAACTGGCGGATCTCGGGTAGGGGGTCCCGAACTGTGCACCTAGGCGGATGGTAACAGGAGACAAGGGACACGATGATTTACCCAGGTTCGGGCCCTCTTGATGGAGGTAAAACCCTACGTCCTGCTTGATTGATATTGATATTGTGGATGTTTACAAGAGTGGATCTACCACGAGATCAAGGAGGCTAAACCCTAGAAGCTAGCCTATGGTATGATTGTAATGGTTGTTGTTGTTGTTGTGTCCTACGGACTAGAGCCATCCGGTTTATATAGACACCGGAGAGGGCTAGGGTTACATAGAGTCGGTTACAATAGTAGGAGATCTACGTATCCGTATCGCCAAGCTTGCCTTCCACGCCAAGGAAAGTCCCATCCGGACACGGGACGAAGTCTTCAATCTTGTATCTTCATAGTCTTGGAGTCCGGTCGATGATGATGATAGTCCGGCCGATGATAGTTCGGCCGATGATGGTAGTCCGGCTATCCGGACACCCCCTAATCCGGGACTCCCTCAGTAGCCCCTGAACCAGGCTTCAATGACGATAAGTCCAGCATGTATATTGCTTGGCATTGCAAGGCGGGTTCCTCCTCCGAATGATAGAAGATTGTGAACACCAGGATAGTGTCCGGCTCTGCAAAATAAATTCCACATTCCACCGTAGAGAGAATAATATATACACAAGTTCAATCTGCTGACGTTTTTTGCGGCATGACGTCACGCCACTACCAAGCCATTACTTGAATCGTTTTTTACTCTACCACCTCAGCGCATTTAGCGAAGCGGTTTCCTTGGCACGTCTTATCGAAGTAGAGATCATGTTCCCCCTTAATCCGGGATTCTCATCAATACGGATGTGGGTAACCCAACCGCGCCATTGATGGTGACGCTTGGGGGATAAGCGAGTTTTACCAGGCCGGTGGGGGACACGTAGACTTCGCCCGCCCATGTAAGGGATAAGGATTCACCTTTTCACCTACGCCTTCTTCCTCCTTTGCTTATCCATCTCCGCGCACTCGAGCTCCAGCGCCCAAGCCCGCACATCTCGTCTCAACCTTCCCCAGTCATGTCTGGAGCGGGAGGCAAGTAGATGACCTCCTCCATTACGGAGGAGCACATCGAAAGACTGCGCAGCGCCGGCTACCTGTCCGACGACATTGCGCACCGGCTGCTCGACGAGGGGCAGCTCATCCCCACCCCCAGGCCCCATGAGAGGGTCGTTTTTCTTCCCCACTTCCTCCGCGGACTGGGCTTTCCACTTCACCCCTTTGTCCGGGGGCTCATGTTCTACTACGGCCTGGATTTCCATGATCTGGCGCCGAACTTCATCCTCAACATCTCGGCGTTTATCATCGTGTGCGAGGCCTTCCTCTGCATCCAGCCCCACTTCGGCTTGTGGCTCAAGACCTTCAATGTCAAGCCGAAGGTAGTGAAAGGCACTCAAGCGGAGTGCGGAGGCGCCATGTTGGGCAAGATGCCCAACGTCCTTTGGTTTGAAGGGGCCTTCGTGGAATCCGTCAAGGGGTGGCAATCGGGGTGGTTCTATATCACCGAGCCGTGCGACCCTACGTGGGCGGCGGCCCCCGAGTTCAGATCTGGTATCCCCACGCAGCTCACCTCCTGGAAAGAGAAGGGCTTGCTGTGGGGTAGTTCGGAGGAGCTGACGGGACTCCAAGCCTGTATCCAGAAGCTGGTGAAGAAGTTCAGGCTGGTTAACGTGGTCCAAGTCATGCTCGTCCGCCGGATTCTCCCATGCCAGGAGCGGGCATTCAATCTATGGGAGTTCAATCCGGAGCAGCACCAGGCGCTGAGCGGGCTCTTCGACACGATGTACGAAGGCGCCTGGAGGGTGCTGTTTAAGGGCGCCGAAGCCCCCGCATCCGCGACTGAAGATCGCGGATTTTGCTCGCAGCGTCAAGCCGACGAGGTAAGTGATTCTACCCCTTTACGGGACACTTGCTTTTCATAGTCTGACTCTATGCGGGTTTTAATTTCCCCTTTTCCTTTGACAGGACTGGATGAGGAAGGCGGAGCAGATTATCTTCCTGGCTCCTATGCCAGAAAACCTAGTAGACGCCCATCTAGCGAGGCTGCTGGTTCCGGCACCGCACGTGGTGCCGGAGAAGAAGGCCAAGAAGGAGGCCACGGGTGCTCGAAAGAGTTCCCGTTTTCAGGTGTCCGACCACTCCGGGGCGGACTCCTCCCCCGAAAACGAGGAGGAGAAAGAGGACTCTCTCCCAGAGGAGGGAGAGAGGAAGAGGAAGGCTTCCCCAACAAGGGAGGCCGAAGGGTCCAAGAGGGGAAGGACTATTCCCCCGGACAGCTCCGCCAACATCAACGTTGGCGAGGAAGAATGGCCTTCAAGGGCCAGGCCTCCGGCGAGATCGTAAGTATCCGGATTCCTGAATGATTTATAATTTCTTTTTCTGCGTCACATAGTGTCATTCTGATGCCGCATGCTGCTTGTAGTCCGGCCAATGATGATCTCCCCACTTCATCGAGCGGGTCGTTGGCTCCGTCGGATGTAGACTCCATCCCGACCGCCTCCACCCCTCGCAACACCGAGGACACCGAGGTGGGATCCCAAGAAGGGACCCATCAGGGGGAGGCTCCGGAGGCGCCACAAGGCGGCCTCCCGGACTTTGCGCCGGACTCCACATCAGAACCCGCAGTGGTTCCGGAGTTCGGCCAGCGGCCCCTTCGCACGAAGGGCAAGACCGTGACGTCGGCAGCTTCCGTCCAACCGGAGGCGCTGGACAATTTGTTGGAGGCGCTGCAGAGCGCTTCCATCGAGGAAGAACACCGCACTATTATGAGTGCGGTGATTCAGAAGGTACAGCTTGCCAAGAGCGGGCTGACCGAAGCCTGCAATAGCCTTTTATCAGGCTTCGAGGTAAGAGGTTAAAAATATGCAATGTAATACCGCATAGACAGTAGCCCCTGATGCTCGGTTCGGTGTTCGGAAAGAAAAGCCGGACCGAGGATCTAAAAAAAGAAGATATACGCAGGGTTGCTAAAAAATTATGTCAATATGGGTTGCAGGCTGCACTGCTGACCTCTGCCGCACTGACTGCGGAGGTCGGTGCTTTGAAGCAGGAGCTGGAGCGGTCCGAGCAAGAGCTCGGCCGCGCCAAGAAGCAGCTCCAGGACAAAGAAGGTGAGTAACACCACTTTGAACTTGTACCTTATAGAAAAGGATTTAGGTTGCAACAAAAAATAACAAGGATAACATGGGTACTGCAGGGGCCATGAACGAGGTGGCGACCCTGAAGGAGGCCGTGTCTGCGGCCGAACGCAATGCGGTCGCGGAACGGGCAGAGCGAGAAAAGCAGGAGGCGCGGGTGGCGGTGGTTCGGCAAGAGCTCCAGGCTCTCATGGAAAAGCATGAGATTTTGGAGCGTGACTCAAAGACTCAAGAGTCCGAGCTTGCCTCAGCTCTCGAAAGTGCCAAAACTGCCAAGGCCGATGCCCATAAGTCCCCGAATTCGGAGCTCTCCAGGGGCGTTTGCAGATCTGCCTTGCAGCGTGTCTGATGCCGCCGCATTCTACCGAGCCGAGGAGGGGAGCTCAACGGAGAAGGTCTTCTGGTCTCAGTATGTTGAGGCCGGCCATCCGGTGCCCCCTAGCGACCAGCTGACGCAGCTGGTCGAGCTCCACAAGGTGGCGGAGCAGGCCATGAAGGGCCTCATAGTCCGGCTGTGGCCTGGAGAGGCCATGCTTGGGAGCTACTTCGGCCTCGTGCGACGGTTGGTGGATGCGTGCCCCTGGGTGGAGGTTATCAAGCGCTCCGCCTGTATTGAAGGTGCTCGTCGGGCCCTTGCCCGTGCAAAGGTGCATTGGGGCAAGCTGGATGCGGAGAAGCTAATCACTGAGGCACCACCAGCGGGCAAGGAATATCGTACGCCCGAGATGTACTATAAGACTGTCCTGAAGGCTGCCCGCAAGATTGCGGATGAGTGCCCCAGGGATGTAATTATTGAGTAAATTCGCAATGTGTTATCCTGTGCGCTGAAAACTTTGTTCATATGTGCTAAGCAACACTTGTTAATTTAAAATATTACCTTCTGTGCGGCCGTTTATTAAATCTGAGAGATGGCAAGTTGTCGTCTTCAGCCCCCATGCCACGAGTGCTGGGGTGTTCGGGATAAACTTGAGCACTCTTGTTCCCATTTTTGGGTCCATCAAGGGAGGCGCTCAACACAATGAACAAGGCAACCGGACTTATAGTGCTTGAACACTCTCACTTAGCCATAGAATTATATAATTTTAAATTTCGGCGAAGCCCCTAGTATTCGGACGACCGAATTCGGGGCGCTATCCACGCCTTCGTCGGACATTATCCGGTACTTCACTCGAAGCGGCGTAGGTCTTTAAGGACCCGAAAAGACCTCTCGAACAGCGTCCAGTCTCTCGCCTTATCATGACAGTCAGTTTTAGCTTTCTCCACTGAGGCGTTAACCCGGCTCAACCGGGGCGCAATCGCAGTGGTTCTCCCAGTGCTACCTTAGCCGATAGAACGGAACGTAAGGTGCCAAACATGGGAGCCGGGCAAACGCAACTATTGACCCAAGACATGATTCGGAGCCGATTCATATAATGCTATAAGTTCGGGGTGCCGCACTTGTGAAAGTGTGCAGACTTTATCACACCATAATGCGGGGAACATAAGCCCCTGGTGTATTTGGCCGTACCAAAATGTACGGATGCAACATGTCGTAAATGAACATATATATAAGGCAATGCAATTATGGGCAAAAACTGCTGCATTTTATTCGAGAAGATTTGTTATGAGTGCGGAATGATACAAATAGTGCGGAAAGCAAGGGATTGGACGAATTAAAGGCGTCTCCCTCCAGGGGTAGGCCGCGGAATGGTGTATTTAACAAATTTAATGCTCGTAATGGAGACCACCTGAGTGTTTGTCGCAGCCTTTGTCCCTCCCTGGCTGTTGCATCATGAGTTCGGCAGGTTCGCCGCCAGACAGAGTTCTGTATAAAAAAGAGAGAAATAAAAGATAAAAAGAGCGACACACTTGGGAGCCCCTGGTGTGGTCGAACCGCACTCTGGGTCTGTTGTGGTTGTGCCTCTCCCCCTATGCCCATGGTATCTCCAGGGCGTAATTATGTACGCGGAGAGTTTGTCTTACAATTGTGCGAGGGCTGGGGTTGAGGCCGCATTGCTACGCGTGCTCGGAACGTGCCAGGTGGTCTTGGTTGATGTTGCTCCGGGCGCGTTTGGCCGTGTCCGGCCGTCTAACGCCCGGACTCGAAAATTGCCTCAAAAGGCCGCTCTGTACTTCTGCTGCGAGAGCCGCTGTATGTTCCTCCGTTCGGAGGGAACGTTACGTGTTTCCATTGACCGTGATGACTCCACGAGGGCCTGGCATCTTGATCTTAAGGTATGCATAATGCGGCACCGCGTTGAATTGTGCGAACGCGGTTCGTCCGAGGAGAGCGTGATAGCCACTGCAGAATGGGACTATGTCGAAGATTAACTCCTCGCTTCGGAAACTATCCGGGGATCCGAAGACCACTTCCAGTGTAACTGAGCCTGTACAACTGGCCTCGACACCTGGTATGACGCCTTTGAAGGTTGTCTTTGTAGGTTTAATCCTTGAAGGGTCTATGCCCATCTTTCGCACTGTATCCTGATAAAGCAGGTTCAGGCTACTACCGCCGTCCATCAGGACTCTCGTGAGGTGAAATCCATCAACGATTGGGTCTAAAACCAATGCGGCGAATCCGCCATGGCGGATACTAGTCGGATGGTCTCTTCGATCGAAAGTGATCGGGCAAGAGGACCATGGGTTGAATTTTGGGGCGACTGGCTCCATCGCGTATACGTCCCTTAGTGCATGCTTTGGCTCCCTCTTGGGTATATGCGTTGCGTATATCATGTTTACCGTCCGAACTTGAGGGGGGAATCCCTTTTGTCCTCTGTTGTTCGGCGGCCGGGTCTCTTCCTCGTCATCGCTGTGTTGCCCCTTGTCATTGTTTTCGGCGATTAATTTGCCTGCCTGCTTGAATACCCAACAATCTCTGTTGGTGTGGTTAGCTGGCTTTTCGGGGGTTCCATGTATTTGACAGGAGCGGTCGAGTATTTGGTCCAAATTGGACGGGCCTGGAGTGGTTCTTTTGAATGGCTTCTTCCGTTGACTGGGCTTGGAGCCTCGGAATCCGGCGTTGACTGCCGTATCCTCATTGCTGTCGCTGTTAATGCGGCGTTTGTTTTTGTTTCGACGCGACCTGCCATTGCGGTCCTTGGTATCCGGACTGCCAGCGTTTTTGCTGAGGTTGTTGCTGCGAGCTAGCCAGCTATCCTCTCCCGCACAGAAGCGGGTCATGAGTGATGTGAGGGCTGCCATGGATTTCGGCTTTTCCTTTCCTAGGTGCCGGGCCAGCCACTCGTCGCGGATGTTATGTTTGAAGGCAGCGAGGGCCTCTGCATCCGGATAGTCAACGATTTGATTTTTCTTTGTTAAGAACCGTGTCCAGAATTGCTTGGCCGATTCATCTGGCTGCTGGATTATGTGGCTTAGGTCATCTGCGTCCGGTGGTCGCACATACGTGCCCTGGAAGTTGTCGAGGAATGCGGCTTCCAGGTCTTCCCAGCATCCAATTGACTCTGCGGGCAGGCTGTTAAGCCAATGCCGAGCTGGTCCTTTAAGCTTGAGCGGGAGATATTTGATGGCGTGAAGATCGTCGCCGCGGGCCATATGTATATGGAGGAGATAATCCTCGATCCAAACCGCGGGGTCTGTTGTGCCATCGTAGGATTCGATATTAACGGGTTTAAACCCTTCAGGGATTTGATGATCCATTACTTCGTCAGTGAAGCATAGTGGGTGCACGGCGCCTCTATATTGAGCAATATCGCGACGTAGCTCGAGAGAGCGTTGTCTGCTATGTTCGGCCCGGCCGGAGTAGTTGTATCCGGCGCGACGGTATTCGTCGTGGGTCTTGGGGCGCCCACGTGATCCATAGATAGATCTGGATTGTCTTGCCTAGTCCTCCAATATATCCCGCAAGTCCGGCGCGTTCACCCGTGGCTTCATGCTTTTTGAGCGGTGCCGGGGTACGGTTTTGGTGGAGGGCTTGCACGCATCTCTGTCGCGGCCACGAGGTGGTCGGTCTGCCGTATTGTGCGCTGGTGATGCAGGTTTGTACGCTTCCTCCTCTAGTCGGGGGAGCAACTTGCATTTTGGGTAACTTTTGGAGGGGCGTTTGAGTTCATACTCTTCGGCTGCGAGGACCTCGGTCCATCTGTCGGCCAGTAGGTCTTGATCAGCTTGAAGCTGTTGCTGCTTTTTCTTTAGGCTGTTTGCCGTGGCCATTAGCCTGCGTCTGAAACGCTCTTGTTCGACGGGATCCTCAGGCACGACGAATTCGTCGTCGTCGAGGCTTGCCTCGTCTCCGGAGGCAGGTAAGTAATTATCATCCTCGACCTCTTCGTCTGCCGCCCTCTCATGAGGGCTTGCTTCTGCCTCCTCCTGCGCTGGATTGTGCTGGAGGGGGTTGTCTTCGGCACTTTCTGGGGTGTTATTATCTCTTGTGCCGGAATCTCTATTCTTGCTATGGCGGGATTTAGAGCAGCGCCGCTGATGTCGGCGCTTCGGCTGTTTCTTTAAGGAATCGGCCTCCGTTGCTTCTTCGCCGTCCCCATCTTTTGGGGTGTCCACCATATATATGTCGTATGACGAGGTGGTCTTCCAGTGTCCTGTAGGCACTGGTTCTTGATAGTCTCCGGCATCGTCGTCCATATCGTCGATGTCTTCGGAGTCGTAGTCGAGTACGTCGGTTAGATCGTCGACAATGGCTACGAAGTGGGTGGTGGGTGGGATCTGAATTTCTTCGTCGTCCGCGTCCCAACCATCCTGGCCGTAGTTCGGCCAGGGCTCTCCGGATAGCGAGAGATGCTTCAGCGAATTTAAGATATCCCCGAAGGGTGAGTGCTGAAAGATGTCCGCAGCGGTGAATTCCATGATCGGCGCCCAGTCGGATTCGACTGGCAGGGGCGCAGGAGGTTCGGAGTCCGACAGAGAGTCCGGCACCTCGGAGTCATGAGCTTTATGTGGGACAAGGTAAGTGTTCGGCTCCATCGCCGTATAAGTTGCAGCTCCCGAGGCGGTGTCCAGCCTTCCGTCCTCGATCTGAGCGATCAGCTCCGGACTATGGGTCGGAGCGGATTCGTGTGCGGCCTCCAAGGTGCTGTCTGGAGGCAGAGTTAGGTCGTGCCCATCGTGACAGTGCGGCACGCTCGGCTGTGGCTTAGATCCATCGAAGATCAAGTCCCCGCGGATATCGGCCGTGAAGTTTAGGCTTCCAAACCCGACCTGACGGCCAGGGGCGTAGCTTTCGATCTGGTCCAGATGGCCAAGTGAGTTGGCCCGCAGTGCGAAGCCGCCGAATACGAAGATCTGTCCGGGGAGAAAAGTCTCACCCAGGACTGCGTCGTTGTCGATTGAAGAGGCCATCAAGCCTATCGGTGACGACACAGATGAACTCTCAATGAAAGCACCAATGTCGGTGTCAAAACCGGCGGATCTCGGGTAGGGGGTCCCGAACTATGCGTCTAGGCGGATGGTAACAGGAGACAAGGGACACGATGTTTTACCCAGGTTCGGGCCCTCTTGATGGAGGTAAAACCCTACGTCCTGCTTGATTGACATTGATATTGTGGATGTTTACAAGAGTGGATCTACCACGAGATCAAGGAGGCTAAACCCTAGAAGCTAGCCTATGGTATGATTGTAATGGTTGTTGTTGTTGTGTCCTATGGACTAGAGCCATCCGGTTTATATAGACACCAGAGAGGGCTAGGGTTACATAGAGTCAGTTACAATAGTAGGAGATCTACGTATCCGTATCGCCAAGCTTGCCTTCCACGCCAAGGAAAGTCCCATCCGGACACGGGACGAAGTCTTCAATCTTGTATCTTCATAGTCTTGGAGTCCGGTCGATGATGATGATAGTCCGGCCGATGATAGTTCGGCCGATGATGGTAGTCCGGCTATCCGGACACCCCCTAATCCGGGACTCCCTCACCCATACTCAAGTTTCTAGTGAGCAAAGAGCTGCCAACTGATGAAATCCTGGCTCGGCAAGTACAACACCGAGCGGCATCTTACACCATAGTCAACAGAGAGCTGGTCAGGCGCAGCGTCACTGGTGTCTACCAGCGTTGCGTCGAGCCAGAGCAAGGCCAAGCAATTCTCAAAGACATCCATCAAGGCGAGTGCGGCCACCATGCGGCTTCAAGAGCACTCATCGCCAAAGCCTTCCGGCACAGTTTCTTCTGGCCAACCGCCTTGGAAGAGGCCAAAGAATTGGTCCAAAAGTGCAAAGGGTGCCAGAAGTTCCGCTCCAAGCCACATCAGCCGGCTTTCGCACTCAAGACTATCCCCATCGCCTAGCCATTTGCGGTTTGGGGCCTGGACATGGTGGGACCATTCAAAACAGCACGAGGCGGCCTAACTCACTTACTTGTCGCGGTGGACAAGTTCACCAAGTGGATAGAAGTAAAGCCCATCAAGAAGTTGAATGGTCCGACTGCAGTGACTTTCATCGCCGACATCATGACTCAGTACGGCATACCACACAACATCATCACCGACAATGGCACGAATTTCGCCAAAGGTGCCTTGGCCCGTTTCTGCGCGATACAGGGCATCCGACTGGACTTAGCGTCCGTTGCCCATCCGCAGTCAAACGGCCAGGTAGAGCGAGCAAACGGCCTCATCCTGTCTGGCATCAAGCCTCGGCTAGTCGAACCACTGGAACGTTTGGCCGGCTGTTGGCTTGACGAGTTGCCAGACGTCCTCTGGAGTCTGCGCACAACTCCAAACAAGTCAACCGGCTTCACACCTTTCTTCCTTGTCTACGGTGCTGAAGCCATCATCCCGACGGACATAGAGTTCGACTCCCCGCGAGTCACCATGTACACCAAGGAGGAGGCAGAAGAAGCACGTCAAGACGGTGTCGATCTACTGGAAGAGGGCCGGCTGTTGGCGCTCAGCCGGTCCAGCATCTACCAGCAGAGCCTGCGCCGATACTACAACAGGAAGGTCAGGCTGAGATCTTTCCAAGAGGGCAACCTTGTGCTCCGACTGATCCAGCGAACAGCCGGCCAGCACAAGCTGTCGGCACCTTGGGAAGGCCCCCTCATTATCAGCAAAGTGCTGGGCAACGACTCCTATTACCTGATCGACGCTCAGAAGCCCCGAGCATGCAAGAGGGACGACTCCGGCAAAGAGACGGAACGCCCATGGAATGCAAATCTTCTTCGAAGATTTTACAGTTGATGTAGTATGTATCACGCTACCCTTTGTATTAAAGTACCAAGACTTCGGGCCCCCCGAGACGAGCTCGGGGACTGCCCTTTTTGTTATCTGTATGATAAGAATTATGCCTTCGAGTATATTACTCTTTTCTTATGCCACTTGGCACCGGGCTCGACTAGTCGGCCCGGTGACTCGCCGCCTCACGCTATGAAATGCTTCCCGCAGTCGGACAAGTAGTGTGTGGTGCCTAAGACGTCTCCTATCAGAAGCCGCAGCTCGTAGAGCGACTGTTTGGTGGGCAGGAGTAAGGAAGAATGGGCGCCCACATGAAAAATGGCTAAGGACTCAAAGCATAAGCATAGCCTAAGCCGGCTTCCAGCCTCTCTTAGCAAAGCCGACTCTTTAGCAGTCGGCTTGCCGCTTTCTATCCAACTTGTGAAAAGACTCTAAAAATGGCCAAGTACTTGCCTTCCCAAAATAGCCAAGCATTTGATCCAGAGGCGGTCTGCAGAGCGGCCATCTGACTGGCAAGGCGGCGACTAAGGGAAGGCGGCAAAGGAAAAAGCCAAAAGAGCAATGAGCAAGGAAAGATAGAACTCGGATAAATATTTACACAGGCCCTTGGCCGAATCTTCAAATAGAAGTTCAAAATACACCCCACGGGTGGAATTGTTCGAATTAACAAGTTCTTCAAAGACTACTAGAACAGATAAAATGAAGGCAAGAACGGCAGCCTAGGAAGCGGCAGACGGGTTCGGAGGGTCGGAAGAGACGGCGGTGTCAGGCGCCAGGGCGGCCGGCTGGATGGTCTCGGCTTGGTCGTCTCCGGCGGCAGCCGGATCGGTTGGGCGCGGCTCGTTGCTGGAGGCGCAGTCGAGCTGAGGTTGGTCGCTCACTCCGCCTTCTGGCACCTCCGTCTCACCTCTGTCCTCCGCCTCACCTTCCTCCTTGGCGCTGGAACCGATCACCTCCGCCGAGTCCTCGTCATAATCCGGGTTCATCCCGAACCACTCCGGCGGCGCCTCCCTGCCGTCTTTAGCCCGATCAGGGACGAAGATGCTGGTGTCGGCATAGTCGGCGATCGCCGCAGCACGAGCGACGAGGGCGTCTTCCATAGCTACCAGCTCTGCCTGGGCCTCTGACCGGAACGCGGCCAGTCGGTCCAGGTCCAGCCCTGGATACCACGCCTTGACGAATTCCAAGGCCCGGCTCCAGCCCGGGCCGAGGAACCCTTCCAAGCCTCAAGACGACCAGCTACGACCTCCAGCCAGTCGGCAGTCCGACTAGCAGTGCGCAGAACCGGCATGTCTGGCCACAGGGCGGCAATGTCCTAGGCGCCGGCACGTTGAAGCCGGTGCAGCATCCGGTGGGCCGGCCGCAGACGAGCCTCGATGCTCAGAAGCTGCTCATCGAGGGTCCGGGGGGCGTTGGCGGCAATCTCCGCACCATCTGCCCTCCGCGCCTCGCGATCAGCCTCGATGGCTTGAGTGGCCGCCTGTGAGTGGCCGGGGAAGAAGTCTGCCAAGACAAAAAAGAAGCAATACAAAATCAGGAGTCAGCCCGACCCAGAGTCAGCGGCTCGAAGGAAACAAAGAAACTCACCGTCGACAATGTCCTCGATCTCATGGAAGCCGGAGGTCAGCTGTGCCTCCTTGTCGGTCCAGGAGGAGCGCTCGCTTTCGAACTCAGCCAGGAGAGCAGCCTCTCTCTTCTCCGCCTCGTCCTGCGCCTTCTTGAGCAGCTCCTTCTGCTCCGACAGCTGCGCGGCCAGTAGGTTGCGCTCCGCGGCGAGTTTGCTGCACTCCTCCCCCTAGGCACGCAAGGCGGTGTTGACCTCGCCCAGCTGCTGTTGGAGAGTGGTGTTGGCCTCTGAAGAATAAAAGGAAAAGACGTTAAGTCGTCAACAAAGAAGGTCGCCGGGAAGATCCGGCCCGACTGCACAGCAGTCGGCCCGAATCTCGGGGATTGCAGCCTGCGGGTGCACCAGCGCGCCCCCGCGAAGAAGGAGGACTCACTCCGACTCTCCGATAGGTCAACTGTCCGCCTGCCCAACTCCTCGACATTGCGGTTGAAGGCAATGACGCGGAGGTTGTGATACTCCTGTGATAAGAATTTCCAGACAAAGATAAGTATTGGAACTCGCCAGGAGTTCCGGGCCGCCTGCTCGGCAGCCGACCCAAAACTCGGGGACTACACCCAGTGGGTGCGCTGGCGCGCCCCCACAGAGAAGAACAAGGAAAAAACAAAGTCAAAAAAGAAAGCATACCCGGACGGCAACTCGCGACGCCAGATGCGCCTTGGTGCAGGCCTGGATAGCATCGCCCTCGGCTCGCAGTTTCGCCTGAACATCCAGAAGCGCCTGGTTCAGCGGGCCCGTGCCGCCTCCTCGCACCCACCCAACGGGCGCGGCACCCATCACCTCGGCGTCTGGGATGGCCGAGCTGGCGGCGCCGGTCTCCAGGGGGCGTGGCGCCGAAGTCGCCTTCTCAAGGCGGCGGCGCGTTGGCGAGGCGACTTGGAGGAGCAGCCTCGCCACGGACTCCTCCTCAGTTCGCGGCACTGGCGGGCCCGCCGGCTGTTTACCCTGCATGCTCCCGGACGGCGGCGGAGGCGGCGGTGGCGGCACGGCCGTGTCTGACATGGAGGCCTCGCCGCTATCCCTCTACATGACGGGGTTCTCGCCGCCAGCCTCCCCAGTCTTCCCAGTGAACTCCGGGGGCGGTGGCGCGGAGTTCAGCGGGACGACGAGCAACGCCGATTGGTGGTGCGCGGCCTCCTCAGCTTGCCGCCCTGCCGCAACGGCGGCTTCGGCCTCATCCAGTTTCCTCTGGGCGGAGGCCTCCGCCTTTTCAGCCTCCGCCTTCTCCAGACGGGCGGCCTCGTCCTCGTCGCGCTTCTCTCGTGCGTTCCTCTCCGTCGCCTCCCGGAGGTCGGCGGCGGGGTCAATCCGCCGAGTAGTGGCGGACATCTCTGCCGACCCCATGACGGAGGCGGCGGCGACCCTCTCAAAAGTAAGGGGAGCCCTGAAGCGAGAAAGGCATGTAAATGATTTGGGCAAAATTCACTAGTAAAAGACAAGACAAAGGCGGAGGCACTTACGCAGAGACCAGTGGAGGCTTCTTCACTTCCTTACGGAAGCGGTTGGCCTTCGCGATCGCCTTCTCCCGCTTGGTTGCGATGGCCGCCCCCTTGAACTTCTTCGACCGACCGCCAAGCAGGCTCGGCCCGGCTCGACACCTCTTCACGCCGCCTTGACCATCCAAGCCGGCGGAGGAATGAGGCGGGGCAACTTCCCCCTCGGCATCGTCATCAGGCCAGTCGGCAAAGGTGGCCGAGGGCCTGAAGCCTCCTCCTCTCCCTCCTCCTCCTCCTTCGGCGTCGGCCTCCATCACCGCGGCCCCCAAGTCAGGGTCATCGACGTCGCTCTCTGCTTGGTCGGGGACGAACTGATGGGGCGGGCCCGCGGTGCCGGCTGAAGGCTGGATGAGGGGGTTCTGACTCAAGAAAAAACCAAAGAGATCAGAAGTCGGATTCGGCTGCAAAGAAGATAGAAGAAAAAGAAAGACGACTTACAGCAGGCGGGGGGTTGGCGCGCGAGTACGGCTCCCTTCCGAACCGCCCATCCGCCGTGAGACTGCAGTTCACGATGTAGTTCACCGTGTCCGCCACCTCCGCGTGGGGCATGTCCTTGGAGCACATCCGACTCGGGTCCCGGTGGCCGCTCATCTGATAGATTAGATGAGGTCGGCGTTGGAGTGGGAGGACTCGGCGCGCCACAAAGGCGGCCAGCAGGTCGGCCCCAGTCAGACCCTCCGACTGCGTCAACACTCAGAGTCACGCAACGGCGGCGGCCCCAGCGGGAGTCAGCATCTTGACTCGGTGGGACCAGCTGGGGAGCCCCCCAGCCGGAGTGCCGGCTTCGTAAGGCGGCAGATGGACCCAGTCGCCGTCTGGGGTGACGTTCTTCACGTAAAAATATGACCGCTGCCACATCTTCACCGACTTGATCAGCGGAATGGTGGGGAATGGGTTGTCGGCCGTCGGTCTCCGTATCGCGATGAAGGCACCACACTGGGCCGGCACGCCGGCGACGTGCGTGCCGAGCTTGGATTGGAAGAATTCCCCCCACAGCTCGATGGTGGGGAGAACGCTGAGGAAGCCTTCGCATAGGGTGGCAAAGGCAGCCAGCAGCACCACCGTGTTCGGGGTGAGGTGGTGCGGCTGGAGCCCGTGGAACTCCAAGAAGGAGCGGAAGAAGCCGCTCGCCGGCAGCCCCAGGCCGCACATGAGGTGCGAGCGGAATACGACCCGCTCTCCCTCCTCCGGTGCCGGCGATATTTCCCTCTCCGGCGCGGCACGGGCTCGCACTAGGTCCGCACCGGGGAGGCGACGCGTCCTGCGGAGGAACTCGATATGGTCGTCGTCCACCTCGGAGCCATCCCACACACCGGAGCGCACGGCGGGAGGCGCGGCGGCGGAGGAAGAGCTCATCGCTGCGAGCGTGGCGTGGTTCGGTGCGGCGGCGAGAGGAAGAAGAAGCAAGAAGAAAGCAGAGGGAGTAGGGGAAATGGGCGCGCGTGCTCCGCTGCCCCCCTCCTCCCGCCTACTTATAGGCTCGTGGGCTGAGAAGCCGATGGGGCGGGCGTGGGATTAACTATGCACAGGCCCCCACACCCCCCACGATTTACCACACAGAGTAACTGCGCGCAGTTATGACGTGGGAATCCCAACCGCCCGCCTGGCCACAGCGGATCCGTTCGCGTGCCGAGGCGCGGTAGTGGCGGGCCCTCCGTGAAGCCCTGCCCGTCGCGCGCGTGGGGGGGTAGACTAACCCTGCCACGTGGCGTCACGCGACAGACCTGCAACAGGCGGCTGCCCGGAAGCTTATCAGGCACGCTGCCTGAACCCCACTACGACCTTCAAGCTCTCTAAGAGGCGAGATGGCTTTTTGTGAGTCCGACTCCAGCTAGTCGGCCTGGAGGAAGACAGCGGGCCAGGACCAAATTCCACCAGAAGGAAGAAACTGTTGAGACTCCTCGACATATCACCCTCGGTGTCTCACCAGCTTCGGGGACTACTGTCAGAGTAATGGGCCACGGGTAGGCTAACCCGAGCCCCAGAACCTTTCAAAACATTGGGGCAGACTGCGCCCCTCAAGACTCCGCGATAAGGAGCCACCTCCTGCGAGTCGGCGGCAAGGCCGCTGACTGTCCCTCACTGCCAAGTCCCAGGGACGACTTCGAGATAGGCCGACTCCTGTTGGCGGCTTCCAGAGAAGCCGGCTATGGGAGTCGGCCCACGACTCCAACCACCCCCTGCCTTCACCACGGTGGACGGGGCGGGGTACGGTCACTACGTGGCCGTCCCTGCCCCGCTTACGAAGGGCTGGCATGGCTATAGTGCGCCGTATCGCTCGAGATCTCCATCGTGGCGCGGCACTGTTGCCATGCCCGCCCTGACCTTAGCCCCCGTGGGTGGCGCACTGTACCCACGACGGCTTACCTGTATGGCCTAGAGACGGCGGGACCCGCCCATCAGCGGGGGTACAGAAGACGGCGAGAGCGCCACAAAGACGGTCCCGTGGGAGTCGGCCGGCCCCTCCCACGGGCCCCACACGCCATTAACCAGACAAGACGGGGAATGGCGACAGTGATCGTCCGCCAGGCGGCGGCACTGTTGCCACGACCCCATGACCAAGCCCGCGTCATTGGAAGCACGACTACAGTACCAGGCCTGTCGGTGGGGCCCACCAGTCGGTGGGCCCCAGCAGTCGGCAGAGAAGACGGCGGCCTGAGAGACAGACGGCTGGAACCCGCGCCCAGCCGGATTACCATTGTATCCCTGGGGAGCAGGCCGATATAATCCCCCCGGGGCACCCATGCAAGGGGGATTGCTCCTATTAGACTAGACCAGATCATATAGGAAGGATGGAGCTAGCCTCACCTTCTCCTACCTCCAGAAAACAGCTCAAGGAGCAACCTTGTACTCACTTTGCCATAGTGATCATGCGGAGACCCTACAGAGTAGCAGTAGGGGTGTTATCTCCATGGAGAGCCCTGAAGCTGGGTAAGATTCGCCGGCGTGCATGCCTTCGCCTCATCCCGTTTCCAGGCACCGGCGATGTTCTACTCGCCCCCACCATGATAAGCCATCCTTTGGCATATGTCGCATCCAACCCCCAACATTACTGCCGAGCAATTGATAGAAGAGCGCATAATTATGATGACATCTAAGGCAATGATCGTGAATATAGGCATCAAGTCTGTGTCAAGTAGACCGAAACGATCCTACATCTACTACTATTACTCCACACATCGACCGCTATCCAGCATGCATCTAGAGTATTAAGTTCATAAAGAACGGACTAACACATTAAGTAAGATGACATGATGTAGAGGAATTAACTCAAGCAATATGATGAAAACCCCATCTTTTTATCCCCGGTGGCAACAACAAAATATGTGCCTTGCTACCCCTACTGTCGCTTGGAAAGGACACCGCAAGATTGAACCCAAAGCTAAGCACTTCTACCATTGCAAGAAAAAACAATCTAGTAGGCCAACCTAAACTAATAATTCGAAGAGACTTGCAAAGATATCAAATCATGCATATAAGAATTTAGAGAAGACTCAAATAATATTCATAGATAATCTGATCATAATTCCACAATTCATCGGATCTTAGCAAACACACCGCAAAAGAGTATTACATCGAATCGATCTCCAAGAACATCAAGGAGAATGATACATCTCCAACGTATCTATAATTTTTTATTGTTTCATGCTATTATATTACCTGTTTTGGATGTTTAATGGGCTTTACTATGCACTTTTATATTATTTTTGGGACTAACGTATTAACCGGAGGCCCAGTCCAAATTGTTGTTTTTGGCATATTTTAGTGTTTCACAGAAAAGGAATATCAAACCCTGAAAACATCCAGGAGCACCACGAAACCCTATTTCCACTGCCGCAACCTTCTGTACCCGTGAGATCCCATCTTGGGGCCTTTTCCGGTGCTTCGTCGGAGGGGGAATCAATCACGGAGGGCTTCTACGTCAACACCATCGCCTCTCTGATGAAGTGTGAGTAGTTTACCACAGACCTTCGGGTCCATAGTTATTAGCTAGATGGCTTCTTCTCTCTCTTTGGATCTCAATACAAAGTTCTCCTCGTTCTTCTTGGAGATCTATTCGATGCAATTCTTTTTGTGGTGTGTTTGTCGAGTTCCAATGAATTGTGGGTTTATGATCAAGATTATCTATGAACAATATTTGAATCTCCTCTGAATTCTTTTATGTATGATTTGTTATCTTTGCAAGTCTTTTTGAATTATCAGTTTGGTTTGGCCTACTAGATTGATCTTTCTTGCAATGGGAGAAGTGCTTAGCTTTGGTTTCAATCTTGCGGTGTCCTTTCCTAGTGACAGCAGGGGCAGCAAGGCATGTATTGTATTGTTGCCATCGAGGATAAAAAGATGGGGTTTATATCATATTGCTTGAGTTTATCCCTCTACATTATGTCATCTTGCCTAATGCGTAACTCTGTTCTTAAGAACTTAATACTTTAGATGCATGCTGGATAGCGGTCGATGTGTAGAGTAATAGTAGTAGATGCAGAATCGTTTTGATCTACTTGTCGCAGACCTGATGCCTATATACATGATCATGCCTAGATGTTCTCATAACTATGCACTTTTCTATCAATTGGTCGACAGTAATTTGTTCACCCACCGTAATACTTATGCTATCTAGAGAGAATCCACTAGTGAAACCTATGGCCCCCGGGTCTATTTTCCATCATATAAGTTGATGATCTATTTTATTTTGCAATCTTTACGTTCCAATCTATATCATAAAAATACCAAAATATTTAACTTATTATCTCTATCAGATCTCACTTATGCAAGTGGATGTGAAGGGATTGACAATCCCTTTATCGTGTTGGTTGCAAGATTCTTATTTGTTTGTGCAGGTACGAGGGATTTGAGTGTAGCCTCCTATTGGATTGATACGTTGGTTCTCAAAAACTGAGGGAAATACTTACGCTACTTTGCTGCATCACCCTTTCCTCTTCAAGGGAAAACCAATGCATGCTCAAGAGGTAGCAAGAAGGATTTCCGGCGCCGTTGCCGGGGAGGTCTACGCACAAGTCAAGACATACCAAGTACCCATCACAAACTCTTATCCCTCGCATTACATTATTTTCCATTTGCCTCTCGTTTTCCTCTCCCCCACTTCACCCTAGCCATTTTATTCGCCCTCTCTTCGCCTCTTTTTTGCTTGCCTCTTGTGTCGTCGTTCATCATCATGGCTAGTCCTTCTATCATTGTTAGTACTCCCGATCATGAAGTTCTTAATTTTAAACAAAGGGAGGGAGAAAACCTAAAATATGCTTGGCATAGAATTTGCAATGCTCAGAATAGTTCTACTAGGAAGCAATCTACTTCCGTTCTTCTTCGCAATTTTTATGTAGGTATTACTCCTTGGAACAGATATATTCTTGATACCATTACCGGAGGGAATTTCTTGGGTAGCCATACTTTTGATTCTTATAATGCTATGATAGATTTGTTTGGTCCACCACCTCTTTTGGTTAATGGAACTGTTTTAACTTTGGAACATGTGATGCAAAGGCTTGAAATTATTGAAAATAAAGTTTCCACTATAGAGTTAATTGAAAATTTGGATAAAAAGATCCACAACCAAATTACCCAATATGGATCTAAGGTTGGAGTTACTCTGAATTTTTTTAAAGAAAAGGAACCTATAGTTAACGAAAGAATAGATCAAGATTCCACAAGAATCGGTAAACTTGAGGATATATTACCAACTTAGGGTCCGCCTTTTTTTCCGTGAAAAATACACCAAATACTCCTATTACCAAAATTGCCAAATTAATGTATGTTCCTAAAAATAAGGTTGAATCTTCTAGTAAGGAAAATGCGGATTTCAAATCAATAAGTGTTCACCCCAATTTTTTGCTACAAATGAATTTCTTGATTTATTGCCGAGGAGTTTAATCATTAATAAAAAGAAGGAAACTCCTAAGGGTTATATGTGTTTTATTGAAGAATTGAATGCCAAATATGGCAATACTTAGATCTATTCTTGTTTTCATGCCTGGCTAGGGGCGTTAAACGATAGCGCTTGTTGGGAGGCAACCCAATTTTATTTTTGTTGTTTGCTTTTTGTTCCTGTTTAGTAATAAATAATTCATCTAGCCTCTGGTTAGATGTGGTTTTATGTTTTAATTAGTGTTTGTGCCAAGTAAAACCTTTAGGATAACCTATGGTGATAGTTAATTTGATCTTGCTGAAAAACTGAAACCTTTGCGTGCACGAGAATAATTTTCATAAATCACAGAAACGTGCTTTTCAGTTGATTCGTTTTGCAGACGATTGCTAGACAAATTACCTAGGACTTCCTAATTTGGTAGAAGTTTTGAGGTTCCAGAAGTGTTCGAGAGTTATAGATTGCTACAGACTATTCTGTTTTTGACAGATTCTGTTTTCGTGTGTTGTTTCTTATTTTGATGAATCTATGGCTAGTATCGGGGTATGAACCATGGAGAAGTTGGAATACAGTAGATTTAACACCAATATAAATAAAGAATGAGTTTATTACAGTACCTTAAAGTGCTGGTTTGTTTTCTTGCACTAACGGAGCTCATGAGATTTTCTGTTGAGTTTTGTGTTGTGAAGTTTTCAAGTTTTGGGTAAATATTTGATGGATTACGGAATAAGGAGTGGCAAGAGCCTAAGCTTGGGGATGCCCAAGGCACCCCAAGGTAAAATTCAAGGACAACCAAAAGCCTAAGCTTGGGGATGCCCCAAAAGGCATCCCCTCTTTCGTCTTCGTCCATCGGTAACTTTACTTGATGCTATATTTTTATTCACCACATGATATGTGTTTTGCTTGGAGCGTCTTGTATGATTTGAGTCTTTGATTTTTAGTTTACCACAATCATACTTGGTGTAGACACCTTTTGGGAGAGACACACATGAATCGGAATTTATTAGAATACTCTATGTGATTCACTTATATCTTTTCAGCTAGATAATTTTGCTCTAGTACTTCACTTATATCTTTTTAGAGCACGCAAGTGGTTTTATTTTATAGAAATTATTGATCTCTCATGCTTCACTTATATTATTTTGAGAGTCTTTTAGAACAGCATGTTAATTTGCTTTGGTTAAAATTTTAGTCCTAATATGATGAGCATCCAAGATAGGTATAATAAAAACTATCATATAAAGTGCATTGAATACTATGAGAAGTTTGATACTTGATGATTGTTTTGGGATATGAGGATGGTAATATTAGGGTCATGCTAGTTTAGTAATTGTGAATTTGAGGAATACTTGTGTTAAAAGTTTGTGATTCCCATAGCATGCACATATGGTGAACCGTTATGTGATGAAGTTGGAGCATTATTTATTTATTGATTGTCTTATGTGTGGAGGTCGGGATCGCGCGATGGTTAACTCCTACCAACCCTTCCCCTAGGAGCATGCATGTAGTACTTTGTTTTGATGACTTGTAGATTTTTGCAATAAGTATGTGAGTTCTTTATGACTAATGTTGAGTCCATGGATTATACACACTCTCACCCTTCCACCATTGCTAGCCTCTCTAGTATCGCGCAACTTTCGCCGGTACCATACACCCACCATATACCTTCCTCAAAACAGCCACCATACCTACCTATTTTGGCATTTCCATAGCCATTCCGAGATATATTTCCATGCAACCTTTCACCATTACGTGTATTATGACACGCTCCATCATTGTCATATTGCTTTGCATGATCATATAGTTGACATCGTATTTGTGGCAAAGCCGCCATTCATAATTTTTCATACATGTCACTCTTGAATCATTGCACATCCTGGTATACCGCCGGAGTCATTCATATAGAGTCATATTTTGTTCTAAGTATTGAGTTGTAATTCTTGAGTTGTAAGAAAATATAAGTGTGATGATCTTCATTATTAGAGCATTGTCCCATGTGAGGAAAGGATGATGGAAGCAATGATTCCCTCACAAGTTGGGATGAGTCTCCGGACTTTATGAAAAATAAAAGAGGCCAAAGAAGCCCAAATAAAAAAAGGCCAAATAAGCCCACCAAAAAAATGAGAGAAAAAGAGAGAAGGGACAATCTTACTATCCTTTTACCACACTTGTGCTTCAAAGCAGCACCGTGATCTTCATGGTAGAGAGTCTCTTATTTTGTCACTTTCATATACTAGTGGGAATTTTTAATTATAGAACTTGTCTTGTATATTCCAATGATGGGCTTCCTAAAATTGCCCTAGGTCTTCGTGAGCAAGAAAGTTGGATGCACACCCACTTAGTTTCTTTTGATGACCTTTCATACACTTATAGCTCTAGTGCATCCGTCGCATGGCAATCCCTACTCACTCACATTGATATCTATTAATGGGCATCTCCATAGCCCGTTTATACGCCTAGTTGATGTGAGACTATCTTCTCCTTTTTTGTCTTCTCCACAACCACCATCCTATTCCACCTATAGTGCTATGTCCATGGCTCACGCTCCTGTATTACATGAAGATTTAAAAAGTTTGAGAATACTAAAGTATGAAAGATTGCTTGGCTAAAATCGGGGTTGTGCATGATTTAAATATTTTGTGTGATGAAGATAGAGCATAGCCAGACTATATGATTTTGTAGGGATAACTTTCTTTGGCCATGTTATTTTTAGAAGACATTATTACTTTGTTAGTATGCTTGAAGTATTATTACTCTTATGTCAATATTAAACTTTGGCCCTGAATCTTTCAGATCTGAACATTCATGCCACAATAAAGAAAATTACATTGAGAATTATGCTAGGTAGCATTCCACATAAAAAATTATGTTTTTATCATTTACCTACTTGAGGACGAGCAGGAACTAAGCTTGGGGATGCTTGATACGTCTCCAACGTATCTATAATTTTTGATTGTTCCATGCTATTATATTACCTGTTTTGGATGTTTAATGGGCTTTACTATGCACTTTTATATTATTTTTGGGACTAACCTATTAACCGGAGGCTCAGTCCAAATTGTTGTCTTTTGCCTATTTCAGTGTTTCGCAGAAAAGGAATATCAAACAGAGTCCAAACAGAATGAAACCTTCGGGAGAGTTGTTTTTGGAACAAACGCAATCCAGGAGACTTGGAGTGGACATCAAGAAAGAAACGAGGAGGCCACGAGGCAGGAGGGCGCGCCCAGGGGGGTAGGCGCGCCCCCACCCTCATGGGCCCCTCGTGGCTCCCCTGACCGACTTCGTTTGCCTATATATACTCATATACCCTGAAAACTTCCAGGAGCACCACAAAGCCCTATTTCAACCGCCGCAACCTTCTGTATCCGTGAGATCCCATCTTGCGGCCTTTTCCGGCGCTCCGCCGGAGGGGGAATCGATCATGGAGGGCTGCTACATCAACACCATAGCCTCTCCGATGAAGTGTGAGTAGTTTACGACAGACCTTCGGGTCCATAGTTATTAGTTAGATGGCTTCTTCTCTCTCTTTGGATCTCAATACAAAGTTCTCCTCGATCTTCTTGGAGATCTATTCGATGTAATTCTTTTTGCGGTGTGTTTGTCGAGATCCGATGAATTGTGGGTTTATGATCAAGATTATCTAAGAACAATATTTGAATCTCCTTTGAATTCTTTTATGTATGATTTGTTATCTTTGCAAGTCTCTTCGAATTATCAGTTTGGTTTGGCCTACTAGATTGATCTTTCTTGACATAGGAGAAGTGCCTAGCTTTGGCTTCAATCTTGCGGTGTCCTTTCCCAGTGATAGCAGGGGCAGCAAGGCACGTATTTTATTGTTGCCATCAAGGATAAAAAGATGGGGTTTATATCATATTGCTTGAGTTTATCCCTCTACATCATGTCATCTTGGCTAATGCGTTACTCTATTCTTATGAACTTAATACTCTAGATGCATGCTGGATAGCGGTCGATGTGTGGAGTAATAGTAGTAGATGCAGAATCGTTTCGATCTACTTGTCGCGGACATGATGCCTATATACATGATCATGCTTTGATATTCTCATAACTATGCACTTTTCTATCAATTCCTCACTAGTAATTTGTTCACCCACCGTAATACTTATGCTATATTGAGAGAAGCCACTAGTGAAACCTATGGCCCCCGGGTCTATTTTCCATCATATAAGTTTCTGATCTATTTTATTTTTCAATCTTTACTTTCCAATCTATATCATCAAAATACCAAAAATATTTATCTTATTATCTCTATCAGATCTCACTTTTGCAAGTGGCCATGAAGGGATTGACAACCCCTTTATCACGTTGGTTGCAAGGTTCTTATTTGTTTGTGTAGGTACGAGGGATTTGAGTGTAGCCGCCTACTGGATTGATACCTTGGTTCTCAAAAACCGAGGGAAATACTTACGCTACTTTCCTGCATCACCCTTTCCTCTTCAAGGGAAAACCAACGCATGCTCAAGAGGTAGCAGAGACCATGGTATTGAGAATAAAAGAGAGAGAAGAAGGCATCTAGATACTAGCTATGGACCTGTAGGTCTGTGGTAAACTACTCTAGCTTCATCAGAAGGGTAATGGTGTTGATGTAGAAGCCCTCCATGATCGAATCCCCCTCCGACAGGACACCAGAAAAGGCCCCTAGATGGGATCTCACGGGTACAGAAGGTTGCGGCAGTGGAAAAGTATTTTCGTGGCTCCCCTGATGTTTTTGGGGTATAAGAGTATATATAGGCGAAGGAACTAGGTCAGGAGAGCTCCGAGGGGCCCACGAGGTAGGGGCGTGCCCTACCCCCTGGGCGCGCTCTCCACCCTCGTGGGAGCCTCGTTGCATCTCCGACTTCATCTCCAAGTCTCCTGGTTTGCTTCTGGTCCAAGAAAGATCATCGTGAAAGTTTCATTCCGTTTGGACTCCGTTTGGTATTCCTTTTCTTCGAAACTCTAAAACAGGCAAAAAAACAAAAACTAGCACTAGGCTCTCGGTTAATAGGTTAGTCCCAAAAATAATATAAAATAGCATATAAATGCATATTAAACATCCAAAACAGATAATATAATAGCATGGAACAATCAAAAATTATAGATACGTTCACTACCGGAACAGGGCTCGATGCCGACGGCCAAACGTATGCCGACAGCCACCGTCGGCCTATTCCAGGCTATGCCGGCAGCTGGCCCTAGGCCCTCGGTGTACAACGCCTGTCGGGCTACCCAAGGATACGCCGACGGCCCCCGTCGGCAAAGAACGGTCGTCGGCTTATCCAGGTCTACGCCTACAGCTGCCGTTGGCATATATGGGCCGTCGACATAGCTGCGGACCCGGTGACCACGCCCATGTTGGGCGGCTAACAGCGTCGGTTCTATGCCGACGGTGGAGATGGGCGGCCGTCGGCATAGATATGGGTGCCATGTCATCGATCCAAAGCGCACCGACCAAGGACTATGTCGACAGCTGCCGTCGGCATAGATGACACGTCATTAATCCGCGCCGCACCGTCCTTGTGCCCTGGCCGCAGCTATGCCGACGACATATCTATATATATATTTTGCATAGCTATGTTTTTATGTTTTTTTACGTATTATTATTTGACTAACTTACATGTAGCATTTTTTAATATATATAAAAATACATACATTTTTTAGGTTCTATACAATGGGGCGTAACCCCCCTCACGGACGATACCGACACCGGCCGACACCTCGAGGGGGGAAACAGCCGCATCGGGTTTATACAGAGGGGACGTTGCTCCCAAGTGTTTATATATATGGGATGACCTACCACAACCGGTTGGTGTGGTGGCATGTTTGAAGAGGCGGCACACGTCTCCGGGGTGTGGCCCCCTCACGGACGGCGCCGTCGCTGACACGTCGAGGGGGGAAACGGCCGCGTCGGGTCTACATGGATGGGATCTTGCTGTGTGTTTGGCCCGGATGTTGCTCCTAGGTGTTCCTATGGGCTAACCTAACACAACCGGGTGGAGAGGTCCACTAGTCAAAGCCCATCCGTGTAAAGTCAAAGGGCTAGATCTCGTGGTCAACAGCTCCAGGGTTAGGCAAGACGGGGGCCCTGGGGGTAGCAATGCCACCGAAGCATCGCACCGGGCCCACATACATGCGGGGAGGTGTGGTGGTATTTCTGAAGAGGCGGCACACATCTCCGGGGTGTGTCCCCCCTCACGGATGGTGCCGCCGGCGGCACCTAGAGGGGGGAAACGGACGCGTCGTAAAAGTGCAACTATCCCTGGGTGATTTTGGTAATTCATTACAACATATATCTCCTTGAGCTAATGCTATTTCAAGATAAATATTTTAGGAAAGCTCAATAGTTGGCATGGCATGGATGAGAAATGTGGATTCCTCAAAATGCTAAGGACAAAAGGATTGGCTCAAGCTCAAAGCACAAGACTCTACATTTTACTTTTAGTGATCCGAGATCACATTGAGTCTATAGGAAAGCCAATACTATTAAGAGGGGGTGAGATGTTGCTTAATGAGTTCCTTGCTCAAAGTGCTTAGTGATATGCTCCAATGCCCTCAACTACTTTCTCATATCCACATATGTCCCAAACCAAAAGTCAAACTCGTCCCTACCAAAAGTCTTTATCCGGCGCCACCGAGTTCAATTGACATAGCCACTGCCAGAAACCCCAGTCTTTTCGGTCTCACCGATAGGGATCTCGGTATCACCGAGATGGGATTGTAATCTCTCTGTTTGCCTTTGTAATGTTTTGGTCAAACCAAGATGAGCGATTGGTCCCACCAAGATTGCAATGCAAATTTTCGGTTTCCCTTTTGTAACATTTCGGTCCAACCGAGATGAGCGAATCGGTCCCACCGAGTTTGCCTGACCAACTCTCTGGTTAGCTTATTACCAAAATCGGTCTCACCGAGTTTGGGTAATCGGTCCCACTGAGATTACGTTATGCCCTAACGCTAATGATATCGGTCCCACCGAGTTGACATGTTGGTCCCACCGAAATGCCTAACGGTCACATTATCAACTAAATCAGTGTGACCGAGTTTAATGATTAGGTCCCACCGAGTTTGGTAAGTTGTGTGTAACGGTTAGATTTTGTGTGGAGGCTATATATACCCCTCCACCCACTCTTCATTCGTGGAGAGATCCATCAGAACATGCCTACACTTCCACTATCCATTTTCTGAGAGAGAACCACCTACACTTGTGTTGAGATCAAGATCTTCCAGTCCTACCACATAAATCTTGATCTCTAGCCTTCCCCAAGTTGCGCTTCCACTCAAATCTTCTTTCCACCGAATCCATATCCTGAGAGAGAGAGAGAGAGAGAGTTGAGTGTTGGGGAGACTATCATTTGAAGCACAAGAGCAAGGAGTTCATCATCAACACACCATCTATTACCTTTTGGAGAGTGGTGTCTCCTAGATTGGTTAGGTGTCACTTGGGAGCCTCCGTCAAGATTGTGGAGTTGAACCGAGGAGTTTGTAAGGGCAAGGAGATCGCTTACTTCGTGAAGATCTACCCGAGTGAGGCAAGTCCTTCGTGGGCGACGGCCATGGTGGGATAGACAAGGTTGCTTCTTCCCGGACCCTTCGTGGGTGGAGCCCTCCATGGACTCGTGCAACTATTACCCTTCGTGGGTTGAAGTCTCCATCAACGTGGATGTATGATAGAACCACCTATCGGAACCACGGATAAAAAATCTCCGTGTCACCATTGCGTTTGCTTCCTCAAACTCCTCCCTTTACCTTCATATGCAATTGTTTACATTCCACTGCTATACTCTTAGAATTGCATGTGTAGGTTGATTGCTTGACTTGTGTTAAGTTGCTAAAATCTGCCAAGAACTAAAATTGGGAAAAGGCTAGATTTTGATTTGGTCAAGTAGTCTAATCACCCCCTCTAGACATACTTTCGATCCTACACATCGGGTCTACACGGAGGGGATCTTCTTGTGGGTTTGGCCCAGATGTTGCTCCCAGGTGTTCCTATGGCTGACCTAACACAACCGGGTGGAGAGGTCCGCTGGTCAAAGCACGTCCATCGAAAGGTAAAGGCTAGATCTCGCGGTCAACCGCTCCAGGGTTAGGCGGGACAAGGGCCCTGGGGGTAGCATTTCCACCCGAGCGTCGCACCAGGCCCTCATACATGTCGGGTGGTGTGGTGGCATGTCTGAAGAGGCGGCACGCGTCTCCGGGGTGTGTCCCCCCTCACGGACAGTGTCGCCGCCGGCACCTGGAGGGGGAAAACGAACGCGTCGGGTCTACACGGAGGGGACCTTGCTGTGGGTTTGGCCGGGATGTTGCTCCCAGGTGTTCCTATGGGCTGACCTAACACAACCGGGTGGAGAGGTCGGCTGGTCAAAGCACGTCTGTGGAAAGGCAAAGGGCTAGATCTCATGGTCAATCGCTCTAGGGTTAGGCGGGACGGGGGCTCTTGGGGGTAGCATTGCCACTGGAGTGTCGCACCGGGCCCTCATGCATGCCGGGTGGTGTGGTGACATGTCTGAAGAGGCAGTACACATCTCCGGGGTTTGGCCCCCCTCATGAACGGCGGCGCCGCCAACACGTGGAGGGGGGAAATGGCCGCGTCGGGTCTACACGGGCGGGATCTTGCTGTGGGTTTGGCCCGGATGTTGCTCCCAGGTGTTCCTATGGGCTGACCTAACACAACCGCGTGGAGAGGTCCACTGGTCAAAGCCCGTCCGTGGAAAGTCAAAGGGATAGACCTCGTGGTCAACCGCTCTAGGGTTAGGCGAGACGAGGGCCCTGGGGGGTAGCAATGTCACCAGAGCATCGCACCGGACCCACATACATGCGGGGAGGTGTGGTGGCATGTCCGAAGAGGCAGCACACATCTCCGAGGTGTGTCCCCCCTCACGGATGGTGCCGCCGGTGGCACCTGGAGGGGGGGGGAACGGACACGTTGGGTCTACATGGATGGGATCTTGCTGTGGGTTTGGCCCGGATGTTGCTACCAGGTGTTCCTATGGGCTGACCTAACACAACCGAGTGCAGAGGTCCGCTGGTCAAAGCACGTCCGTGGAAAGTCAAAGGGCTAGATCTCGTGGTCAACCGCTATAGGGTTAGGCGGGACGGGGGCCCTGGGGGTAGTATTGCCACCGGAGCATCGCACCGGGCCCTCATACATGCCGGGTGGTGTAGTGGAATGTCTGAAGAGGTGGCACGCATCTCCGGGGTGTGTCCCCCCTCACGGACGACGCCGGCGGCACCTGGAGGGGGGAAACGGACGCGTCGGGTCTACACGGAGGGGATCATGCTGTGGGTTAGGCCCAGATGTTGCTCCCAGGTTTTCCTATGGGCTCACCTAACATAACCTGGTGGAGAGGTCCACTGATACATCTCCAACGTATCTATAATTTTTTATTGTTCCATGCTATTATATTACCTGTTTTGGATGTTTATGGGCTTTATTTTATACATTATTATCATTTTTGGGACTAACCTACTAACCGGAGGCCCAACCCGTATTGCTGTTTTTTGTCTATTTCAGTATTTCGAAGGAAAGGAATATCAAACGGAGTCCAAACGGAATAAAACCTTCGGAAGCGTGATTTTTGGAATGAACGTGATCCAGAGGAATTGGAGTGCAAGTCAAGAAGCAGCTGATGAATTGTGGGTAGGGCGCCCCCCCTATAGGGCGCGCCCCCTGTCTTGTGGGCCCCTCGGGCGTCCACCGACATACTTCTTCCTCCTATATAAGCCTACATACCCCGGAAACGTCCAGGGATCAATCGAAACACAATTTCCACGACCGTAACCTTCTGTATCCGTGAGATCCCATCTTAGAGCCGTCTCCGGTGTTCTGCCAGAGGGGGGATCCACCACGGAGGGCTTCTACATCAACACCATAGCCCCTCCGATGAGTTGTGAGTAGTTTACCATAGACCTTCAGGTCCATAGTTATTAGCTAGCTGGCTTCTTCTCTCTTTTTGGATCTCAATACAATGTTCTCCCCCTCTCTTGTGGAGATCTATTTGATGTAATCTCTTTTTGCGGTGTGTTTGTCGAGATCCGATGAATTGTGGGTTTATGATCAAGTTTATCTATGGATAATAATTTAATCTTCTCTGAATTCTTTTATATGATTGAGTTATCTTTGCAAGTCTCTTCGAATTATCGGTTTGGTTTGGCCTACTAGATTGATCTTTCTTGCCATAGGAGAAGTGCTTAGCTTTGGGTTCAATCTTGCGGTGTTCTTACCCAGTGACAGAAAGGGTTGCAAGACACGTATTGTATTGTTGCCATCAAGGATAAAAAGATGGGGTTTATATCATATTGCTTGAGTTTATCTCTCTACATCATGTCATCTTGCTTAATGTGTTACTCTGTTCTTATGAACTTAATACTCTAGATGCATGATGGATAGCGGTCGATGTGTGGAGTAATAGTAGTAGATGCAGGCAGGAGTCGGTCTACTTGTTGCGGACGTCATGCCTATATAGATGATCATGCCTAGATAACGTCATAATTATTCGCTTTTCTATCAATTACTCGACAGTAATTTGTTCACCCATCGTAATACTTATGCTCTTGAGAGAAGCCACTAGTGAAACCTATGGCCCCCGGGTCTATCTCTTATCATATTTGCTTTCAATCTACTTTTATTTGCATCTTTATTTTCTGCAACTATATTATAAAATACCAAAAATATATTTATCTATTCATATTATCTCTATCAGATCTCACTTTCGCAAGTGGCCGTGAAGGGATTGACAACCCCTTTGTCACGTTAGTTGTGAGTTCTTTGTTTGTTTGTGTAGGTTCGTGGGACTTGTTGAGAAGCCTCCTACTGGATTGATACCTTGGTTCTCAAAAACTGAGGGAAATACTTACGCTACTGTGCTGCATCACCCTTTCCTCTTCAAGGAAAACCAATCCAAGCTCAAGACATAGCAAGAAGGATTTCTGGCGCCGTTGCCGGGGAGGTCTTCGCTCAAGTCAAGACATACCAAGTACCCATCACAAACTCATCTCCCTCGCATTTACATTATTTGCCATTTGCCTCTCGTTTTCCTCTCCCCCACTTCACCTTTGCTGTTTTATTCGCCCTCTCTTTCCCAATCTCCTGTCTTTTCTGCTTGCCATTTTCTTCCCCTCTCTTTCGTTTGTCGTTTTCTGTTTGCTTGTGTGTTGGATTACTTGTTGCCATGGCGCAAGATAATACCAAATTGTGTGATTTCTTGAATACCAATAATAATGATTTCCTTAGTACTCTGATTGCTCCTCTTAATGATGTTGAGTCTTGTGAAATCAATACCGTTTTGCTGAATCTTGTTATGAAAGATCAATTTGTGGCCTTCCTAGTGAAGATGCCACTACTCATCTAAACAACTTTATTGATTTGTGTGATATGCAAAAGAAGAAAGATACGGATAATGGTATTGTTAAACTGAAGCTTTTTCCATTTTCACTTAGAGATCATGCTAAAGTTTGGTTTTCATCTTTGCCTAAAAATAGTATTTATTCTTGGAACAAGTGCAAAGATGCTCTTAGCTCTAAGTATTTTCCTCCCACTAAGATCATCACTCTTACGAACGATATTATGAATTTTAAACAACTTGATCATGAGCATGTAGCCCAATCTTGGGAAAGAATGAAATTGATGATTCACAATTGCCCTACTCATGGTTTGAATTTATGGATGATCATACAAAAAATTTATGCCGGTTTGAACTTTGCTTCTAGAAATCTTTTAGATTCAGCCGCCGGAGGCACATTTATGGAAATCACTTTAGGATATGCTACAAAACTTATTGATAATATTATGGCTAATTATTCTCAATGGCATACCGAATGATCTACTAGTAAAAAAGTGCATGCTATAGAAGAAATTAATGTTTTGAGTGGAAAGATGGATGAGCTTATGCGATTGTTTGCTACTAAGAGTTCCTTTATTGATCCCAATGATATGCCTTTATCTACCTTGACTGATAATAATAATGAATCTATGGATGTGAATTTTGTTGGTAGAAATAATTTTGGAAACAATGCTTATAGAGGAAACTTTAATTCTAGATCAGTCCCTAGCAATTCCTCTAATAATTATTGAAATTCCTACAATAATTCTTATGGTAATTTTAATAAGATGCCCTCTGATTTTGAGAGTAGTGTGAAAGAATTTATGATTTCTCAAAAGAATTTTAATGCTTTGCTTGAAGAAAAATTGCTCAAAGTTGATGATTTGGCTAGGAACGTTGATAGACTTTCACTTGATGTTGATTCTCTCAAACTTAGATCTTCTCCTCCTAAGCATGATATCAATGAGTCTCTCAAAGCATGATAATTTCCATTGATGAGTGCAAGGAAAGAACCGCTAGATTGCGTGCTAAGAAAGATAGCTTTATAAAAGCGTGTTCTTCTAGTTATCATGAAAATAATTATGAAGATCTTAAAGTTATTGATGTGTCCCCTATTAGATCTTTGTTTTGTAATATGAATCATGAAAATAATGGGACTTAAGATGAGTCAACTTTATTTAGAAGGCGTCCCAAGAATTCGGAGTTTTTAGATCTTGATGCTAAATTTGATAACAGTGGGATTGGAGAGGTCATGACTTTAAATAGTATTGAACCCACTATCTCGGATTTCAAGGAATTTTATTATGATAATTGTTCTTTAGAAAGTTGTATTTCCTTGTTACAATCCGTTTTTAATTCTCCACATGCTTATAGTCAAAATAAAGCTTTTACCAAACATATCGTTGATGGCTTCATGCAATCTTTTGATGAAAAACTTAATTTGGAAGTTTCTATACCTAGAAAACTTAATGATGAGTGGGAACCTACTATAAAGATTAAAAATAAAGATCATGAGTGTTTTGCTTTGTGTGATTTGGGTGCTAGTGTTTCCACGATTCCGAAAACTTTATGTGATATTCTAGGTTTCCATGATCTTGATGATTGCTCTTCAAATTTGCATCTTGCAGATTCCACCATTAAAAAGCCAATAGGAAGGATCAATGATGTCCTTATTGTTGCAAATATAAATTTGGTTCCCGTTGATTTTATCGTTATAGATATAGATTGCAATATTTCTTGCCCTATTATTCTTGGTAGACCTTTCCTTAGAACGATTGGTGCGGTTATTGATATGAAGTAAGGGAATATTAGATTCCAATTTCCATTAAAGAAAGGCATGGAGCACTTTCCAAGAAAGAAATTCAAATTACCTTATGAATCTATCATGCGAGCTACTTATGAACCAAGTGCCAAAGATGGCACTACTTAGATCTATCTTCGCTTTTATGCCTAGCTAGGGGCGTTAAACGATAGCGCTAGTTGGGAGGCAACCCAATTTTCTTTCTATTTTTTGTTTTTGTTCCTGTTTAGTGTTAAATTTTGTTTCTACTTTATGTTTAGATGTGTTTTCATGTTTTATTTAGTGTTTGTGCCAAGTAGAACCTATAGTATAACCTATGATATGAGTTGATTTGATTCTGCTGAAAAACAGAAACTTTGCGCTCACGAGAAAAAAATCAATAAATCACAAGAACGAGCTTTTGCATTGATTATTTTTTCTTCTGTTCAATAATGATATTTTTAGGAAGTCTTATTTTGGTAGGATTTTTGAGGATCCATAAGTTTGCGTTAGTTACAGATTGCTACAGACTGTTCTGTTTTTGACAGATTCTGTTTTTCGTGTGTTGTTTGCTTATTTTGATGCATCTATGGCTAGTATGTAAGGGTATGAACCATAGAGAACTTGGAATACAGTAGGTTTTAACACCAATTTAAATAAAGAATGAGTTCATTACAGTACCTTATGTGGTGGTTTTGTTTTCTTTCACTAATGGAGCTTATGAGATTTCCTATTGAGTTTTGTGTTGTGAAGTTTTCAAGTTTTGGGTAAAGATTTGATGGACTATGGAATAAAGGGTGGCAAAAGAATAAGCTTGGGGATGCCCAAGGCACCCCAAGATATTCAAGAATAGCCAAAAGCCTAAGCTTGGGGATGCCCCCGGAAGGCATCCCCTCTTTTGTCTTCGTTCATTGGTAACTTTACTTGGAGCTATATTTTTATTTGTTATAGATATGTGTTTTGCTTGGAGCGTCGTGTATTATATTAGTCTTTGCTTGTTAGTTTACCACAATCATCCTTGCTGTAACACACCTTTCGGGAGAAGCCTATTTGCTTAGGATTTGATAGAATACTCTATGTGCTTCACTTATATCTTTTGTGCTTGATAGTTTTTTGCTCTAGTGCTTCACTTATATCTTTTAGAGAACGGTGGTGTATTAATTTTGAAGAAATTGTTGATATCTCATGCTTCACTTATATTATTTTGAGAGTCTTTTAGAACAGAATGGTATTTTCTATGGTTATAAATTGGTCCTAGAATGATGAGCATCCAAGTTGGGTATAATAAAAACTATCATAGGAAGTGAATTGGATGCTATGATCAACTTGATACTTGATGATTGTTTTGAGATAGGGAGGTAGTGATATTAAAGTCATGCTAGTTGGGTGATTATGAATTTAAATAATGCTTGTGTTGAAGTTAGCAAGTCCCGTAGCATGCACGTATGGTTAAATTTGTGTAACAAATTTGAAGCATGAAGTGTACCTGGCTTGTGCATCCTTATGAGTGACGGTCGGGGACGAGCGATGGTCTTTTCCTACCAATCTATCCCCCTAGGAGCATGCGCTTAGTGCTTGGTTTTTGATGACTTCTAAATTTTTGCAATAAGTATATGACTTCTTATGACTAATGTTGAGTCCATGGATTATACGCACTTTTACCTTTCCATCATTACTAGCCTCTTCGGTACTATGCATTGCCCTTTCTCACCTTGAGAGTTGGTGCAAACTTCGCCGGTGCATCCAAACCCCGTGATATGATACGTTCTATCACACATAAACCTCCTTATATCTTCCTCCAAACAGCCACCATACCTACCTATTTATGGCATTTCCATAGCCATTCTGAGATATATTGCCATGACATACATTTCTTTTGTCATATTGCCATTGCATGATCATGTAGTTGACATCGTATTTGTGGCAAAGCCACCATGCATAATTTTATACATGTCACTCTTGATTCATTGCACCATCCCGGCACACCGCCGGAGGCATTCATATAGAGTCATATCTTGTTCTAGTTTCGAGTTGTAATTCATGTGTTGTAATCAATAATAGTGCGATGATCATTATTATTAGAGCATTGCCCAAAAAAGGAAAGGCCAAAAAGAAAAAAAAGAAAGGCCAAAATAAAAAAAGAAAAAAAAGAAGAAAAAAAGAAAATAAATAAATAAAAAGGGCAATGCTACTATCTCTTTTTCCACACTTGTGCTTCAAAGTAGCACCTTGTTCTTTATAGAGTCTCATATATTGTGCTTCAAAGTAGCACCATGTTCTTCATGTAGAGAGTCTCATAGGTTGTCACTTTCATATACTAGTGGGAATTTGTCGTTATAGAACTTGGCTTGTATATTCCTACGATGGGCTTCCACAAATGCCCTAGGTCTTCGTGAGCAAGCAAGTTGGATGCACACCCACTAGTTTTCTTTTGTTGAGCTTTCATTCATTTATAGCTCTAGTGCATCCGTTGCATGGCAATCCCTACTCCTCATGTTGACATCAATTGATGGGCATTCTCATAGCCCGTTGATTATCCTCGTCAATGTGAGAGTTTCTCCTTTTTTTGTCTTCTCAACACAATCCCCAATCATTATTCTATTCCACCCATAGTGCTATATCCATGGCTCACGCTCATGTATTGTGTGAAGGTTGAAAAAGTTTGAGATTATTTAAGTACGAAACAATTGCTTGGCTTGTCATCGGGGGTATAGAAGTTGGGAACATATTTGTGTGACGAAAATGAAGCATAGCCTAAGTATATGATTTTGTAGGGATGAACTTTCTTTAGCCATGTTATTTTGAGAAGACATGATTGCTTTTATTAGTATGCTTAAAGTATTGTTATTTCTTTTGTCAATATGAACTTTTATCTTGAATCATTTGGATCTGAACATTCATGCCACAGTAAAGAAAATTAGATTGAGAATTATGCTAGGTAGCATTCCACATCAAAAATTCTGTTTTTATCATTTACCTACTCGAGGACGAGCAGGAATTAAGCTTGGGGATGCTTGATACGTCTCCAACTTATCTATAATTTTTTATTGTTTCATGCTATTATATTACCTGTTTTGGATGTTTTTGGGCTTTATTTTATACATTATTATCATTTTTGGGACTAACCTACTAACCGGAGGCCCAACCCGTATTGCTGTTTTTTGTCTATTTCAGTATTTCGAAGGAAAGGAATATCAAACGGAGTCCAAACGGAATAAAACCTTCGAAAGCGTGATTTTTGGAACGAACGTGATCTAGAGGACTTGGAGTGCAAGTCAAGAAGCATCTGAGGCGGCCACTAGAGGGTAGGGCGCGCCCCTGTCTCGTGGGCCCCTCGGGCGGCCACCGACGTACTTCTTCCTCCTATATAAGCCTACATACCCCAAAAACATCCATGGAGCAACCGAATTACAATTTCCACCACTGTAACCTTCTGTATCCGTGAGATCCCATCTTGGAGCCATCGTCGGCGTTCTGCCGGAGGGGGGGATCCACCACGGAGGGCTTCTACATCAACACCATAGCACCTCCGATGAGTTGTGAGTAGTTTACCACAGACCTTCGGGTCCATAGTTATTAGCTAGTTGGCTTCTTCTCTCTTTTTGGATCTCAATACAATGTTCTCCCCCTCTCTTGTGGAGATCTATTCGATGTAATCTCTTTTTGCGGTGTGTTTGTCGAGATCCGATGAATTGTGGGTTTATGATCAAGTTTATCTATGGATAATAATTGAATCTTCTCTGAATTCTTTTATATGATTGAGTTATCTTTGCAAGTCTCTTCGAATTATCGGTTTGATTTGGCCTACTAGATTGATCTTTCTTGCCATGGGAGAAGTGCTTAGCTTTGGGTTCAATCTTGCGGTGTTCTTACCCAGTGACAGAAAGGGTTGCAAGACACGTATTGTATTGTTGCCATCGAGGATAAAAAGATGGGGTTTATATCATATTGCTTGAGTTTATCCCTCTACATCATGTCATCTTGCTTAATGTGTTACTCTGTTCTTATGAACTTAATACTCTAGATGCATGCTGGATAGCGGTCGATGTGTGGAGTAATAGTAGTAGATGCAGGCAGGAGTCGGTCTACTTGTTGCGGACGTGATGCCTATATACATGATCATGCCTAGATAACCTCTTAATTATTCGCTTTTCTATCAATTGCTCGACAGTAATTTGTTCACCCACCGTAATACTTATGCTCTTGAGAGAAGCCACTAGTGAAACCTATGGCCCCGGGTCTATCTCTCATCATATTTGCTTTCAATCTACTTTTATTTGCATCTTTATTTTCTGCATCTATATTATAAAATACCAAAAATATATTTATTTATTCATATTATCTCTATCAGATCTCACTTTCGCAAGTGGTCGTGAAGGGATTGACAGCCCCTTTCTCGCATTGGTTGCGAGTTGTTTGTTTGTTTGTGTAGATTCGTGGGACTTGTTGAGAAGCCTCCTACTGGATTGATACCTTGGTTCTCAAAAACCGAGGGAAATACTTATGCTACTGTGCTGCATCACCCTTTCCTCTTCAAGGAAAACCAACGCAAGCTCAAGACGTAGCATCCACTGGTTAAAACCCGTCCGTGGAAAGTCAAAGGGCTAGATCTCGTGGTCAACCGCTCCAGGGTTAGGCGAAACGGGGGCCCTGGGGGTAGCAATGCCACCGGAGCGTCACACCGGGCCCACATGGGGAGGTGTGGTGGCATTTCTGAAGAAGCGGCATGCTTCTCTAGGGTGTGTCCCCCCTCACGGACGACACCGTCGACGGCACTTGGAGGGGGAAAATGGATGTGTCGGGTCTACACGGAGGGGATCTTGCTGTCGGTTTGGCCCAGATGTTGCTACCAGGTGTTCCTATGGGCTGACCTAACACAACTGGGTGGAGAGGTCCGCTGGTCAAAGCACGTCCGTGGAAAGGCAAATTGCTAGATCTCGTGGTAATGCTCCAGGGTTAGGCGGGACGGGGGCCCTAGGGGGGTAGAATGGCCACCGAAGCGTCGCACCGGGCCCTCATACATGTCGGGTGGTGTGGTGGCATGTCTGAAGAGGCGACACATGTCTCCGGGGTGTGCCCCCCCTCACGGACGGCGTCACCGTCGGCACCTGGAGGGGGGAAACGAACGCATCGGGTCTACACGAAGGGGATCGGTGGTCGTCGGAGGGTATAGGAAGGCTAGTCTAATTAACATAGTGGAAACATAATTTCTTTTAGAAAATGAATAATGTTGATGCATAAAAAAAGGAAAATATGTATGATTGGCATTGTCAGCTATGCCGACGGCTAAGCTGTCGGCATACCCCCTCCCCCTTATCCACCCGCGGGCAACCCCCTCCACTCATTATCCCCATCTTGCCCGGCCTGACCCTGACCACCCGCCCCCACCCTTCCCGCCACCGCCGCTGTTGCCCAGCTCCACCCGCGCCGCTGCCGCCCAGCTCCAACCCCCACCCGTCGCTCCCCGCCGCCCAGATCCACCCCCACCCGCACCGCGCGCCACTGCGAACCTCTCCGCCCCTCCTCGCGCCGCGGCTGCTGCTACCTCTTGAGCACTGCGTTGGATTTTCCCGAAGAGGACAGGATGATGCAGTAAAGTAGCGTAAGAATTTCCCTCAGTTTTTGAGAACCAAGGTATCAATCCAGTAGGAGATCACGCACGAGTCCCTCGTACCTACACAAAACGATAGCTACTCGCAACCAACGCGATTAGGGGTTGTCAATCCCTTCACGGTCACTTACGAGGGTGAGATCTGATAGAGATGATAAATAAATTTTTTGGTATTTTTGATAGATAGATGCAAAGTAAAAATAAAAGGCAAAGTAAAAACAAAGTAAGTAAATAAAGTAATAGAGATTGATATGATGAGAATAGACCCGGGGGCCATAAGTTTCACTAGTGGCTTCTCTCAAGAGCATAAGTATTCTACGGTGGGTGAACAAATTACTGTTAAGGAATTGATAGAATTGAGCATAATTATGATGTTATCTAGGTATGATCATGTGTATAGGCATCACGTCCGAGACAAGTAGATCGAAATTATTCTGCAGCTACTACTATTACTCCACTCATCGACCGCTATCCAGCATGCATCTAGAGTATTAAGTTAAAAACAGAGTAACGCATTAAGCAAGATGACATGATGTAGAGGGATAAATTCATGCAATATGATAAAAACCCCATCTTGTTATCCTCGATGGCAACAATACAATACGTGCCTTGCAACCCTTTTTGTCACTGGGTAAGGACACCGCAAGATTGAACCCAAAGCTAAACACTTCTCCCATTGCAAGAACTACCAATCTAGTTGGCCAAACCAAATGGATAATTCGAAGAGACTTGCAAAGATAACTCAATCATACATAAAAGAATTGAGAGAACATTCAAATATTATTAATAGATAAGCTGGATCATAACCCATAATTCATCGGTCTCAACAAACACACCGCAAAAAGAAGATTACATCGAATAGATCTCCACAAGAGAGGGGGAGAACATTGTATTGAGATCCAAAAAGAGAGAAGAAGCCATCTAGCTACTAGCTATGGATCCAAAGGTCTGAAGTAAACTACTCACACTTCATCGGAGAGCCTATGGTGTTGATGTAGAAGTCGTCTGTGGTAGATGCCCTCTCCGGCGGAGCTCCGGAACAGGCCCCAAGATGGGATCTCACGGATACAGAAAGTTGCGGCGGTGGTATTAGGGTTTTGGCTCCGTATTTGATCTGACGGGGATACATAGGTATATATAGGAGGAAGGAGTACGTCGGTGGAGCAACAGGGGGCCCACGAGGCAGGGGGGCGCCCCCAGGGGGGCGCCCTCCACCCTCATGACCGCCTCTGGCACTTCTTGGAGTAGGGTCCAAGTCTCCTGGATCACATTCGGTGAGAAAATCACGTTCCCGAAGGTTTCATTCCGTTTGGACTCCGTTTGATATTCTGTTTCTTCGAAATACTAAAATAGGCAAAAAACAACAATTCTGGGCTGGGCCTCCGGTTAATAGGTTAGTCCCAAAAATAATATAAAAGTGGAAAATAAAGCCCAATATAGTCCAAAACAGTAGATAAAGTAGCATGGAGCAATCAAAAATTATAGATACGTTGGAGACGTATCAGGCATCCCCAAGCTTAATTCCTGCTCGTCCTCGAGTAGGTAAATGATAAAAAAGAATTTTTGATGCGGAGTGATACTTTGGCATAATTTCAATGTAAATCTTCTTAATTGTGGTATGAATATTCAGATCCGAAAGATTCAAGACAAAAGTTCATATTGACATAAAAGTAATAATTCTTCAAGCATACTAATCAAAGCAATCATGTCTTCTCAAAATAGCATGGTTAAAGAAAGTTATCCCTACAAAATCATATAGTCTGGCTAAGCTCTATCTTCATCACACAAAATATTTAATCATGCACAACCCCGATGACGAGCCAAGCAATTGTTTCATACTTTAGTAATCTCAAACTTTTTCAACTTTCACGCAATACATGAGCGTGAGCCATGGACATAGCACTATAGGTGGAATAGAATGGTGGTTGTGGAGAATACAAAAGGAGAAGATAGTCTCACATCAACTAGGCGTATCAATGGGCTATGGAGATGCCCATCAATAGATATCGATGTGAGTGAGTAGGGATTGCCATGCAACGGATGCACTAGAGCTATAAGTATATGAAAGCTCAACAAAATAAACTAAGTGGGTGTGCATCCAACTTGCTTGCTCACGAAGACCTAGGGCACTTTTGAGTAAGCCCATCATTGGAATATACAAGCCAAGTTCTATAATGAAAAATTCCCACTAGTATATGAAAGTGACAACATATGAGACTCTCTATCATGAAGATCATGGTGCTACTTTGAAGCACAAGGGTGGTAAAAGGATAGTAGCATTGTCCCTTCTCTCTTTTCTCTCATTTTTTTATTTGGGCCTTTTTTATGGCCACTCTTTTTTTTCGTCCGGAGTCTCATCCCGACTTATGGGGGAATCATAGTCTCCATCATCCTTTCCTCACTGGGACAATGCTCTAATAATGATGATCATCACACTTTTATTTTTCTTACAACTCAACAATTACAACTTGATACTTAGAACAAAATATGACTCTATATGAATGCCTCCGGTGGTGTACCGGAATATGCAATGAATCAAGAGTGACATGTATGAAAGAATTATGAAGGTGGCCTTGCCACAAATACAATGCCAACTACATGTTCATGCAAAAAGCAATATGACAAAAGTAATGTATGTCATATGAACAGAACGGTGGAAAGTTGCATGGAAATATATCTCAGAATGGCTATGGAAATGCCATGATAGGTAGGTATGGTGGCTGTTTTGAGGAAGGTATATGGTGGGTGTATGATACCGGCGAAAAGTGCGCGGTATTAGATAGGCTAGCAATGGTGGAAGGGTGAGAGTGCGTATAATCCATGGACTCAAAAACCAAAGCACTAAACGCATACTCCTAGGGGGATAGATTGGTAGGAAAAGACCATCACTCGTCCCCGACTGCCACTCATAAGGAAGACAATCAATAAATAAAATTGTGCTCCGACTTCATCACAAAGCGGTTCACCATACGTGCATGCTACGGGAATCACAAACTTCAACACAAGCATTCTTTAAATTCATAATCACCCCAACTAGCATTGCTTTGATATTATCACCTCCATATCTCAAAACAATTATCAAGCATCCAACTTATCTTAGTATTCAACGCACTCAAAAGAAAGTTTCACATATCTTGAATACCAAGTATATTATCTTTAAGCAAATTACCATGCTATTAACAACTCTCAAAATAATCTAAGTGAAGCATGAGAGATAAATAGTTTCTTTAAAACAAATCCACCACCGTGCTCTAAAAGATCTAAGTGAAGTACTAGAGAAAAAATTATTACGCTCAAAAGATATAAGTGAAGCACTATGAGCAAAACTATCAAGCCCAAAAGATATAAGTGAAGCACTATGAGCAAAACTATCAAGCTCAAAAGATATAAGTGAGGCACATAGAGTATTCTAGCAAATTCCAAATCATGTATGGCTCTCTCAAAAGGTGTGTACAGCAAGGATTATTGTGGTAAACTAACAAGCAAAGACGCAAATAATACAAGACGCTCCAAGCAAAACACATAACATGTGGTGAATAAAAATATAGCTCCAAGTAAATTACCTATGGAAGTAGACGAAAAAGGGGATGCCTTCCGGGGCATCCCCAAGCTTTGACTTTTTGGTGTCCTTGGATTATCTTGGGGGTGCCATGGGCATCCCCAAGCTTAGGCTCTGGCCACTCTTCCTTCCATAATCCATCAAAAGAATTCACCCAAAACTTGAAAACTTCACAACACAAAACTCAATAGAAATCTTGTGAGCTTCGTTAGTGAAAGAAAATAAAAGACTACTTTAAGGTACTGTAATGAACTCATTATTTATTTATATTGGTGTTAAACCTACTGTATTCCAACTTCCTTATGGTTTATAAACTAATTTATTAGCCATAGATGCATTGAAATAAGCAAACAACACACGAAAAACAGAATCTGTCAAAAACAGAACAGTCTGTAGCAATCTGTAACTAACACAAACTTCTGGAACTCTAAAAATTCTAACAAAATAGGACGTACTGGACAATTTGTTTATGGATCAGCAGTGAAAAGAGTCAATGCAAAATCACGTTTCTGTGATTTATTGATTTTTTTCTCGTGAGCGCAAAGTTTCTGTTTTTCAGCAGAATCAAATCAACTATCATCATAGCTTATCCTATAGGTTCTACTTGGCACAAACACTAATTAAAACATAAAACCACATCTAAACAGAAAGTAGAAACAAAATTTAACACTAAACAGGAACAAAAACAAAAAAACAAAAGATAAAATTGGGTTGCCTCCCAACAAGCGCTATCGTTTAACGCCCCTAGCTAGGCATAAAAGCAAGGATAGATCTAGGTTTTGCCATCTTTGGTAGGCAATCCATAGTGGCTCTCATGATAGATTCATATGGTAATTTTATTTTCTTTCTAGGGAAGTGTTCCATACCCTTTTTTAAGGGAAATTGGAATCGAATATTCCCTTCCTTCATATCAATAATTGCACCAATCGTTCTAAGGAAAGGTCTACCAAGAATAATAGGACATGAAGGATTGCAATCTATATCAAGAACGATAAAATCTACGGGCACATAATTCCTATTTGCAACAATAAGAACATCATTAATTCTTCCCATAGGCTTTTTAATAGTGGAATCCGCAAGATGCAAGTTTAGAGAGCAATCATCAAAAACACGGAAATCTAGCAAATCACATAAAGTTTTGGGAATAGTAGAGACACTAGCACCCAAATCACACAAAGCATGAAACTCATAATCTTTAATTTTAATTTTGATAGTAGGTTCCCACTCATCATAGAGTTTTCTAGGGATAGAAACTTTTAACTCAAGTTTTTTTTCATAAGATTGCATCAAGGCATCAACAATGTGTTCGGTAAAGGCCTTATTTTGACTATAAGCATGAGGAGAATCTAGCACGGATTGCAACAAGGAAATACAACCAATCAAAGAGAAATTTTCATAATTAAATTCCTTGAGATCCAAAATAGTGGGTTTAGCGGCATCTAGGTTTTTATTTCTTTCAATCCCACTTTCATCAATTTCATCATCAAGATCTAGAAACTCCGAATTCTTAGAATGCCTTCTAGGTAAAGGAAGATCATATTCAGTTTCATCAAGATTCATATTGCAAAACAAAGATTTAATGGGGGACACATCAATAACTTTTAGATCTTCATCTTGATTTTCATAGGAATTGGAAGAACATGCTTTAATAAAGGCATATTTGGAAGCACGCGTCCTAGTGGTTCTTTCTTTGCACTCATCAATGGAAATTCTCATGGCTTTGAGAGACTCATTGATATCATGCTTAGGAGGAATAGATCTAAGCTTTAAAGAATCAATTTCAAGAGAAATTCTATCAATGTTCCTAGCCAAATCATCATCTTTAAGCAATTTCTCCTCAAGCAAAGCATTAAAATTCTTTTGTGAATTCATAAACTTTTTAACACTACTCTCAAATTCAGAGGGAATCTTATTAAAATTTCCATTAGAGTTGTTGTAGGAATTTCCATAATTACTAGAAGGATTACTAGGATAAGGCCTAGGATTAAAATTCCCTCTATACGCGTTATTTCCAAAACTATTCCTACCAACAAAATTCACATACATAGATTTATTATTATTCTCAATCAAAGTAGATAAAGGAATATCATTGGGATCAAGAGAAGTATTTTTAGTAGCAAACATCTTCATAAGTTCATCCGTCTTTTCACTCAAAATATTGATTTCTTCTATAGCATGCACTTTTTTTACTAGAAGATCTTTCGGTGTGCCATTGAGAATAATTAGCCATAATATTATCAAGTAATTTTGTAGCATCTATTAATGTAATTTCCATAAACATGCCTCCCGCGACCGAATCTAAAAGATTTCTAGAAGCAAAATTCAATCTGGCATAAAAAATTTGTATGACCATCCATAAATTCAAACCATGAGTAGGGCAATTGCGAAGCATCAATTTCGTTCTTTCCCAAGATTGGGCAACATGCTCATGATCAAGTTGTTTAAAATTCATAATATCGTTCCTAAGAGTGATGATCTTAGCGGGAGGAAAATACTTAGAGATAAAAGCATCTTTGCTCTTGTTCCAAGAATCAATACTATTTTTAGGCAAAGATGAAAACCAAACTTTAGCACGATCTCTAAGTGAAATGGAAATAACTTCAATTTGACAATATTATTATCCGTATCTTTCTTCTTTTTCATATCACACAAATCAACAAAATTGTTTAGATGAGTAGCGGCATCTTCACTAGGAAGGCCGGCGAATTGATCTTTCATAACAAGATTTAGCAAAGCGGTATTGATTTCACAAGACTAGTCATTATTAAGAGGAGCAATCGGAGTACTAAGGAAATCATTATTATTGGTATTCGAGAAATCACACAATTTGGTATTATCTTGCGCCATGGCAACAAGTAATCCAACACACAAGCAAACAGAAAGGCAACGGGAAAACGGCAAACAGGAAAGAGAGGAGGAGATTGGGAAAGAGAGGGCGAATAAAACGGCAAGGGTGAAGTGGGGGAGAGGAAAACGAGAGGCAAATAATGTAATGCAAGAGATAGGGATTGTGATGGGTACTTGGTACAGTTGACTTTTGCACAAACTCCCCGGCAACGGCGCCAGAAATTCTTCTTGCTACCTCTTAAGCACTGCGTTGGATTTCCCCGAAGAGGAGAGGATGATGCAGTAAAGTAGCGTAAGTATTTCCCTCAGTTTTTGAGAACCAAGGTATCAATCCAGTAGGAGATCACGCACGAGTCCCTCGTACCTACACAAACCAATAGCTACTCGCAACCAACGTGATTAGGGGTTGTCAATCCCTTCACGGTCACTTACGAGGGTGAGATCTGATAGAGATGATAAATAATAGTTTTGGTATTTTTGATAGATAGATGCAAAGTAAAAATAAAAGGCAAAGTAAAAAGAAAGCAAGTAAATAAAGTAATAGAGATTGATATGATGAGAATAGACCCGGGGGCCATAGGTTTCACTAGTGGCTTCTCTCAAGAGCATAAGTATTCTACGGTGGGTGAACAAATTACTGTTGAGCAATTGACAGAATTGAGCATAATTATGATGTTATCTAGGTATGATCATGTGTATAGGCATCACGTCCGAGACAAGTAGATCGAAACGATTCCGCATCTACTACTATTACTCCACTCATCGACCGCTATCCAGCATGCATCTAGAGTATTAAGTTAAAAGCAGAGTAACGCCTTAAGCAAGATGACATGATGTAGAGGGATAAATTCATGCAATATGATAAAAAAACCATCTTGTTATCCTCGATGGCAACAATACAATACGTGCCTTGCAACCCTTTCTGTCACTGGGTAAGGACACCGCAAGATTGAACCCAAAGCTGAACACTTCTCCCATTGCAAGAACTACCAATCTAGTTGGCCAAACCAAACGGATAATTCGAAGAGACTTGCAAAGATAACTCAATCATACATAAAAGAATTCAGAGAAGATTCAAATATTATTCATAGATAAGCTGGATCATAAACCCACAATTCATCGGTCTCAACAAACACACCGCAAAAAGAAGATTACATCGAATAGATCTCCACAAGAGAGGGGGAGAACATTGTATTGAGATCCAAAAAGAGAGAAGAAGCCATATAGCTACTAGCTATGGACCCGAAGGTCTGAAGTAAACTACTCACACTTCATCGGAGAGGCTATGGTGTTGATGTAGAAGCCCTCCGTGGTAGATGCCCCCTCTGGCGGAGCTCCGGAACAAGCCCCAAGATGGGATCTCCCGGATATAGAAAGTTGCGGCGGTGGAATTAGGTTTTTGGCTCCGTATTTGATCTGACGGGGATACGTAGGTATATATAGGAGGAAGGAGTATGTCGGTGGAGCAACAGGGGGCCCACGAGGCAGGGGGCGCGCCCAGGGGGCGCCCTCCACCCTGGTGACGGCCTCTGGCACTTCTTGGTGTAGGGTCCAAGTCTCCTGGATCACGTTCGGTGAGAAAATCACGTTCCCGAAGATTTCATTTCGTTTGGACTCCGTTTGATATTCTGTTTCTTCGAAATACAGAAATAGGCAAAAAACAGCAATTCTGGGCTGGGCCTCCGGTTAATAGGTTAGTCTCGAAAATAATATAAAAGTGGAAAATAAAGCCCAATATAGTCCAAAACAGTAGATAAAGTAGCATGGAACAATCAAAAAATATAGATACGTTGGAGACATATCAGCTGCCACAGCGCCTCGCCACCTCGTCGTCGCCCCGCGACCGCCACCACCCCTCCGTCCCCTCACCCCACCACCACCACCATCCGCCCTGCCCCCTCTCCCGGTCGGTCCACACCGCCTGACCCTGCGCCCTCCCTCTCCTGCTTGGCCTCGACCTTTGCGGTGTCGGCCGGGGCTCGGCAACGGACGCCCCAGCCCCCGTCGACTCTTCCCCGGCACCTGCCACGACCTCCCTGCTCGCCCGCTGCACCGGCGCCCATGACACCCGCCGGTGAGCTATTTTTTTCAATTTTTTGCATTCTTTTATTGCTTGTTATGTGATAGATGCATGTGTAGTGATAGGTTATGTTGATTAATCTCCGTGGAGTGATGTTGTCAAATAGCTATGTGAGATGCGCTAAAAAAATTGAAGAACGATATATTTGAGATATTGTCAAATAGCTATACTTTCATTTTGTGATGTTGACAAAATTGGTATGTGACGTGTAGTTATTTTATCATCGTGATCTTGCTAAAAAAAGTTGAAGAACAAAATTTGACACTTGATGAAAATTAGGATTTGAAGCATCATGATGATCTAAAAACTTGACTGGATGTCATTAGCAATATGATTTTTTTTCATAGTTTGAAGTGTCAATGCTTTATGTGATGTGATGCCCAGAAATATTTTGACTCGGAAAAATTTACAGGCTTTGTGGTATTTCATCTCCCTGGAGCCTTCGTCGTCTGGGTTTTTGGTCTGTGATCCTGCCGATGTTCGACTACTTCCTCTACATCGGAGGGTGAGCTACGAATCCATCTTCACCTCCTACCCTCTTTTAAGTAGATTAAATTTTCACATCAAGTCTCATAACCTAGGCATCTCCTGTCCGAAAGGGTTGCATCGATAAATATGCATTCAATTGCATATTTATCACCACAGCTCTTTGATACGTCTCCAACGTATCTATAATTTATGAAGCATTCATGCTATTTTATTATCTGTTTTGAATGATCATGGGATTTATTATACACTTTTATATTACTTTTGGGACTAACCTATTAACCGGAGGCCCAGCCCATATTGTTGTTTTATTGCCTGTTTCGGTATTTCGAAGAAAAGGAATATCAGACGGAGTCCAAACGGAATGAAACCTTCGGCAGCGTGATTTTTGGGAACAATATGATCTGGGAGACTTGGAGTTCACGTCAGAAGAGCCTCGAGGAGGCCAAGAGATAGGAGGGCGCACCCACCCCTCCTGGGCGCGCCCCCTATCTCCTGGGCCCTTGGAGCACCCCCCCCCCGACCGACTTCTTTCACTTATATAATCCCATGTACCCCAAAAACATCAAAAACAAAGATAGATCGGCAGTTCCGCCGCCACAAGCCTTTGTAGCCACCAAAAAACTCTCAGGAGCCCGTTTCGGCACCCTGCCAAAGGGGAAACCCATCACCGGTGGCCATCTTCATCATCCCGGCGCTATCCATGACAAGGAGGGAGTAGTTCACCCTCGAGGCTGAGGGTATGTACCAGTAGCTATGTGTTTGATCTCTCTCTATCTCTCTTGTGTTCTCTCTCGTGTTCCCTCTATAGCACGATCTTGATGTATCACGGGCTTTGTTATTATAGTTGGATCTTATGATGTTTCTCCCCCTCTACTCTCTTGTGATAAACTGAGTTTTCCTCTTGAAGTTATATTATTTGATTGAGTCTTTAATGATTTGAGAACACTTGATGTATGTCTTGCGTGGGATACCCGTGGTGACAATGGGGTATTCTATTGATCCACTTGATGTATGTTTTGGTGATCAACTTGCGGGTTCCGCCCATGAACCTATGCATAGGGGTTGGCACACATTTTCGTCTTGACTATCCGGTAGAAACTTTGGGGCACTCTTTGAAGTACTTTGTGTTGGTTGAATAGATGAATCTAAGATTGTGTGAGGCATATCGTATAATCATGCCCACGGATACTTGAGGTGACATTAGAGTATCTAGGTGACATTAGGGTTTTGGTTGATTTGTGTCTTAAGGTGTTATTCTAGTACGAACTCTTGAATAGATTGATCCGAAAGAATAACTTTGAGGTGGTTTCGTACCCTACCATAATATCTTAGTTTGTTCTCCGCTATTACTAGCTTTGGAGTGACTCTTTGTTGCATATTGAGTGATTGTCATATGATCTATCTATGTTATTATTGTTGAGAGAACTTGCACTAGTGAAAGTATGAACCTTAGGCCTTGTTTCCTACCATTGCAATACCGTTTGTGCTCACTTTTATCATTAGTTACCTTGCTGTTTTTATAATTTCAGATTGCAAATACCTTTATCTACCATCCATATTGCACTTGTATCACCATCTCTTCGCCGAACTAGTGCACCTATACAATTTACCATTGTATTGGGTGTGTTGGGGACACAAGAGACTCTTTGTTATTTGGTTGCAGGGTTGTTTGAGAGAGACCATCTTCATCCTACGCCTCCCACGGATTGATAAACCTTAGGTCATCCACTTGAGGGAAATTTGCTACTGTCCTACAAACCTCTGCACTTGGAGACCCAACAACGTCTACAAGAATAAGGTTGTGTAGTAGACATCAAGCTCTTTTTAGGCACCATTGCCGGGGAGGTGAGTGCTTGAAGGTATATCTTTAGATCTTGCAATCGAATATTTTTGTTTCTTGTTTTATCACTAGTTTAGTCTATAAAAGAAAACTACAAAAAAATGGAATTGAGTTTGACTCATACGCTTCGTCTTTTTAATATCTTTCATGAGAATGATGGTAAGGAAAATTGTGCTGAAGTGCTAGAAGAAGAAATCCATAAAATGTTTGGCACTAAATATGTGAATGATGAGCATGATTGCAATGTTATTAGTGTGAATTCTTTGAATACCTATGATGCTAATGATATGCAAAGCCACAAGCTTGGGGATGATAAGTTTGATGAATATGATATTTTTTGTCCCCCAAGTTTTGATGAGAATATTTATTATGATGAAAGCATGCCTCCTATTTATGATGATTATATTGATGAAAGTGGGTTTGGAAGAGTGTCAACTTTAGGAAGTAGTGATCCCACTATTTTGGAGGATGTTGAATCTTATTGTGATGAATATGAAAGTGGATTTGGAAGAGTATCAACTTTATTTAGTGATGAATCCACTATTTCGGAAGAGGTTCCAATTGATTATAAGAACAAAGTTGCTACTATGATGATTATTGTGATGACTTGTATGCTATTAAGAATAATGATAACCATGAAACTTTTCATCATGATTTTAGTTTTCAATTGGATTATGCCTCACATGATAATTATTTTGTTGAGTTTGCTCCCCCTATTATTCATGAGAAGAAATTTGCTTATGTGGAGAGTAGTGAAGTTTCTATGCTTGTAGATCATGAAAAGAATGCTTTAGGTGATGGTTATATTGTTAAATTCATTCATGATGCTACTGAAAACAATTATGAGGGAGGAACATATGCTTGTAGGAATTGCAATAATACCGAGTTTGCTCTCTATGTGCTTAAAGTTTCAAAGTTATGCTAGTTTATTATTGTTCCCATAAGTTGTTTGCTCACAAAATCCCTATGAATAGGAAGTGGGTTAGACTTAAATGTGCTAGTCATATTCTTCATGATGCTATCTTTATGTTTCAATTCTTATCTTTTATGTGAGCATCATTTCATCATGCCTAGCTAGGGGCGTTAAATGATAGCGCTTGTTGGGAGGCAACCCAACTTTATTTTTGTACTTTGCTTTTTGTTACTGTTTAGTAATAAATAATTCATCTAGCCTCTGGTTAGATGTGGTTTTATGTTTCAATTAGTGTTAGTTCCAAGTAGAAACTTTGGGAAGACTTGGGTGAAGTCTATATGATCTTGCGGTAGAAAACAGAAACTTTAGCACTCACGAGATTAGATGCCATTTTTTACAGAAGAGTGCTTTTAAGTTGATTATTTTTGAAGATGATTAATATATAAATTCCTCAGTTCCACCAATTTAATTCATAATTTTTTGAGTTCCAGAAGTATACGTTTGATACATATTGCTACAGAATGTTCTGTTTTTGACAGATTCTGCCTTTCGTGTGTTGTTTGCTTATTTTGATGCATCTATGGCTAGTATGTAAGGGTATGAACCATAGAGAAGTTGTAATACAGTAGATATTACACCAATATGAATTTAGAATGAGTTCACAACAGTACCTAAGTGGTGATTTATTTTCTTATACTAACGGAGCTTACGAGTTTTGTTTTGACTTTTGTATGGTTGAAGTTTTCAAGTTTTGGGTAAAGATTCGATGGACTATGGAATAAGGAGTGTCAAGAGCCTAAGCTTGGGGATTCCCAAGGCACCCCAAGGTAATATTCAAGGACAACCAAGCAACTAAGCTTGGGGATGCCCCGGAAGGCATCCCCTCTTTCGTCTTCGTTCATCGGTAACTTTACTTGGAGCTATATTTTTATTCGCCCCATGATATGTGTTTTGCTTGGAGCGTCATTTTATTTTGTTAGTATTTTCTTTCTGTTATTTATAATAATGCATTACATCTTTATTTTCAATAAAAATGTCAAGGATAGCCTTTACCATGCTTATTTTGCTAGTATACATATTGTTGTTTGAAAACAGAAAGTTTACCGCTGTTGAAACAATTCCCTAGAAAAGTCAGAGACTGATATAATGCTGAATCTTTTTGAATAATGAGCTCTGATAAATATTTTACAGCGTAGTATTTTTCCTATAATTTTTGCAGTAAGGGAAGTATGATGAATCTTGCATTCTATACAGACTATACTGTTTTGGCAGATTGCTATTATGTTTGCATTGTTTGCATATGCTTGCTTGTTTAATGATTCTATTTGAGTATGAAGATAAATTTAGTATGCAATGTTGAATAATAATGTTAGTAATATGTTACAGTAGAAAATGATAAGGTTTTTGCATTGTTTTATACTAACTTATCTCACGAGTTCTTGTTGAGTTTGGTGTGAACGAAGCTTTCGAGATTTAGGAAACCGAGATATGAAAGGAATTAAGGAAACACAAAAGCTCAAGCTTGGGGATTCCCAAGGCACCCCAAGATAACATTCCAAGAAGTCTCAAGCATCTAATCTTGGGGATGCCCCGGTAGGCATCCCACCTTTCTTCTTCAACAACTATCGGTTAGTATCGGTTGAACCTAAGTTTTTGCTTCTTCACATGAGTCGTGCTATCCTTGCAATGCCATTTTATTTTGTTTTGCTTGCTGTTTGAATACAATAACAAGATCTGAAATTCTTTAATGGGAGAGAGTCTTCACATAGTTACATAATTATTTAGCTACTCATTGATCTTCACTTATATCTTGTCGGAGTAGTTTGTCATTTACTCGTGTGCTTCACTTATATCCTATGAGTAAATGGTTGAATGAGTTGAATATCATAAATCTGAAATTATATATGTTTCATTTGCTTATCCCATGGGGAGTAATGACTTCACATCTAAGAAGTAGAGGTTGTGAATTTATTGAAGGTTAGCAAGCATTGTATTGGTCATTTGAACAATTCATGAAAGAATATTGAAGGAAGAGAGATTTCACATATAAATATATTATCATGGACATCTTATATAATTGTGAGCACTCATTAAGTATGACATGCTAAAAGAGTTGATGTTGGACAAGGAAGACAACGTAATAGGTTATGTTTTCTCACATCTCAGTTAAAGTATATTGTCATGGATCATTCAAACATGTTGAGATTGCCTTTCCCCCTCATGCTAGCCAAAATTCCTTGCACCAAGTAGAGATACTACTTGTGCTTCCAAATATCCTTAAACCCAGTTTTTGCCATGAGTGTCCACCATACCTACCTATATGCGGTATTTACCTGCCGTTCCAAGTAAATTTGCATGTGCCAAACTCTAAACCTTCAAACAATATTCAGTTTTTTATGCCCGAATTGCTCATGTAGCGACTAGGGGCTGTCAGTATCTTCCATGCTAGGTGGGTTATTCTCAAGATGAGTGGACTCCGCTCATCATGCACGAGAAAAATGGATAGTAACCGGGATGCCCAGTCCCATGATCAAAAGATCAAAATAAAATCAAAAATAATTGCAAACAAAGCTCCCCCAGGTTTGATGTTAGTTGGAGGCACCCGTTGTTTCGGGCAAGCCATGGATTGATGATTGTTGGTGGAGGGGGAGTAAAAACTTTTACCATTCTTTTTGGGAACTGCCTATAATGTATGTAGTATGGAAGATATTGGGAACTCTTGGTTGTTATGTTGACAATGAGATCATACCTCTCAAAATTATTTATATCTATTTCAAAATCGAGCTCTGGCACCTCTGCATATCTCTGCTTCCCTCTGCGACGGGCCTATCTTTTACTTTATGTCTTTTACTTTATGCAAGAGTCAAGGTGATCTTCACCTTTCCCTTTTTCATTTTATCCTTTGGCAAGCACTTTGTGTTAGGGTGATCTTGATATATATATATCCAATTGAATGTAAGTTAGCATGAACTATTATTGTTGACATCACCCAAAGGTGAATACGTTGGGAGGCGAAAATTATAAGCCCCTATCTTTCTCTGTGTCTGATTAAAACTCCATAACCACAAGTAGTGCGTGAGTGTTAGCAATTATAGAAGACTATATGATAGTTGAGTATGTGGAGTTTGCTAAATCAAAGCTCTGACATAGACCCTTCCGGAAAATAAGATGAATTGCAATTGTTTGATGACTGAGAATGAAGTTTGCTAGCTTTCAAGAAAGTTTATGGTCTATGCTTTAACATGTGAATAGCTTGTTACTTGATCATGAAAAGTTTTATGAGATGAGCTACTATTATGACATATAATCATGCTAGAAAAGGTGATTGAAATTATCATTGATCAAACTTATGCACCTGCTAGCATTCACACTTCATAAATTCTTTCTTTTATCATTTACCTACTCGAGGACGAGCAAGAATTAAGCTTGGGGATGCTGATACGTCTCCAACGTATCTATAATTTATGAAGCATTCATGCTATTTTATTATCTGTTTTGAATGATTACGGGCTTTATTATACACTTTTATATTACTTTTGGGACTAACCTATTAACAGGAGGCCCAGCCCATATTGCTATTTTATTGTCTGTTTCAGTATTTCGAAGAAAAGGAATATCAAACGGAGTCCAAACGGAATGAAACCTTCGGCAGCGTGATTTTTGGGAAGAATATGATCCGGGAAACTTGGAGTTCACGTCAGAAGAGCCTCGAGGAGGCCAGGAGATAGGAGGGCGTGCCCACCCCTCCTGGGTGTGCCCCCTATCTCCTGGGCCCCTCGAGCACCCCCCCCCGACCGACTTCTTTCACCTGTATAAGCCCACATACCCTAAAAACATCAAAAACAAAGATAGATCGGGAGTTCCTGCAAGCCTCTGTAGCTACCAAAAACCTCTCGGGAGCCTGTTCCGGCACCCTGCCAGAGGGGGAACCCATCACCGGTGGCCATCTTCATCATCCCGGTGCTCTCCATGATGAGGAGGGAGTAGTTCACCCTCGAGGCTGAGGGTATGTACCAGTAGCTATGTGTTTGATTTCTCTTTCTCGTGTTCTCTCTCGTGTTCCCTCTATGGCATGATCTTGATGTATCGCGAGCTTTGTTATTATAGTTGGATCTTATGATGTTTCTCCCCCTCTACTCTCTTGTGATGAACTAAGTTTTCCTCTTGAAGTTATATTATTTGATTGAGTCTTTAATGATTTGAGAACACTTGATGTATGTCTTGCATGGGATACCCGTGGTGAAAAATTCTATTGATCCACTTGATGTATGTTTTGGTGATCAACTTGCGGGTTCCGCCCATGAACCTATGCATAGGGGTTGGCACACGTTTTCGTCTTGACTCTCCGGTAGAAACTTTGGGGCACTCTTTGAAGTACTTTGTGTTGGTTGAATAGATGAATCTGAGATTGTGTGATGCATATCGTATAATCATGCCCACGGATACTTGAGGTGACAATGGAGTATCTAGGTGACATTAGGGTTTTGGTTGATTTGTGTCTTAAGGTGTTATTCTAGGTGACATTAGGGTTTTGGTTAACTCTTAAGGTGTTATTCTAGTACCCTACCATAATATCTTCGTTTGTTCTCTACTATTAGTGGCTTTGGAGTGACTCTTTGTTGCATATTGAGTGATTGTTATATGATCTATCTATGTTATTATTGTTGAGAGAACTTGCACTAGTGAAAGTATGAACCTTAGGCCTTGTTTCCTACCATTGCAATACCGTTTGTGCTCACTTTTATCATTAGTTACCTTGCTGTTTTTATAATTTCAGATTACAAATACCTTTATCTACCATCCATATTGCACTTGTATCACCATATCTTCACCGAACTAGTGCACCTATACAATTTACCATTGTATTTGATGTGTTGGGGACACAAGAGACTCTTTGTTATTTGGTTGCAGGGTTGTTTGAGAGAGACCATCTTCATCCTACGCCTCCCATGGATTGATAAACCTTAGTCATCCACTTGAGGGAAATTTTCTACTGTCCTACAAACCTCTGCACTTGGAGGCCCAACAACGTCTACAAGAAGAAGGTTGTGTAGTAGACATCACTCTTTCGGATTGTCCAGCGCTTTCCATGGACAGCCCGAGGATGTGTAGATTGGGTATGTTGTCCATGCTCTACCCCGTTCCCAGACAGGATTTTGGCGTCGCCTCCCGTTGTTCTCCGGATGCACATTCTCTTGGCATTTTGCCGAGACGTGTATTTGGAGAACAGCGGGGAGGTGCTGCCAAAATTTTGTCTCGGAATGGGGTAAAGCATGGATAGCGTACTCAATCTACACATTCTCGGGTGGGATTAGGACCCATCTTTACGTATTAGAGATGTAGGTGGATTAAATGTCGTTTCTGGTCAACCCTGTACAAAAATAAAATATTGATGTGAGTAATTTAAATGAATCCTTAATTTTGGTGTGTGGCTTCCAATAAAGCAGAGATGGCAGATAATCAGTGGATGTATAGTGGGTTTTTCCATCGGAATCAAGTAACAGCAGAGTGGGTCGAGAAAACTGATGTGTTTTTGAAAGAGATATTCTGTAGTCCAATGAGGATTGTGCCAGAATGCTCTTGTGCCAGATGTAAGAGACATATACGTAGAGATAAGAGTGAGATGACTAAGCACCTTCGCACGCATGGATTTATACCCAACTTTAATATGCCGATAAACTTTGCCCAGCGGGACCGTGGTAGAGAGGAGGTGATACGACAACGCGTCGACGGTTATGAGGACGATGGGGTTAGAGACATGCTAGATGATGTCTTTGCTACACAGCCGACACCTCCGTCACATTCAGCGAATGAACCAAAGGAGCCGGAGGAAACCGCAAAGGCCTTCCTGGATATCTTGGCCTCGTCAAAGAAACCTCTTTATGAGGGTGCCAAGCTCTCTGTGCCGGATGCCATCTCGAAACTGATGGTAGTCAAGGCCGAGTACGGCTGTAGCCGAGGTTGCTTCGAAGCATTTTTGGGAGTATGGGCTAACAGCCTGCCTGAGGGCCATGAACTATTGAAAACCATGTACGCTAGGAAGAAAATCATGAAGGCGCTCTCCATGGATTATGAGAAAATACATGTTTGTCCAAAGAATTGCCTTTTGTTTAGGCATGAGTATGCAAATGACTACTATAGGAAGTGTGGTTCCTCTCGGTATATTGAGGTGGTCGATGAGCAGGGTCAGAAGCAGTAGCTAAAAATCCCTGTGAAGGTTCTACAGTATCTTGATTGTATAAAAAGACTAAAGTGCCTTTTCATCACTGAGGAGTCTGCCAAAATGATGAAGTGGCACAAGGAAGGGAAAAGGTACAATCCAAATAAAATTGTACATCCATCAGAAGGTGAAGCATGAAAGTCATTCGATATAGAATACCCGGAGGAAGCAGTCGAGGCTGGGAATGTCAGAATTGCTATATCAGGTGATGGGTTCAATCCATATGGTATGTCGTCTAATCCATACAGCTGCTGGCCCGTGTTTGTTATTCCGCTCAATCTCCCTCCCGGCGCCATAATGCAATGCAAGACCATGTTCCTGTCGCTTATAATTCTGGGGCCTGAATATCCGTGGAAGAGTTTGATTGTGTTTATGCAGTCGTTGGTGGATGAATTGCACCATTCTTGGTACTTCCCGAGGTTGACATATGACCGGCATCTGCAGAAATTTTTCTTGATGAAAGTTTGGCTACAGTACTGCATGCATGACTTTCCCGGCTATGCCCTATTCTACGGATGGTGTACAAGTGGGAAGATGCCTTGCCCAATGTGCATGCAGGCCTTGCATTTCATTTAGCTGAAGAAGGGTGGAAAGTATGTTGCCTTTGAACTGCATCGACAGTTCCTCCATCCAGACCATCATGATAGGGAAGACAATAAGAACTTCACAAAAGGCCTAGTTGTCCATGAAGTAAACGAGATTCCAACGTTTTCTAATGTGGATGTGCTTGCTCAACTGAAAGCTCTTAAGCCTGCTATCGAAGGGAAAGGCAAAGGCAAACGCAAAGCCAGAGCCATAGGCAAAGATGAGGGCGAGGGCGAGGGCAAAGGAAAAGGCAAAGGAAAAAATGTTATGAAGGATATGGTGAGACGCACAACTGGACTCACATTACCCCCTTCATGCAACTTCCCTATTTGAAGGACCTGAAACTTCCATACAACATCGATGTGATGCACACCGAAAAGAATGTCACAGAGTCCCTTTTTTGCACAATCCTCAACATTCCTGATAAGACAAAGGATAATGTTAATGCTACAGTTGATCAACAGAATATTTGTGATAGACCACGTTTACACATGTAGCCTCCCACAGGCAGTCAAAAATCTTGGTTCAAGCCAGACGCTGACTTCGTACTTAAAAAGTATCATAAGATGGAGGCATTCAAGTGGTTGAAACACGTCATGAAGTTCACTGATGGTTATGCGTCGAATATAAGTAAGGGGCTCAATCTTTCAATGGGCAAAGTGACCGGGCTCAAGAGTCATGACTATCATGTATGGATTGAGCAGATTATGCCGGTGATGATTCGGGGCTATGTTCCCGAGCGTGCCTGATGTGTGCTTACGGAGCTAAGCCATTCCTTCTGCATGCTTTATGCTAAAGAAGTATGTCCTGAGATGATAAAAGAAATGCATAAGAAGGCGCCGGAGTTGATATGCAAGCTAGAGAAGATCTTCCGCTAGGCCTCTTTACTCCGATGACACATCTCATTTTGCACCTCATGAACGAGGTATTGTTGGGGGGGCTGTGCAGAATCGTTGGCAGTACGGCCCTGAGAGACAGAACAAGCATCTGAGACAGAAATGTGGAAACAAAGCTTAGATTGAAGCTTCCATAGCTGAGGCAGTTATCCTAGAGGAGGTGGCAGACCTCAGGACAGCGTACTATCCGGACCATGCTCCCAAGATGCACAATAAGGTGTCTCGATACAATACATAAGAACCAAAGTATAAACCCAAGCTGCCTCTATTCATCGAGCAAGGTGGCAGGGCTGGATGCTCGATACCTTATACCATGCCACGAGATGAGTGGGAGGATGTCATGTTCTATATCTTGCACAACATCAAGGAAGTTGAGGATGAGTGGATGAGGTAATACCTTTGCACCATTCTTTTAGTTAATTTGTTATGTTCACTTTGCCTAGTTCTAATACCGCTTTTCTTATTTTAGTCAATTCATTGATGAAGAGTGGACGGGAATGCTGCCTCCTACTGAGGCGGAGGCACTTGCTCTTCTCCAAAAGGGTGTCGATGGAAGAAAAAAATTTGTTGCATGGTTCATGGAGAAAGTAAATTTTCACACTTCCCTATTACCTATTTCACCCTACCATTCCAATTAAACTCATGCACCCTATACTTTCAATTAAACTTGTAGGGAAATGATCCGAACACATCAATGGATGAAGAATGGAGATGGGTTTCCATGGGTTTTGACCCTGCCGTCATGACATGCGAGAAGTATGATGTGAATGGGTATCGCTTCCATACAGAGGAGCACCAAAACAGTCGACCTGATCCCAAAACTATAAATATCAGAGTCTTCGCCGAAGGAGATAATAAAGTAGATTACTACGGAAGGGTAGGAAAAATTTACGAGCTTAGATTCAAATGTGGCCGCGAACACCTAAGTCTCACTGTGTTCAAATGCCGATGGTTCGACCCCAAAAAGGGTCTGAGACATACGCCTTCTATTGGTTTAGTTGAAGGTAAACCATCAACTGTCTATGTCGGAGCTGATCTCTTTATCGCCGCTACCCAGGCCACACAAGTATATTATCTGCCTTACCCATGCCAGAAAGAGTATCTAAAGGGTTGGGAGGTTGTGTTCAAGGTGTCGCCACATGGTAAGCTACCAGACCCGAATGATGATGATTACTACAACATAAACCCCGTGACATATGAGGGAGTGTTCTTTCAAGAGCAACATGATGACGTGGTCCGAAACAAGGACGATGATGACTTGGGTTATGTTGACCTGGACCCAAACGACGATGATGCATGGACTGATGGTGAGGCAGTTGTGAATCAAAGAGACATAATAATGCTTGAAAAGCTAAATGAAGACGCTGACGATGAGGAAGGGCCTCCACCTCCTTCAGACAACAAAGAAGATATGTGTGATAATGATGATGAGACCGGTCGACAAATATATTACAATAGTGATGATTCATGTGGGTTCTAGAAAATGTAAGTTCTTTTATATGATGATTGAGGTAGATTACAATACTATGTTTAATGTGCTCTTCTGTTATTAATGTTCTTTTCTATATGCATAATGTGCTCTTCTGTTATTAATGTTCTTTTCTATATGCATAATGTGCTCTTCTGTTATTAATGTTCTTTTTTGTATGCTTGTTTATTAGATATCCTTACTAATTGTTTCTTCTCTTCTCAATGCAGGTTTGCTAATCATGGGCAAGTCCAGCGGCGCCGGTTTCCTCAGCAAATGCAAAGGACTTACTCGGAGTGGACGAGCCCACAAGGTCCCCCCCCCACGACTACTCGAGGATGACACCTCACAGGGAGGTCGAGGGGTCAGGGGAGGAGACCCTAGAGGAGGAGGGCATGGGGGAAGAGCCCCTAGAGGAGGAAGAGGTGGGGGAGAGGCACCCGGGTCAAAAAACTCCGGGCCGTGTCTGAAATAGGGGGGGTCTTCTTTGATGCCCTCCTATACTGATCTACCTTCTGAGTCTGAGGAGGAGGAATATGTTCCTGATGGTGAGGAGGAGGAGGGCGAGGAGGAGGAGGCCGAGGAGGAGGAGTGTGAGGAGGGTGAGGAGGAGGAGGGCAAGGAGGGTGGTGGAGTGGACGTTGACCCCGAGTTGTGGGTGACTTGCCGTCGGGTGCTCCGAAGGGGTGGCTGCGTGGTATTGCTGGAGTACCTACACCACCTTCTATCGAGGCGCACAAGTGGCTCATTTAACCGGCGGGGATAGAGTAAGTGCCTCACAATCATATTTTCAACACATGACCACATTTTCTTATTGTACACATGCCGAATCTTTGATTCTTTTGCAGGAACTGGATCCTTCACGTAAAGGGCCATAAACCCAACGGCCTTATCACTACCCTGTTGAAAGACTATTGGACGGGCCTATTCTGCTCACGGCCAGACAGGGACCCGGATCTGCGGGTGTTGGCCACGAGTTGGGCCAACTACGAAGCTTCTAGCCACGCGGAGTACGGGACGGCCGCTAAGGCCGTGATCACCAAAATTTGGGTAAGTTCTCTTCTGAATCACTTGTCTTCAGTTTCGTTCATAGTTTATCATTGAATCACTCAACTCACTCAACTAATGCCTTGTTTGCTTCTAGTTTTATGCATGATTGCAGGAACTCTATAGAGTTCTTGACGAGCACAAGGCCAGAACCGACGTGGTCTTGCTAGCGGCGGCGAAGAAGAAAGCTCGTTAGTTGCAGTACGCGGTGCACTGGGTTGCCGTCTCGCACTACTACCACACCTACCTTCAACAAAATATGAGCAAAACTGAAGCGCAGAAGCAACGAATTACCTTGAACAAGGAGCGGTTCATGAGGGTAACTATGACTGACTTTTCATTCCAACATATAAGCTGTCAACTTAGTTGTTTCGTGCTCACATGTCATACTTCCATTCTTTAGGTTATTCCTCCTTGGTGCTATGGAAAGGTTGACGGATGGGCGAGTTTGGTGGATAGGTGGCTCGGTGAAGATGCAGAGTCTCCTGCCAAGAGCAGCAAGGCCCGGGCTAACTATGGAAAAGATGGGACACACGGCCAAGGAAACAGGAACCACCACTACAAAAAAATACACTTCCGTGATGATGTGTGTTTGTCACAGTAGGTCACGTTTTTTGTCATGAATGTACATCCATGACGATTTTATGACAGAATCAAGATAGTCATACATGTGTTGTCGTAGAAGTGTTCCATGACATTACCAAAATTATCATCGCGGAAGTGTCCACTTCCATGACGATAAATCGCGCGTCACGGAAGTGCTTTCGTCAAGGGCGACCGACACGTGGCATCCACCGTAACGGAACGCCTTTAAGCTATCGGGTACGGTTTTGAATCCGATAACCCATTAACAGCCCTGACCAATGAGGATTTTCCACGTGTAAAATCATCATTGGCTGGAGGAAACACGTGTCGGCTCACTGTTGAGACATATGTCGTCCACTCATTGGACAAAAGGCGCCTATGATACGTCGACACGTGGCACGGCCCAATGGAGGCCCATTCCTGTGAAAAGGCCGGCCCGTTTGACTTGGTCAAAAGGTGGCATGCCAGCCCATGGAAAGCCTGTTAACAGCCTGTTCGCATATAGCCCATTTACAGCCCGCTAACCCAAGGCCCGTTACGCCCTATCCAAATTAGGCCCAGTAGCATCATCTGGGCCATCTAATATGATTCCAGCTCGTTTTCACTGCTGGCCCATGTATGGCCCATGACGTCTTTCTGCCCATATGAGGCCCTTTGTAACTCTTGGCCCATCAACGGCTCGTGGTGAAACTGGCCCGTAATGAACAGTGTATCACTTTATACCCATTATCGGCTCATGGTGAAACTGGCCCATAATGAACAGTGTATCTCTTTATACCCATCAACGGCCCGTTATTCCGTTGGGCTATTTCCAGCCCATGTTATCTTTCGGCCTTCTCAGAGCCCATTTATTATTGGGCTCATTTCCACCATTCGTTTACTTACGACCCGTTACTGTCATTTTCTGCTTGTGGGCTAAATTCAGCCCGAGGTTACAGTCAGCACGTTTGTGGCCCGTTAATACGTTGGGCCGTTTTGATAGCGTCATCAAATACGGCCGATTAACGACAACCCGTTATGGTCGGCCCATGAACAGACGATTCCAACTCTAGCCCGTTTACGGCTATAATGCGGTCTGTTATTGGCCCATGTTTGGCCAACCGATCATACGGCCCATAGAAGGCCCATTGATGATATGGCCCGTAGAAGGCCCATTGTGTCTACGACCCGTATAAGACCCATTGTTTCTACGACCCGTAGAAGGCCCATTGTTTCTACGGCCCATAGGAGGGAAATGGTAACTACAATAAATATGTAGCCCATGGTTATTGTGGCCTAGTTTTAAAAAATAGGTTATTGCGGCCACTAGCAAACCGCAGAAAAAGAACTGCACTAACTACAAGCAAAGAAATAAACAAGGCAATAAGGAAATAAATAAGCAAGCAACTTACGCTGGGCTATCATGGCTATTACACATATTACATCCACTGGGCATCAAAGTTCGCCACCAGTGCAAATATAGGGAACACAGCAGCATATAAACGCCGCAGCAAAACGAGTCCAGAACTTAAACCACTTCAGAAGAGCTCAAGAAACAATATACTGGGTACCCATAATGCTGGCAAGATGCTTAGCAAGCTTATTAACTTTCTCTTGCTTGGTGCTTAAGTCCTCCAGCACTTGCTGTTGCACCAGAATGTATGCATCTGAATTCTGCAGGGACTTCCTCGGTCCTTCGGCTTCCTGTCGCATAACATCTGATCGATGTCTTTCAACTTGAAGTTGAGACTCAAGAAGCCGAATTGATTCAGGCAACGAGTTCGAAGAGCTGGTGCCAGCAGTAATAGCCAGTAACTCGAACACTACATCAAGACAGGACTTTGGGGTTGTCTCAGTGTCTTCAATATAGTTTTTATTAGCTTTCTTGGAGACCAACATGGATGTCTCACTATCTTGAACCTTTTCTGCATTACTTCCTTTACCATTGCATAACGGGGTACTCTTCTCCAATATTTTATCCACGTTCTAAAAGAGAAACAAACAAAAACATCACGGGTTTACAATGTAGTATATGAAACTCATTTTGGTAAACCAGTTCAGTAGTAAGGTGGACAGGATAACAACATGAAACAAACATATGTCTACATAGTATGGTCACTGTATGGTCTATATCATTCTAGTTTATGTTGCCAAATCAAGATAGATACAGTTCGAATCATATCTATTTAAGACAAAGCAGCATAGATAGAATATAAGTGTGGGAAACTACACAGCAATAACAACACTTGTAATGTGCATGGCATGAGAACATAACTGTTTATTCAATTGAAACTGAAATCAACATAGAGCAAGTTACAATAGCAAACACGTTAAAGAAACGGGTTTAAAACATACTTGTTGCGCCATTGGAGTTTCAATTGCATCCTTCAAATTTGAAATTAGTTGGTATGAGTAAATACAGTGATGCAAGAGCAAAGTAGTATGAACCATAGCTACGGAACCTGACCTGAGAACAATTCTTCTTCTGCTTTAAGCGTTGACTTGGGGTTCGGAGTGGTGGTCCTCGTGCTTTGGGCACTGCAGTTGCCTTACTAACTGCTCGTTTTTGGGTGCTCTGTGGTGGAGACAGTGATGTGTCAACGGGAACTGGGTTACTATCTGCCGGGGTTGGGGTTAGAAGGGGTGTAGCTGGTTCTCTGTCCAACTGGGTAGGGGTACAATCTACATGAGTCCGGGGGTGGGGCTGGTTCTTGGGCAAGTACCACCGTGGTTCTATCTGCATCGACAGGTAGCACAATCTTTTCTGAAGACCGTGTTTTTACTCCCATAGATACTGCCATCACCCCCTCCAATTGAAATGGCTGATAAACAAGAAAAGTAATTGAATGTACAGACATTGTAAGATAGATAGGTGCAATGGATAGTAGGGAAGAAAAGTGGGCATGAAATAATTCACATTTATGTTGTCTAACCAAACAGAATAGCAGGACATAATTTCACATATATGATGGCTAATTAAATAGGATAGCATGACACAATTTCACATGTATGATGGCTAACTAAATAGGATAGAATGACATACTTCAAAATATGATGACTATGTAAACAGGATGACATGATATAACTATACGATGTGTCTATTAAAATGGTTGGCATGCCATAAATCACAAACATGCCGTCGATGGAAACATGATGGCATGATATAATTCATGGATAGAATGACGTAATTTAAAATATGATTACTATGTAAACAGGATGAGATGATATAACTATATTATGTCTTTAGAAAATGGGTTGGCATGCCATAATTCAGATACATGCTATCTATGTAAACATCATGGCATGACATAATTCAAATATATGATTTATATACTAAGGAAGAGAGCAGAGGGCAATCGCATATATGATGTGTCAACTAAGGAGATGGCATTCAATATTGTGTATATGATGTAAAAACTAAGCATTGCAATACAACATATGCATGATATGAGTAATATAACCCTGCCAAGTTTGAGCATACACCTCAAGGGGATAATAGGACTGGTCATCTGCCTCTGAATCCTCCTCTGAAGAGCTATCTGTAACCAGCAAGATATCTGCTTCAGCAGGTAGCATTGTCTACTCTGAAGACCTTGTTTTCACTCCAGATTTCTCCATCACCAACTCAAATGGCTGATGCACAGGAAGAGCAGTTGAATATACAAACATTGTCGACAAAAGCAATGAGAAATACAAAAAAAGGACGGCACGATATAATTCACATATATGACGCTTGCCTAAACAGCATGGCATTGCATAATTCACATATATAATGCCTTGCAACAAGATAACATTGCATAATTCACATATATAATGTCTTGCAACAAGATGGCATTGCATAATTCACACATATGGTAATTAGACACTAAACAGGTGGCATTCACACAAGGTATGTCTAAACTAAGCAAATGACATAGCAATGCAAGATACCATATGCACGATATGAGCAACACAACCCTGCCAAGTTAGAGCATGCACCTCGGGGGGGGGGGGGGTATGACTGGTCATCTGTCTCTGAATCCTCCTCTGAGGAGCTATCGGTAACCAGCAAGACATGCGCTTCGTCAGATAGCATTGTCTGCTCTGAAGGCCTTGTTTCCACTCCAGATTTTTCCATGAACGTGCCGAATGGCTGATGCACGGGAAGAGTAACTGAATGTACTAAAATTGTTGACAAATTTAACACGTAATAAAAAATGATGGTATGATATAATTCACATATAAGATGACTGGCTAACCAGGGTGGCATTGCAAAATTCACATATATGATGCCTGGCTAAACAAGATGGCATTGCATGATTCACATATACGATAAAGAAACTAAACAGATGGCATTGACACAAAGCATGTCTAAACTAAGCAGATGACACCTTTGATGTATAAAGTAAGCAATGCAAGGCACCATATGCATGATATTACCAACACCATCATGCCAAGTTAGAGCAAAGACCTCATGGGGTAAATAGGAGTGGTCTTCTCCTTCTGAATCCCCCTCAGAAAGTTATCTTCCTCTTGATTACGATCCGAAATGGGTGGAGGGGGGCTGCCTTTGCGCCCACCATGGAGCGACGTCTGCATGAAATTTTATTGCCACGCAAGGCTCGCCTCTTTTGCTCTACATGATCAGTTCCATTGTGTACAATAACTGGCATGCATAGGAATAAAACATAGTGAGATTATGTAAGGAGTGCATGCACAAATCCAGAGTGATGGTAGCAAACTGTGGATAGACCCAAAACCAATGATAGCAGGCAGATAATAGCTTTAGTTAAAAAAATACAGATAATGGCTCCTTTAATGTTTGTTTGCACCCAACATGAAACTCATAGTAGACACCCGAGATTAACCAGATAGTAGACATATAATACTGATTGCTGCCCCAATATGTACCCCACAACCATCTAAAAACTCAAGTTTCAGCATTAGTTTGGACCTAACTCGGAGTCTAATAGGTGAACACGATGATAATGTAGCATTTCATCATATTAAGTGATACATAACGTAAGCAGACATGGAAGAGTGCAACCTCTCTTGCGGACCCGTGTAGTCCTCAAGGTCATCTGCTCAGTTGATGATGGTAATGCAGTTGGCGTGGCTGCCGGTGGCGGGGAAGAAGATCTGAGGCGGCGAAAGACAGTCTGGAGAGCGGATCCCTACTGTGGTGAACCCTTCCGTTGTTGGAGCAGCTGAGCTGGGGTGGAACACAGCGCCGCAGGAGCAGGATAAACCACACAAGGTTTTCTTTGACACATATCTGTAACAGAAGTAATTGTGTAAGGGCTTGTTTCAATTTGAGGATAGTGACAATGCAGGGATAGGAAATAGACAGGGATAGGATAGGAATGCACGTGCAAAACAGAGAATTTAAAAACACAGGATTTCTGCCAATCTGGGTGTTTGATACACAAGAATTGGAAGATCGTAGGATGCAAAAAAGCGTGGTGAGATTAAGTCAAACCACAAGAAAATGTACGGTTATAATGCTATTATGCTACTATCTCTTAGTCTTGTGCTTGATGAATAGGAAAATGAAAAGGAGGACAAGTGGAAATTAGAATTCCTATGATTTTTCTTTCAAGGAGACACTAAAGGAACAAATCCTATAGTTTTCCTTTGCTCCATTCCTTTGCACCAAATTCATGAAAAGTAGTACCATAAGAAACTTTCCAATTCCTATGTTTTTCATTCACTTTTCCTTTCAAGAACTGGTGATTCTAGTAGGCAGGCTTGAGCAAGGAAAATCCTACACTAAAAAAATGTTTTGTGCTACTTCTATTACTTTGGACCCAGGCCACTGCCCTACTAGCTCAACTCCCCATCGCCGGTCCACCGCCACCCTGGCCATCCCTCTAGCCCCCCCCCCCCGTGCCTAGCTTTTTCTCTGGCGATCCCCACGCCACCGCCCCACCACCGCCGGCGACCACCGCCCCCACACTGAACCCTAAGATAGATAGTGGGGTACCTCTCCGGCGAGCCCCCCTCCCCGCTTCGGCTGGTTCTTCCTTCACTCCGGCGAGCCCCCCCCCCCAACCCCTGAAAATCGACAGACCCAAAAGTCGATTCAGTCGATTGAAGTGTAGCTAAATCAGAGCAGCATCACAAGCAAGAGCAAGAGCGAGAGCAGCAGCGCGAGCAAGAGCAATAGGAAGATCAGACTAGGCAGGGGATCGAGAGCAAGAGCAGAGCAGCAGCGCAAGCGAGAGCTAAAGGAGCAGCGGCTTCTATTGATGTGGACGTCGCCGCCGAGGCAGCAACATCATGGAAGAAGTGGCCAGCGACACCGCCGTGGATGGACCCGCGCGGTGTCGACTCGGGACCAAGTGACGGCAGCATCGTGAGATCGAATCAAGAAGAAAATGCGGCGGTTAGTGTACAACCTCTTTGGTGGCGCCATTAGGCCACAACTTCATCCGAGGAAACAGTGATGATGATGCTCTTCCAGTGGTGCAGGCGAAGACAGTGGTGTGGGAATGGAGGTGGCGCAAAAGACGAGGGGAACGTCGGGGCAGCTCCTTGTAGGTGGAGGACGGGGTGGCTGAACCGCCGGGATGACGAGATCGACAATAAATCCTCAGCCAGTACAGTGGATGAGGGACGTCGAGGTGTTGCTGTGGACGACATCATCGGGGAAGAGGCTCCGGCTGGGTGGCGGACGTAGGAGGGTGTGGGGCTTCGTCATAGGTTTTCGCGGCCTCGGTGTACGAATGGGTGGGCTAATGGGATGGGAGTGGGGAACCATGGCTTAGGGACACGCTTGTCCGAAATGTGGGGTAGGTTATGAAAGTACCCCCCCCCGATTTGAGGCGGTTCTTTCGGTTCAGGGGTGATTTCACAGGAGGTGGGAGTTTTCACGTGCATTATAATTTTGGAATAGCAAGGCGCGGGTTGAGATAGAGGGAGTTGTCGGAGCACGACGAGACAAAGATATATCTTAAATATTTTGGGGTAACAAGGTGCGTGTTGAAGAGGCGGGAGTTTCGCAGCATGATAGACAGAGACGCTAGCTTGAAATTTCGGCATAACAAGGGGGGCTTGAAATTTCAGGAGAACAAGCTTAACGTGTACCCAAAAAAAGACAATTTGCACCTCAACACGCACAACACACACACAAACACCATTTAGACTAGAGTAAGGTACACGTGCATTGCACGCATGAGATTTGGCAACCAAATTATGAATAAATACCACATTATAGCATGTAAGCTTTGAGTCATATATGCATGATGTAGATGTTCGTTTAATTCTTATAGGTCATTTCATTCAAAATCATCTAGTTTTTATAAGAAAGCTAATCTATTTTAAGATTCATGGAATTGTGCTTTGTAAGACATAAAGTAAAAACAAATAATGGCAAAACATGTAGAAAAACATTTGGGAAATTCTGATATGGAAGATTCTAGAACAAATAAGAAGTGCTTGTGTTTTGAGGTTTGTGCATTATGCTTAAGTTCAACCATGGAGTCTTCTAGATTGTACATGTGGCGAAATCTGGTGCAATCTAGATGATATCCAACGGCCAGTAGTGCTCAAATTTGCCATCTCTGCACCATCGGATTCGCCTCATCCAACGACCATCTTTCAAAGTTAAAATTACCCGCACACAATATAAAAAATATAAAATATAATATATATATATAGGGGTATAGATATAGATATGTGATGTGAAAGCCACCCCATAATCTCCAATTAGAATAGTGTGTCCATGCACGGATGCAATGTGGCCAAACGATGTCTGTCATCGTTATCTCAAATTCAAATCAGTCTGACCTTGTTCAATGTGTATACATTACAACATGCTCGTTTCCAAACCACACCGTGCAGATCTCTGTTATATTCATGCATGCATGGGTTCCAAACATCATGATCTCTTATTCAAATATTTGAATTCAACTTTACATTGATTATGACCTCACCTAGTATTTTACACCCACACAATCGTCTTCTCTTTATAATTGTACCACTAACTTTATCTCGTGCATGCATGCACACACACTACCAGTCGGCATTATCCGTCGCACGCATGCAATCTTTTTCTTTAGGTCGGTCTCCCATGAAGGCACAAAACCACACACATCCCCCTCTCCATCATATCGGGCATTCTTTATCTCTCATGCGTGCATGCGCAACAATCGGTGTTCCTCTATTCTGTGTGTATATAGCTAGGTCTTTCATAGTTTTCCACACAAACCGATCAATCGATATACCCAGTGAGGTCTCACCCTCTTTCCCACATCCACATCGATCAATCTATAGATCTCTATATAGGATTACGGGGTTGTTTGGTTTGAGACTAAGTTTGCCAAAGCTTGCCACACCTAAGGTTAGGCAAATTTGACCAAATTTGGTGTGTGTTTGGTTCAAGCCACATCTTAGGCAAGCCACACTATGGTCCCACATCACATACAGACAACAAGTGTGGCAAGATTCACTTAGGCTTGCCAACTTGTGGCTCTCATTTTGAAGAACTAACCTTAGGCAAGTTTGGCAACATTGTATGGCAAAGTGTGGCACTCCTAGGCCTAGAACCAAACAACCCCTACATATATAGCTAATACACCCATATTAATTATATATCCAACATCTCCCTCTCATCATCCATGCCTTCCGCTGCATCTCTCAGACACGCGCACAATGGCGAAGACAGGGGGCAGCAAGGGCCCTGCCCCCCCCCCCAACATCACTATATATCGAGGCTAATATGAATGTGATCATTAGACAATTGCTGCTAAAAATGGTTTAAGTTCATGAATTGGCCCTCCTCGTAAAGGATTAGCAATGCTTGGCCCCCTAGCTCGTTTATTTTTCATGGCTCCGCCACTGTGCGCAATAGCACACGTTCTCGCCCCCCTCTCTAAATATCGATCTCGCACTTGTGCAGTCCTTCATAGTCTCCCTCCACTTGGCCCCTCGCACCATCTTCTAGTCCCCCACCAGATTTTTCCACATGTACAATCTAGCAGACTCCATGGTTGAACTTAAGCATAATGCACAAACCTCAAAACAACAGTGGTCTCCTTTGTTCTAGAATCTTCTGTATCATAACTGCCAAAACTTATTTTCTAGTTGAATTGCCATTATTTGTTTTTATTTTATGCTTTACAATGCACAATTCCATGAATCATAACATAGATTAAGGGCTTCTTTGATTCAAAGGATTCTCAAAGGAATTTTGGAGGATTCTAATCCTTGGGAATTTTTCCTATCTTGGTTGTTTGATTCGTAGGATTGCAAACCATTGGAATTTTTCCATATGATTCATTTGCACTAGATTTCATAGGAAACATCACATCCACTCAAACCTCTTTGAAAGAATTGTGTGTTTTTTCTATGCACAATCAAACACTCGTCCAATCCTGTAGGATTCAAGACAACACTCCACTATAATCCCATGTTTTTCCTATTCCCGCCTTTGGAAATCCTACGAATCCAAGAGGCCCTGGCTTTTTTATAAAAACTAATTGATTTTGAATGAGATGAACTATAAGAATTAAATGAAGGTCTACATCAGGCATATATGACTCAGATCTTACATGCTATAGTGTGGTATTTATTCATAATTTGGTTGCAAAATCTGATGCGTGCACGTGTACCTTACTAGTACTTCGAGTATGTGGAAAACACGTAAATTAGAATTCCAATGGCACACTACAAAGTGTCTCTCTTACAGTTCATGAAGCCACATGGCACATGTGGAGGCGTTGTCGCGACCTCCTTGTCTGGATTGATCACAGTGACGTGATGCTGGTTCCAGAAGAATGTACTTGTCCTCCCTGAGCCATATTGTCGGTACATGCACAAAGCGAAGATGTGCACGCACGCCACGCACGCACATGCAGGTACACGGGCGGACGCAATTTTGTACCAAGATCCACCCCATGTGATAATTTGATGCATGTGAAGTCGTTCACTTTATTGATGGTCAATTAATACAGCGCATGCAAATTGAGTGGACGTGAGGGCGGAAGAAAGACATTACTACTCCATTGCGCACATGTGAGTAGTTAAATCATGGGTTGCTAGTAGTACTTCCATTGGTATCCTTCGTATTTTGTGCCAGTTTTTGACAGTGACATAGTAATATTTGCGCATTTGAGCAGTGTAGTCTACTTGAAATTTATGTTCGACTAAACTCATCGGGAGCCGTTTTGTGCCTCGAAACCAAAATCATCAATTAATCTTTACCTTGCTCCATCCCATTCGAAAGCCTGCTCACACCTACTAGTACGTACCAAACCTGAACGTGTTCCCACTATGCAGGTATTAGTACTAGTGCTAGTACTTAGGTTATAAAAAGGGGAACTACCTAACCGAAATTACTCTACCTTTCCTCCTCATAAGTGCTTCTTCTTCGTCCGTCCTTGCCATGGCCGGTGAGCAGAGCTCTAGGTCGAGAACTACTCATAAAAAGGGAGCGGCAACCAAGACTGCGAAAAAAAGAGGGCTCGCCGCCATGCAGAGACCTCGAAAGATCTCTCACGGGTAGGCGATGGCTCCCAGGAGCGCCCTAGCCGCAGATGTGAACATGCCGAGCCGGCGGCGCTGGAGTCGTTATCCCTCGACGACATGCCTGATCAGCTCAATAAGCACCTCAAGAAGCAGAAGGAGTTCATCCACGGCTTGGTGGAGCTGCTGAAGGAGAGCCTCGACGACATGCCCGTTGAGCTCAATAAGCAGGGGGAGCTGACTGTCGGCTTGGTGATGCTGCTGAAGAAGAGCATTGGCTTGGAGAAGAAGGCGACCGGCAAAATCCTGCAACTTCAGGAGGACAAGGCGAAGCTTTGCCACGAGCTCGACCTGTAGAAGGAGAAGAACGACGGCTGGAAGAAGCTGCATGAGAATAGTAGTTCCTCGATGAAGATGCTGCAGGCCCTCGTCATGGAATAGAAGGAGGACTTGGCGAAGCTCCGCATCAAGCACCCGTCTGCTGTCAAGGTACGTAATGCGGCCGTGGAACAGATGATGAAGGCTCGCGTCGAGAAATCCCGCGTCATGGACAGAATGAAGAAGATGGCGGAGGAGATACGCAAGGAGATGGAGGTCGTGGAGGCGATGAAGAAGCAGTTACGACTCCGCGGCGAATTAGATCATTTGGGGTGATAATCTTCCTTCTTCTTTTGCTCGTGTGTTTCATCTTTTCCTTTGGGTGTTTCGCCGCACGTGTCACGTTCTCTGCGAGGCATGAATAGAACAATGCTAACAATGAGATGACTAGCAAATTAGATCATTTTTATCTCCATATGGCACTGGGCTGCCGCGTTTTGTGCTCCTCCGTTGTAGTACTACTCCAGTGGAAAACTTGAGTATACGGCACGGTTCTTTGCTCCTCCTCAGGTCGTCGGCACATTTATATGAGCAGTCAAATCACAAGGCCCCACCTTCCAACAATAATGAGCCGTCAAATCATAAAGGCCCTCGCCTCTCGTGAAACCGACCAAGCTAGACTGCCCCGCCCTCTAGCCTTTTAAAAAATGTATACTTTTGTACAGTAGTAGTATCGATGGATTGCGCCATGGAACAAAACTTGAAATTAAAAAAAAGTGGTACATATAGAGAGCGCTTGTCGCCAAATTATGCTTGTTTGCTTATTTATTTGCTTGTTTCCCTTCCTGCCTCGTTGCCTCGAACAGACTATGCCAAACTCCCCTGCCTGGCGCGTGGGAAAAGACACGCCCTTGCTTTTAGTCCAGGTTTGTATCGATGGATCACGCGAAGCAGAAAAAACCAAGCCGTGTCTTGTACTCCACCGTACTAAAAGAGTGGAGACACTCGATTTCATGAATTTTGTACTTCCTCTCGCTGACATGTGGGACATATAGCAACCGGGTCGACGTGTCATGCACCCAATAACAGAGCAGAACAGCAGGGGGATGCACCCCAGTCATAGCGCCCTAGTAGTAGTAATGAGAAATGAGACATCAAATCACAATGTCGCACCTTCCCAGACGGACAAAACAACCATTATTTCACACTTTGCTGAATCTACTTCGCCATCATCTCCTTCCTTCAAGAAAACCACGTATTGCTTTTTCCATTATTCTGCCTCAAGAGGGACGTGCATCTCCTTTGTACGTCATGACACGTGGGACTACATGATAGGCCATGCTCCCCCGCCCACTGCTTGGTAAAATCACCTCATTTTTACTATTTCCCCCGTCCCGGTTTACATGTCATGCACGTCATTCTAGGTTGAGAATTTAACTAGCTATATAGTGTATGTGATGAACAATACTAGTACTATTAAAAAGGCTAGTCACAATAATGGTGTACAGCACAACCCATCCCTCAAATAAAACTAAGCACCCTGGAATTCTTTGACAAAACTAAGCACCCTAAAATTCTTTGACAACTAAACTGTTGGTTATATGATGTTGGCATATATATTGTATGTATATAAAGTGAAGAAACGAGTGGTAGTACTATACCAACTAAAAGATGAAATGTAAGAAATACTAGTATGTACGTACTGAAGAGTTAAAGTAACAAGAAGAAACATAACATAGTTCTGCTGGGGGCTTAGCACAACACACCCCTCAAATTAAACTAAGCACACCTGAAATTAAACTATGCAACTAATCCGGTAGACATTGCATTAGAACCACCATGAGCAATGACAGTGCCACCTTACTCGGAGTCCTCGTCCACGTCCTCGACTTCATCCTTGTCCCTCTTCCTCTTGGCGGATACTTCTTTGCTTGAACCGCACACTTGGCTCTTGCTCTTCATCCAACCCTTGTAGATATTGAAACAAAGGTAGCCATCCATTGCAGCGTAGTGGATGTGGTCTATATGTAGTACATTCTGCTGCCATGCATGACGATGAAATGTGTGATGAGGTTTCTCCAGTTTACCGTTGGCTCCTGCCAGGGTCAGCATTGAAGGTTGACCACTGGAGGGAAGCAGCCAATTCTTGTGGAGGTTGAAGGGGTTGCCTACAACGAGGCCTATCTGATTCAGGACTCTTTTGTTGTTTGTAAAGTCTACAGTAACGAATTTGACTAGGTTGCTCTTGAGGAAGTTCATAAAATCCAGGCATTCAACATCGGCATGGCATATGTGGTAGACCAAGCATAAGTTAGGCACGCAAACCTGGATCACGGCGGGCTTCTTCCGCTCTTCCTCCTTTAGATCCTTCTCTCGTCCCAAGAATGTGGTGTACTCAACATCTAGCCCAGCGACCCACTCATCATCTGAGTTTTCGAACATGCCTCTGAAGCGAGCAAGGCATCCTTTCACCTTGCGGAAGAACGGGTGTAGATGACGTCGAACTCATTGCCGGTGATGGTTCTAACCTTGTACTCACCGCCGATCATGGAGATTTGGGACGCCATGGATTTGGGAGGAGGGTTAGGATTAGTGGAACTGTCGTAATGTGAAAGGATGGGACGACTAGGAGCGAACCGCCATAATATTAAAGGACGTGTGGGGATGAGTAGGAGCGAACTGCCAGCGTGCAAACGGCAGGGTAGTGGCTTTCCATTCTCCCATGATACGGGCTTTCAAGAGCCCTTGGATCTAAGATCGAACGGTTGCATGGTGTGATTCTATACCTATGGGTGAATATCCTATCCTGGAGGGTTATTCTGCAAATTTTCAGCAACTTAGCATGCGACCGTTAGATCTCAGATCCAAGGTCTGCCAGTAGCCCATATCATGGTCGTGCCTACCACGACTGTCGCGTCGCTCGTGTGGTCGCGCCCTTGGAGATTTAACACGGTGCGTTAGGCTATCTGATGTTGGCATGTCATCACTTAGTCACTCATACTACAACAAGGTTAGCTTATAAGGTTGGCTATAAGTGTATTATTTTTTTACTTCTCTCTATATCTTTATTCGTACTAGTATTTATTGCATTTGCCAAGGAATGACCTCTTCCAATGAAATGGTGCTTTATATGAGGTGCTAAGGGCATTAAATGGCTTAGTAATCAAGTCCCCAATGCATAGGTGCTTACTATTAGTTTTTTGTTGCTAAGTTTGCTTCATTTAATTAGCTATAGACCCAAAATTGTCTTTTCACCTAGGTACACGCGCTTAGCACCGTTTCTTCCTTGGGTCACCAAACTAGTCTCTCTCTTCTTAATTAACTTGCCACATCAGACTTTATGCCTATGTGGCAAGCTTAGCACCTGTAGGACCAAGTAAGTACAATAGTGCTCTTTACATGGCATTTTTGCATATGTGGAGGAAAGAGAGGCAAGGAAAAAGTGGAGAAGTGGGCTCTCATGCAAGAGCCAGCCTCTACTACATGGTGGAGCATTGGGAGAGGCACCTGTATGGAGGTGGTCAGGAATTGGGAAACTCACGTCGGTCGTAGCACCGCAGTTAAAATGATAATGGCAAGTCAAATCACGGGGCCCCACCTGTCCAGCAGTAACTCGCTGTCAAATCCCACAACCCTACGTTTGCAGCAGCCTACTCCCTCATCTTCTCGCGTCTTTGTCGAACCGACTAGGCAGAACTACCCCGCCTACCGCACAGGAAAAACCCCGCCCTCGAATTTTAAATAGTACAATATACTAATTTTGTATCCATGGATTGCGCCATGGAGCAAAGCCTCTAGAAAACGGCGGTACACATGTACGGAGTATACAGCAAGCCCGTCGCGTTCGTGTCGCACCCCAGACGGTCGGTCGGTCTGGCACGCTGCTCTCCGAATGGAACGTGCGTCATATTGCGTTTGCACACACATTTGGGACCGCAATTGAGAACTGACCATAGGCACACTCCCCGACCCCGCAAGTCAGGTGACTTAATAGAAGAGGGAGATGAGCGATACTCCTACGAGAGAAGTGTTGTACTACATTGGTGCATGGACGATCCCTGCAAAACACGGAAGATCACTTCGTCCATGCATGTGACCAGACTCCAGCAGACACGCCTGGATTGGCTATCGTCTACATATCGTGCATGCTGTGTTGTACAGGGATGTAGTTCTGATGAGAAATCTAAAAAAAGGTTTCTTGTCATCTCGCAAAATTAGGTGTCATGTGCTTCCGATCACTTCGAGGGTTAAACAGCGACAACTTAGTTGGGCTAGTCATTTGGGGCACATGCACGAAGACTACTCGGCTGCCATCTAGGTCAAGTCGGCTATGTTAATTAGGACATCTATCGACGAACCCCTTTTCTACGAGTTTGTCTTTAATTTGAGCTTTGTTCCTCGTCTAGTTTGTCCGTCGAGATTCATGTTGTCTCCTTTGGGCAGTGAGGTTATGATTTCTTGTCATGTGGCTTTTTTCGTGTTATATGTTATAATCCGGTGCTTCAGATCAAAATGACGACAACTGCGCCTCCGGGCCACGTGCATGAAGACTTCTCGAAAGTCATTGACGAGATCAATCCGGCTCCGATAGACAAAAGAAAACTAGTACTCCACTATATAGGCAGGAGCCTCTGCGCTTGCTTGCTAGTGTTGCTCTCTTCACACTGTCTCTTCCTCTCCAAATCTAAACACGACAGCGGTGGCCACACACAGTCTCTCTCTCTCTCTGCTCACCGCTGGTCACAGATCCAATCGGATCCTCTCCGCCGGGGAAGGTGATAAGGTGCAACGTTCACGCGGTCGTCCTCGGTGACGGCTCTTACCCACTGCTGGCGCGTCCCGATCAGCCTGCCTTGCCGTCTCCCAAGCATCGCTGGTGAGGGAGGGCCTCTGACTCCTTCTTCCTCACTGCCATAGTGTGGGAAGATCCGGCCTCCCGCCGCCCACCTAGCGACATCCCGGCGACCATCAGGTATAACTTCCTTCGAAACCGGCCTTGCTCTACTTCCCGAGCTCCTGACATTGCTGCATTTGTATCTTTTACTATTTCTCAGGCCCCCTCATAGATAGGATCGATCGGCTGTTCAAAAACCACCTAATTCATGCACTCAAATCTAGTACTACTTAGTTCAAACAAGGAAGACGGGGGGTGGGGGTGGGGGAAGATTTGTTACCTGAATCTAGGACTTGGTCGAAAGAGGAAATAATGGGGGCGAAAAGTAGCAGAGACTGGCTATCCAACTGGTCTCTAGGTCTAATAGGAAAATAAAGGGAAACGCAGTACAAACTCAATATAAACCCGATCTATTGGTTGAAAAGGAAAGACAGTGGGGACTGGGGGACAAGTCAACAGAGTAAGTCCAGCACTAGATTTGCTAGCCTCACATAGTATAAGGTGGCTATACCAAACAAAAATGGGACCAACCCAGATATCCTATTATGATGTTTGTTGCCCCGAGCCACTCTTATGTAATGCCACTGGTAAAATGTAGCAGTCGCACTGTTAAAAGTAAGGACATGTTAAACCAATGTTGTTTTCAATGTAATGCCTCCAGTAATATGAATCAATGGCACCTTTTTACATGTCCTGCTAAATTTCCCATTAAGATAAGTTGCTTCTTTTTGTTAGAAATGCAACTGTCCTGGTCCGCCTACTCTCCCATGCCCAAAGTAATGTCGTATTTAACGGTTGTCATAGTTAATCCTAATGCCCACACTAATATCTAGCAATATCACTGCTTTAGAAATTGCTACTGTCCTTGTAGGATTGCCATTCAGATAAGGAACATGCTTCTTTTCATTTGATGCATGTTTCATCACTTGTTAGTCGCCCTCCTTTCCACCTTTTTTGTGCAAATAGAGATATACATTTCACACTCAATCTTAGTTAAACTGCACAAATGATATCCAAATTATAGTTGAACAATCCAGGAGCTTCACAACCAACCTTGATGTTGCTCAATTTTATTGCAACTAATGAAGAAGAAGCTCTGTGGGTTTCATTTTCCGATGGAAATGGAACCGGGGCTAGAGCCCTTTTCTTTAAAAAATGAAGAAGAAGCTGCTAGCTCATGGGACATTGCTTCATTTTAGGTGAACTGCACCAAAAGGTCCCATGAATTGAATCATCCATGTTGGTGACTGAAAGAGACAGCTTCAGCATCCCAGTCTAAGCACCCCCGGCCTCCATCCTTGCGATGCACGATACACCACGTTTGCCACCTGCTCGACCCTAGTGTCACTGATAAAATGAAGTAATAATACAGTTAAAATAGAGTGAGTGTCCTCTCTATCATTTCATTTCCAATGTAGATAAAGAAAGTGCTTCTCTTTGTTAATGTATGTTTCATCAACTAGTCCCATTGTTAATGTTTAAGCGTTTTTGCAAATTGGGGTGCTTAATTTTAGTTGATATGTACAAAAATAGAGATTTGAATGTCTCAAGGCACCTCCTTGTACTACCGATGTACGCTGATGTTCATCACTAGCAGAAGGTGTATCTGGGAGACTTGGGACAATTTCCAGTATTAGGCATACCGTATGAGGCATCGCAGGGCCCATCTCGCCCTCGCAGCATGGCATACTATGATACTATTGCATTATTTTTTTCTATTTATTTTATGTATTTCATCAACTATTGCCACTATAATGTAATCACGCTTTTTCATTATCTATGCAAACAGGGTTATTCAGCTGCATTTTGGTGGAACTGCACAAATGTACGTATGGAACCGGCATATATGCAGAGTGCGAGGTGTGCCAAGTAAAAATTACCGACACAAACCATGCTCCATGCACGCATTGGCGTCCACCACCACCAGTGGGATGTGTGGCGCTCTTTGTGGACGGATCTTTCTCGGCAGCAAATCCTCTAACCAAATACTAGTAGCTTATATTGGCAGTTTTCTAGGGAGTACTCTTTTCTGAAAGAAGCACCAATCTATTTTTCTTTATTTGTACACTTTGTCACAACTTTGACCCAAAGGTCCAGACCTATTTTAGGGTGATTGGCGTAGTACTCGGAGACTGATTGTAAGCATGATTTTCATTAGTTGTCACACTGATTGTAAGCATGAGCAGGTGGAAGATTAGGTTCGTGCGAAGCTTACCTTAAACCCTACCGTCGCCGTTGAAATGAGGCGAGCGTCAAGGAAACTGTGGAGAACTGTAGGGAAGCGACGTCGCGCCATCCGGCCTCCTCATGCGAAGGGAGAACGAATACTCCTGTGGCTTCGGCTGGCTCTGCACCCTCATGAACGGGACACCATACTCGATCGATTCATTATCCTCTAGGTGCTCAACCTTCGACCTATACGCCCACCACCTCTGCCTGACTGTCGCCTCGCGCGAATCTGTCTGCTCCATCGCCCAGAGGAGATACTCGATGAACTCGGAGGACTGCGGCATGAGTGCCGCCGAGGAGTACATGCACATCGCCGGCCTCATCGCCGACATTTCGCTCTTTCGCATACATTCACACATGGCCCTCACCGTCCTTGAAATCTCCCACGCATTGTCAAACCAAGTAAGGATCTCCTTCAACCTGGCTCACTTTGCCTGGTCACCGCCGGCGATTTGCCTGATTCGCTGTTGCATCCTCTCCATAGATGTCCTTCTGAGTGGTCCGGTGGTAGCTTTGGAAGATGGGAGGAGAGATAGTGGTCTTGCAATAAAGAAGAGGGAGAGGCGAGATGGTGGTTTTGGAATGGAGATGATGGAGAGGAGAGGAGGTGGTTTTGCAATGGAGAAGATCAGAAGAGGGAGAGGTGAGACGGTGGTTTTGGAATGGAGATGATGGAGAGGAGAGGAGGTGGTTTTGCAATGGAGAAGATCAGAAGAGGGAGAGGTGAGACGGTGGTTTTGGAATGGAGATGATGGAGAGGAGAGGAGGTGGTTTTGCAATGGAGAAGAGGGAGAGCAGCGTGCGGCAGCGATTTAGGATTGGACGAGAGGGCAGGCACGCTGTGACTGGATCAAAATCAAAATCAATTTACCCTTCAATTAAGAAAGCGACCCCACATTAACTAGCCATTTTATTGTGGGTCATAATTGACCATGATTTTTGCACAAAAAATATATGTTATATGTTGCAAAAATAATATAATTTGAAAGTACATTCAGATATGAACCAAACGATACAAATTTTGGTGACATGCATTCACATTTTGCTTGTCAAATACAGTACGTGGTCAAACATTGACCCAAAATACGCAAAACAAAAAAAATAACTTCCAAGACCAGCGGCGCTCTTCCGCTCTTCTCCTCTTAAACCACCGCCACTCCTCTCCTGTTCCAATCTAAATCCAGCACCGCTCCTCTCCTCTTCCATTTCAAAACCACCACCCCTCCTCTCCTGTTCTAGTCCAAAACCAGCGTCGCTCCTTGCCCGTTCTAATCCAAAACCAGTGCTGCTCCTCTCCTCTTCCATTCAAAAACCAAGGCCGGTGAGTGAAGGTGTTGTGGAGAAGTAGATCGATGGAGGAGTACAACCGATACGTGAGGATCGCAGACGGCGACCCTGTGAAGCTAGCTAGGATGTTGGAGATACAGTCTTGGTTTGACAACAAGGACCAACTAGCGGCGACAATGATATCCATGGCCAAATATCTGCAACAGAGCAAAAAGGCGGCGATACTCCCGGAGGTAGTCGCGCGGAAGTACATAGAGCTGCTCCTCTGGGCCATGGAGTAAATAGATTCACCGAATCTTATCGTGAGGGAGCGGTGGTGGGAGTATCGATCCCAGATGGAGCATCCACTAGAGATTGAAGGATCGAGCATCTACAGTGTGTCGTTTGTGAGGGTGTCCTGCCAAAGCGAGCCGGTGGAGTCTTCGTTGACCGAACCCAACTGCAAGAGGAGAAAAATAGTTGGCCTGACGACGCTTCCCTGCCATCCTCTCCCTCGACGTTCACATCGACTCACGGGGCGGTTGTCTGCCGCCGAGGAATAGGAGGGGACTGCCCCCCCCCCCCAGCCCAATAGTCGGGCAAGTTGTGAATTGTCAGGAGGAGCTTAGGGTTGTCAGTATTTGTAGGTTGTGAATTGTGTTTTGTGTTGTGTATTTTGAGACTACTTTCAGATATGAATGTCTTTTGAATTTTACATTTGCAGTATTGAGCATATGAAGTATTTTATGAATCATAGGAGTATAAAAGTGCAAATAATGTGATTCTCAGAGAAGAAATGCAAGTTTCAGTTTCAGATAAGAAACTACAAGTTCAGTTTCAGATAAGAAACTGCAACTTTCAGAGGCAGAGCATTTATATTAACACGGCCTTTTCAAACAGGGTTAACATCATGTTGGAAATTTTATTCATGGTCGAAAATGGAACTACCAGACAGTTAACATCATGCTGATCAACATGCATGCATAGCACATCTTCATATGATGCACAGTCAAAAAGATATGCTATTTTCAAAATGCCCACACAATGTCAAGGGTGCGAAACACACAGAAAACGAGGGACGAAGTTTTAGCAAGTGTTGGACGTGGTGTGTGTAGATGACAATGGGGACCCACATGTCAATAAAGGCAGAGGCAAAAAAATTGGAGATATTTTCCCTACACAGGTGGAATTGAAACTGGGCGAACAGCTGTCGGGTAGTGTCACTTGGCCACTAGGCTAGTTCACTAGCTTTGTCAATAATAAGGCAATTCCTCAGGTGGTCGGATCCCCTCCTGTGCCTTTGTGCGCTCGCCGTGACGCCACTGTCTGCCGTTGTGAACATGCTGAACAAACGAGAGGAATCTGGAGAGGAGTGTACATGGAGAGACGGACAGTCGGGACCCACCAGGTCTATGGCCATACGCAAGCAAGTGCATCATCGAAAAAATACTTTCTCCTAATGCTATATTGACGTTGGGGCACAAAAATCCTAGTGATTGTTTACAAAAGCTTGGTAAGATTTAAGGACGAATGTAATAATATCACTTATTATTTAAATATATTTATTACAAAATGCTCAGCACGTGTTTATTTTTAGATAACATTGCTGGCCCAACCCAACATTATAATTAGAATCAGCTCAACAAAATCGTGTATTTCGAGAAAGTGCAAATGGCGTGTAATTTTTTAGGAAAAAAACTAAATGGGTTGCACGGATGCTACATTATTTGTTCACCCAGCACAGCTAATGGACTGTAATTCAAAAAAAATATCAAATTGACTGTAAATTCTATCGCGTAAAAAAATACTGTAAATTCTGAAAAAATGGGTTGAATACGTGCCACATTTTTGGAGGCTGAAATGTGGGCCAATAGGTCGAAGCCAACGCAAGTGGTTGTCAACTTAGTCAACAAATGATTCTGACATCATTAGTCGTTGGATTTACATCCAACGACCGACATCCATCTTCAATCTCTCGTCTTCTTCCTCCAGCGCCGCCGGGACCACCTCCCGCCTCCTGTTGCTAGCAGCTCTGCTTAGCACGCTTCGCTGTGAAGCGCTACTCCACCGTTGGCCAGGCCATCCCTCCACCCCTCCACACCTCTTGTTCTTCTCCACCGACTGCCGAACCAAACCACACTAGAACCAGTTAACCCTCGTACACCTCTCCGTTTGCGACTCTACTCCCGCGTCTTCCCATCTCCAGCTCGTTGTTGTCCGGGGCCTCGCCGTCGTCCACCACCTTGGATGCGCTCGGCGCGACGTGGTCAACGTGGTCAACGAACAACACCATCAGAAGTAGACTGTGCGTGGAGAGGCTGACAGCTGGGTCCACGGCCGCACACAAGGAAATGCCTCCTTATTACGCGCAAAATAACGATTCCTCCACCTGACATCTGGGACCCACCGGAAGGGCCTCTCTATTTCGCAAAAAAAAACGTGCCCCCCACTGACAGGTCGGACCCACCAGCTATCTTCGCACGCAAGGAAGTGCCTCCTTATTACGCACAAAAAAATGAATACTCCCGCTGCCAGCTGGAACCCAGCATAGTGGGAGGCTGACTTGTGGGCCTACCAAGTTGACGGGGACAGAGGGCTTTGTCAACTTAGTCAATATGAACGATTCTAGCTCATGTTACCGTACGATGTTCATACAATGGCCGTAGTGCTTCTTCAACCTCTGGTCTTCTTGCTCCAGTCGCCCAAACCAGCGCCGATCGTGCCGCGTGCTCCTACCTCCCGTGGCCGCGGAGGCCTCACCACCCCCTACTACTCCCACCGCTGGCCAGGCCATCCCTCTACTCACCCACACCCCCTGTTATTCTGCGGCGACGGCAGCCTCATACCGCAGCCGAACCAGTGAACCCTTGTACTCCTCTCTGTGTGGGCATCCACTTCTGAGTCTTCCCCGGCTCCGCGTCATCCCCTTCCTAGGCCTTGCCGTCGTCCACCGCCCTGGTGCTCTCGGCGCGGCGTGGTCAACGTGGTCAAGGAACGACTTCCATCAGACGTGAACTGCACGTGGAGAGGCTGATAGCTGGGTCCACGGCCGCAGCAAGGAAGTGCCTCCTTATTACGTGAAAAATAATGATTCCTCCACCTGACAGCAGGGACCCAGCAGACGGGCCACCGTATTTCACGAAAAAAATGTTTCCTCCCTGACTGTTGGGACCTACCAGCTACATCTTCGCACGCAAGGAAGTGCGTCCATATTACGGGCAAAAAAATGATTTGCCCCCTAACTGCTGGGACCCACCAGCTACATCTTCGCATGCAAGGAAGTGCATCCAGGCAAAAAAAGATTCGCCCCCTGACTGCTGGGACCCACCAACTACATCTTCGCACGCAAGGAAGTGCCTGACAGTCGGGACCCACCTGGTCGAAGCGTACATAGCGTTGTCATTCTAGTCACGAACGTGTACGTACATACTGGTCGATGTAGAGGCGCACACATGTCGTAGTAGAGGAACGCATGTAGCATGTACACGTACGTATATAGGCTAGTGTTCAAGAAAGAAAATACGGCCACATACATACATACGGGCGGGGTCTCGAACGCCTACTCGCGCATACATACGGCCAGGGCTCGTGTACATGGCTGGGTCAGAACGGAGAAACTGCGTCATCGTCGTGTTCATGGGGAGGCAACGAAATGCCTCGTGTTCATGGGGAGGCAAAGGAATGCATCGAGTTCATGGGGAGGCAACGGAATGCATCGTGTTCATCGGGAGGCAAGGAACACATGGGAGCCAACCGGCTTGGACGGAACAGCCGATGGAAACGAGGCGTGGCGTACCGCAGAACAGAGGAAACAGCCTTGTGTTCGACCGGCCATGTTCGAAATGGGATCCTGTTCATCGGGAGGGGTCTGGCGTACCGCAAAACAGAGGAAACGGACTTGTGTTGGACCTCCTATAGTCGAAACGGGGTCCTGTTGATCTGGAGGGGTGTGGCGTACCGCAAAACAGAGGAAACGGACTTGTGTTGGAGCGCTACGGTCGAAACGGGGGTCCTGTTCATCGGGAGGGGTGTGGAGTACAGCAAAACGGGACTCCACGGGATACTGTTCATCTCCACCGTCGACCTCCTCCAGCCTCCACGGGCTACTGTTCATCCACTGTCGACCTCCTCCAGCCTCCACCTATGATTGTTCATCCACGAGCTCCTGTTCATCCAGCCCCACCACGCGCTACTCCACCGGCCACTGTTCAACCACCCCTCTCCACGGGCTCCTGTTTAACCACCCGCCCACGGGCTACTGTTCATCCACCCCTCCACCTTCTACTGTTCATCCAGCCATCCACGAGGTCGTCCTGTTCATCCAGCCCTCCACGGGGTCCTGTTCATCCAGCCCCAACCGGCTCGATCGATCGGGGTCCTGTTCATATAGAGGCAACACCACGGGGTCCTGTTTATCCACCCCCACTGCTCATTGTTCATCCAACCCCCCCCCCCCTGCAACCCTCACTGTTCAACCAGAGGCAGCATTGATCGACTTCAGTTAGCAGCAGTAGCAAAGGAATCGTTCGATCGGGTTCAGTTAACAGCCATTAATCGATCGCTCGGGTTCAGTAATGCGTAGCCTGCAGTGCAATCACTTGGGTTCAGTTAGGCAACACCTCGCTCGGGTTTAGTTAGAGCCCAATGCCTCGTACCCACACGCGTACGAGTACGAGAGAAACACACATCGCTCGGCCCCCCGACCACCCACCGTAACCGGGTACTCCCTGAAATTTTCCTCGCCCTCGCTTCTACCACGGTTTTTTCCGTCATGGACGGCCCAAAGAAGGTCATGCAGCTGCGTCTCCAGCCCGCCCAGGATGAAAAGCCCATTTTCTGTCATGATTTTTTTGTCATAGAAGTAGGAGCCCACCACATCTATGATAATACCAGGTTTTGTCACAATTATCATCATAGAAGTGTCATAAGTATGACAGAAAAAATTTCGTTTGTCCCAAAATGTCACGGATGTGTGTTTTTTTTGTAGTGCATTGGGGCTTCAAGGCCAGGAAGGTATATGTATATGCATGATGCATTTTTATTCTTCTTTTTACCATTATGTTCTTATGTCTGGCTAACTTATGTTTAACATTGCAGGTGCACAAGTTGAAGAGGCCGCTCTCAGACATGGAGTCGTGGAATATGGCCCGTGAGCGGAGTGATCACAAGGCCAGTGAGAGTGAGTACTACAGCAAGACCGAGGAGCACCTTCAGTCTTACACTCAGCGCTTTGAGATGTTGCATACGGCTG